>NW_026972483.1:0-483927 GCF_036711695.1 Zophobas morio | reverse complement strand
AACGTTACGACAGTGAAATTGAATAAAAATATTCCTAATTTGAAATATAAGATAAATAGGGTTTAACTGAATAACAATATGAATAAACATTAAGTAATTAAAAGATAAGAAAAAAAGAAAACTACACAAATATTATATAACGTTGACGCTGTTTAACTTCATTTTAATAATTAGACCTTTGAATTATAGCTTAAAAGCAGAGCACTATCAACTATGCTCCTATATAAAATCTATAAGTTAGGTAATCGTTAATCTTAAAATTATTTTAATACGAACTTATAAATTTTTGAGGTAACGTAAAATCTTAAAGAAACAAAATATCCCAAAAAGGATAAACTGTAGCCCTATCTTTTATTAAGTTAAGGGGTACGTGTGTTAAACGGCCAACAATTAATGATTTTTAAATTAGGCTTTAATAATAGCTTTTGTAAGTTGCTTTATAAAGGCGAAACACGGATGGTATCTTATTAAGAACTAAGTTTAATAATTTTTGGTGTATTGCCCAGAGCGTCCGAAGTTAAAGACTAACTGAAGATTAAAAAGGGTTATGAGTTAAAGTATGGCGCACTGTATGGGAAGATTATTTACGTTCAGGAAATGTAGCCAGGGGGGGGGGGGGGGGGGGGGTTCGTTACAGAATAAATAGTACTATTTAGAGACGCACACTTACCTAGTAAAAACCTAAAAGCTGGAACAACAGCGATGAAAAACACACCCAGGGCATTGATTTTACCAAGCAACGCCTAAACAGAAAGCTATCGTGGCAACACATTTCTAACTTGTGAAATAAGTATACCTTTTCAGTTATACCCTTATATTTTTTAAAGGTCCTACTGCCCTTAACACTTTTAGGGCAAAACGTTTGTATAGTGTGTAGTTAGTAAGTGCATACAACTTAGTGGGGATAAGTGGTAAATTATGTATTTAAGCTAGCCAGTTGCGCGGCTTAGCGTTGAGTAGCGTCGTTGGGATAATCTTTATTATATTTCGGTCACTAGAGTATATAGTGTCAGTGCACAAAAACAACAAATAAACAACAAAACGGTTTTGCAGAAGGTGTACATTTAAAAGTCAAGGACAAAAAATACGAGCAACAAGTTCTTATAGGGGCGCAATGAAATATAGTAAACCGTGAAATATAAATGTGTCGTATCAGCAGGAATCGAACACGCGCCTTGAGTTGGTGTCATATTTTTGTTATAAATTTGCTTAGTTTTCTTCTATGAACCTCGTAAAGCGTGAGAGTGTATTAATTTCTGCTTTTTAAGCCATTAAGTTATTGATAGCATGATAAAAAATATGAGGACAAACGAAACATGTTTATTAAAAGATCGGCTTTATATTTAATAAATTATAAGCTCTTAAAAACTATATGACCGTCGCTTACTATTAGAGGATCAGAGTAGGCCTTTGAATAAGTAGGCCACAGAAATGAGAGTCTAATAACTAAGAGGAGAATTATTTTAATTGTAACGAACGCAAAAAGCTATGTTACTTCTATAAAAATGTTTTGTAAGCCTAAAGTGAAGTTATATAAATGTGTATAATAAAAAATGGACAGTAGGGTACAGAACAGAGGATGAGGAACAGCATGCGAGCATAGAGAAATACAGACGGCCAGCGTCTATCTATTTTTGCAACTTCAAAAGAAAACATTTCCAGTCTGGTACGATCAATTCGTTAAGAGTTCAACCAGCATCTCTGACCATATAATTACTCCTTCTAACCTGTCCCTTTTACATATTGTAAGCAATAAGCGAAAGGATGGCATGGTTACCTTCGTAAAAACGAGTATTTTCTTATACTTAGTATTCAGGATATATAGCTCACAAACTCTATTATATTTTATCCAGTATACCTGGTCCCATAGTTTTTGAAAGATTCAGAACGACTGTCCAATTATATAGGAGAAAGAAAACCTGGCTATAAGGTCTTCGTAAGCAGTTAATTTATTTAATAAATTGGTAGACTGTAAGATATCATTTTAATAATAACTTTTAATCAAAAAATTTTTAATTGAGAGTTCAATATCCATCTCAATTTGTGACGCTAAAGCTGAGACACCACAAATCATAATCCACACGTACCATTTGCAAGTTTTATTATTATCTTAAAGGAGCCCCATAATTTATGATTTGATTTTTTTCTTAAACACCAGTTTTTGACGCATCCAACTTTGCAAATCCATATTAATATTCTTTACCCTTATTAATCCCCCCCCCCCAAAATCAAATTTTACCATGTAAAGAGCGCGTATTAAAAGGAATAACCATTCCTTGGTCTTATGGATTTTAAGATTGTGTGTACCTAAATAAATTGTTAATGCTCTTAGTATTAATAAGTAAACTGATGAGAATACTACTCCAAATTTTCCGAAATTCCAATAATATATCATTTTTATAAAAGTTTGGATGTTTACGGTTGGGCACATATTCTTTTACCCTAGTGGTCAACTCTTGACTAATGACTTGCGCCTTGTGGAAAACCACGAGATTCTTGTTTATAGTCTATATAGTGAAGGTAGTCTTGAGTCTCCTTTTAAATTTTCTCGGTTCTTGTTTTTAATCTTCTCGTCATTTAGTTTTGTTCATAGTTTTATTAGTTAATCCTTTTTCTGTTTCATAAATTATAATAAATTGTACCTTATAGTTTTAATATGTAACTTTGACGAGTTCTATATCCTTCTTACAAGTCTTACGACTTTTAAGTCGTATTATTTAAAGGCGATTAAAGCATTAGAAAGACTGAAAGCAATTATTTAGGATTCATACCAAAACGGCAACGAAATGTTGTTTTCCTTTCACTAACTCCCTAATATGCACTAAACCATATGAGCAAAATAGGCGAGTAAATATCTTTGGGCCTGCAAGAGGTGGGGTGGAAAAGAAAACTATCCTTTTTACTAGAGAACAAAGTATTCTGGTTATAAGAATATTTTACGCAAAAAGTAGCTAAAATCTATGGAGTTAGCGCGGGGCCGGGCCCATCCCGCTTATGTTCTTTATAAATACAGTAAAAACAAGATAAGCCCTTTAACAATTAAAGATCATATGGCTATAGCAATAGGAGTTTTAAGGTACTGGCAGGCCTGAACGAAATAAATCACTATAATTTTAATACTTTTTGAAAACATCCTTCAAAGCGAGGGGAACGGTGAAAAAAGCGTAGCGTTTATTTATAAAAACAGTACAGTACTAGCTTGGCATTTTTTTAAAATGCCTTTAAAATTTTTACATGAATTACGTATAATATTATATCTCATTCGGAAAATAGTTTAAGAGGTATTATTCCTCTCTTAAGGACAAAGCGATTTCAAAGAAGTAAAGAAAAACCAGAGCAAAATCATAGTCATTTCACGCCGATCGACTAATGAATTGTGCGCTTAGAAGCAGATAAGACCAGGAATAAAAGTTATCTACCAACTTTGGCTACTAAGAACGTTAGAGATATTTGATGGTTGCCCATAAAAAATTTAGCTGGATAATGTAAAAGATGCTCTCGTCACTGGTAGATCAGTCTTAGAAAATCGAGAATATTGAAGTAAAAAGTTAATTGAGCTTTATACTATTTTTTAGGCAGAATATTCGATCGCTATATCCTTAAGCAAAATTTCCTAAAAAAATTCAGTACAAAATACCAGCTAAACATTGTCCTGTAGGATAAAAAATGTTAATTTTTTTTTGTTGTACTTAACCTTTTTCTAGTTAGTATTACCATTTTAGCAATCAAAGCGTTAACGACAGCTTTCTTAAAAGTAAACATCAAAACTCTAGTTACTAAAACTTTTTTAGCTTGTCCTGCTTTATTGGATTTGGCTTAATTTTTATGTAAGTGAGGACCCTTACGTTATTACTCTCAACTTTCTAATTTGCAGGAACGATCGCGTTATTATATCGGATACTATTAAATAGCGCTATGATATACTGTGTGTTATTATATCTATAGGATTTTAACTATCTGCAAGGGTTTCTTAAAATCTGCTAAGTATCCACTAGGGTTTACTTGAAACCAAACCTATGCGATCCTTCCTTAGATTGCTAGTTCGTAGACGACAAAGGAGCAAGAGTAAAACATTCAGCGAACAACAGAAAAGCACTAAAAGAGAAAAACCTTTACTTTATTTATTCATCTTTTTGACATACTAAAGTCGTTATATCTGCTAAAACTTAAACTGTTTCTCTCATTATGGGGAGGGTTGAGGAAGGCAGCCTCCTAAAAAATTTAAGGTTTTTCAAGCCAGCCCCCTCCGAAAAAGGAAATAAAATTAAAATATTACTACCATCGTGACAAATGTTCTTAAGTCTGTACTATACTCGCTTTTTCAAGATAAATCTAAGAATATTTGTGTCGTTCATGATTTAAAGAAATGCGGAGATAAAGTTCCTTCATAGTGAGTAAACATTTTATAGTCCCCCCCCCCCCAAGTCAATTTCACAAACATATAGCTGAGAATTTCACACTAACCAAAGTGCGCCTGCGGATATTTTAGGGAGATTGTTTTCAAGAATCCGACGTCTGTTTATATGCTAAGTGGGCCGATAAGACCATGAGACAGATGGCAACTAATAACAGGTCTGATAATAACTATATTTATAGAGTTTATTTTGCTCTAAACCGCTGTGCTACTAGGTCCACTTTCGATATTGCAAGGATAAGTAATGATCTTTAATCTCCTTTTAATTATGATCTTACAATTAATCTCCAGTGTTTTATAGAAGTTACAATATTAGAAAATAAATGGTTTTCTTCCTTACACAGGAGCTTAAAGCCTAAGCTTTTGTAGGAGCATTTTGCTTTGATGTTTCAGTCATTTGTATTCCTTTAACTTACCGCCTGCGGCTCATCTCTTGGTCTTTATGTAAAGGAGAAAGTTACATAGTTTATTTTCAAATTTTTATGAAAATTTTTTTAAAATAATAAAGTGAAACGTTTAAATAAGCATTAATTTAATGCAAAGTTAATTTAATTTTTATATAATGTTCTTATTTGGTAATTATTAAAAAGCATTAGGACAGAAAAGCATTATTTTATCTATAATTTATTGTATTACTTTTACATAAATTACTTTTCTTTTAAAAAAATTTTTTATCTTTATTGCAGTATTATACATTTCAAAAATAAACTATATTAATACTACTAAAAACTCATTATAAAACTTTTATTATACAATTGAACAGAATATAATTTTATAAAATAGCTAGTTGATTTTATTTTTAGTTCGGTTAATATCTTATAAGGTGCTACTATAGAGCAGCTAAGGAAGATTACTAACTTTTAGGATAAGTAAAAGTACACTATAGTTTCTTGTTCTTTCATATTTGTTCTGGTAAAATAAAATCATAACTTTTGGTTACATTTATTGTGATTGAAAATTTTTATAATTAATGTAAATTATAAAAATTTTTTACTAGGTTGATAAATTGATAGTTTGATAGTCAACGCTTTTATTATTAAATATAGCCCTTTTATATTAGTATGACCCCCATGCCTTCTTACTGGTTCCGAAGTATTCCTTTTTCTTGTTTTTTATTTTATTTTTTTATAACGTTTACTTATTTTAGGTTTTATATCGTTTCATATTTCATATATTTAGATTTTTTGATGTGGATATATTTAAATAATTAAATTTAAAAATATAACTTTTTAAGATTTATTTTTCACACCGCTACTTATTTTATAGGATGCATTTGCTTTAGTCGTCAACGCAGAAAGTAGAGGTACTCAAGTGCACTTATACCAATGGGTCTATGCTTTTTAACTATATACTAATGGATGTATACATAGAGTTATCATCTTTCCTATTAGCCCAAATGTTACAACTTTTCAACGACCAGTTTGTTATCGAACATTACATAGACTCTTAAGGGAAAGCTTTGACTCTAGAATCAAACGTGCTGTTTATTAGGGCTCGTCTCGACCGATCCCTCTGGAGGGTGGCCCATTATTAAAGGGCTACTTGATAGTACATCGGTCGTGTGGCCTCTGAAACTTCATGAGCCAATGTTCTTCAGTTTTTTTACTTACCATGAATTTTTTTTACTCTTTTTTTTGTTAGCCCATTGTATATACGAGGAAAGGAGGTTTAAGAGCGTTAAAGGAAGAAGACAGAAACAATATTATTGAATAACAAAAATCTTTTGTTATTAATTTTTTTTAGGAAATCTATTTTATTAGAACTAAAGTTATAAATTCGATAAAAGTCATGTTGAAATTACTAGCGGCAAGAGGGAAAGGTTTGTTATTTCCTTTAATAAATATTGAAAGTGGATATTAACGTTTTTTTCTTATGTTTTAATTACGGATAGCCGTTTATGCCTGGCTCACCGTTTAACTATTTGGATGGAAACTTAGGAAGTGGAGCATCAACTGTTGGCACGGCAGAAATAGGTGGAAGTAAGCGTGCTTCTATTAAAGAATTCGTAAATTATTTTTTATTTAAAAAACTTTTGCACGCTCGCTTCAACTCGCTTTTGAGGTAACGAAGAAATACTTAGCAATCGTACTTTATAATTTTTTTGATGATATTGCAATATGGTTGTGACAAGTCTTTTGTCAGTGTACGATATAAATAATTTGCTTGTTTTATAATAGTTATAGTTTAAATTTTTAATGTGATACTTGAAAGGCTTCTCCGGCCTTTTTTTTTTGTTCGAAGAGTAATCCAAATACGGTACACGTTTATTAGGTACGCCCTAGAAGCAACAAATTAGTATAATCTTGGTTTAAGTTGGAATGCTTTTGCAAATTGGCGGATTTTTAATTATATAATTTTATGCTAACTTTTTATTTATAAACTTTTTATTCAGTCTCCATCTAGTCGGTTTCTCCCGTATTTTCTTTATTCCTTCAGTTCTACAGGTTATTAGGCAAATTTTATGTAAAAAATAAGCGGTTTTCAACCGGTGGCCCGCGAGTTCATCGTGAAAGATAACTAAAAAATGGGCGATAAAGTCAATTTTAAATGTGAATGGTTGAAATTGGAGTTGAGCCGAAAATAAAGCAAAAAACATGTACACCACCTAAACGGATGTTTTTAAAAGCACGAACATAAGCTTTAGAAAAAGGATTAAATGCTAACCACTGAGAGGAGCTAGTGTGTTCAGTGAGAGGCCCGCACATGCTCTGTGAATAGTTCAGACGTTAACTGAATAATCTGTTATGTTTTCATTTTTTAACAGTATTGCTTTTTAGAATATGACCCGCCGACAAGAAAATATGACAACAAATTATAATAACTTTGGATCCACCAAAATTGAAGTCGATCGGAAAATACGATCTCAGTGTGTGATTTATGCCACCGTTCTCAGCAATGGTGCGTTAAAACCGCTAATTTTGGAACATCTTTAAAAAGCGTTTACTTGTAAAACGTAAGTCAAACCTTGTCTGCTGAAAGCGGTGAAAGAAGTTTTAGGTGGGCAGCCAATAAAAAATTTAAGAAATTCCGCTGTGGAACAATACGTTAAAAGTGCGGTTAAAAAAAAATTTCGTATAATATTGAAGAATGATGTATATAATTCCCTTATTTTTTGCTTTACAGTGCGACTAAAGTACCGAAGCTATTTACTAGTCTTTGTTTGATTTTGGACGATAACACAATTAACGAGGAACTATTAGTAACGAGTAAACTTTAAATTACTTTAAAAGGAACGGATGTAATGGAAATAGTAAGCAAATATTTTTTTGATAAGCATGATATTCCGTGAAATAGTTAGCTGACCTCCGGACTGAGCTTCCGCTATGCTAGGATCACGCTTTGGTTTAGCAACGTTGGTGAAAGAAAAAATTGCATAGTAACTACACATTGTATGATTTACCGCAAAGCACTAGCCCTGAGAACGTTACCGAAAGAATTAGCGAGCACCATGAAACTGGCGATAACGTTAGTGAATGAAGTTAAAGGCAGTGCGCTTAGTACGCCTATTTTCAAAAAAAATTATGCTCTGATTTGGCTTCAAGCACAAAACACTACTTTTCCCTACGGAAGTTCCATAATATCGAAAGGAGTCATGTTTGGAGGATTACAAGAGCTGCGGGAAGAGAGCTAAGCGTATTTTTAATTGAGAAAGGTATGACCGGTTTGGTGGAAAGTTGTATAATCCAAATTTAGGATACGGCAGGCCTATCCTGTGAAAAATTTTAAACACCTAAAGAAGAAACTTAATTTGCAACTGCAAGGTATGGGCATTCCGAAACCGGAAATGGTTGCGCTAACATCTTCGTGTTCGAAGACAAACTTCGCGGGTTTACTTGCAAATTTGAGTCGGGGATAGGAAAAAAATTGAAGCAAAAATTATCCGGAACCCCCAAAAATTTCATTGACAATAGAAATTACTCGCGTACGTGATGATTGAAGATCAACAAAATGTTATACACATTCACTGGTTTAAAAAGGAGTTTACAAGGTACTTTCCTGGAAGCCACGACGTCGAGACGGTAGCTTCTTGAAAGTTAATACAAAACCCTTTCAGTGTCAAGGTACAAGAGATTCCTTATGAAATTTAAGAATTCATCTAAATGCATAATGATAGCAACTACAAGGATGCAATCGAATTAGCCATAAACCTCGAAAAGTTCTGGTTCAAAAAAGGAATTTTCATATAATAAGCTACGAGAAAACTCTTTACGGTCTCTGGTTATGTTTTCGGCAACTTTTTGGTGCGAAGAGGGATTTTTTATTCTGCTTCTGATCAAAACAGGTCAAGGAATCGGTTAAACACTGCCGACGACATGCATTAGCTTTGAGCGGCAGTATCTGTCTTAGCATTTTGCAATTAGTTTATAATATGCAATCACAAAAATCTCATTAATTTTTTTTTTTCTCACATAAAATATTATCGAACGGGTACCCTTATAACCGATTAATCGCTCCCAACTGTAGGGCGTCCTCTTTGGGAGTTACGGTTAATTTCGACAGATTAAGAGTTTTGTTGCTCAACCTTTACCAAAAAAAAAATTGTATTCATTTACCGTGAACCAAAATTTAAGGAGTACAAAGGTTTTCCCAATTGGAAATACAATTTATTGATTACCTTAATAGAAAAGAAGTCTCAGAAGGGCTCTACTCTCCAAACATTTAGCGATTAGAGAATAAAGGCTCTCTCTTCGGGCAGCTCTTATTATCATAAACTGATGAAAGGTTGCTTTCAATGGTAAAGGGGTGGGAGGGGTAACTAGAGAAAAGAAGGAGATAGAAACGAAAACAGGAGTTGTAATTAACGAATAAAATTATAACGGGAGGCAATTGCGTCATCTCTAAAATGTAAAACTCTAAGCACTAAAATTTGCTCTAAAAAGGGAATTCTCTATATTAAGATGAAAATGGTGATGGCATTATTGAATAACAAGACAGGTTCAATAATCCTGTTGGATAGTTTAGAAGCACATTCACCGAATGACTGTATCACTGATTTAGAAAATTTTGACTGATTTCTTAGGGACTAATAGACAGTGAACAGAGGAAGATTTATGAAAGTAGTACATTGATGCAGAAGAGTACTTTTGCCGAAATTTTTAATTTTTCCGCTCTGCTCAAACTCGCTGAAGCATGGCAACTAACCAATAATTTAACAGAAGCCATATAACTGGCACAGATCAGTTTTAAAAGCATCATTCAGGTATATAAAGAGGTCTACAAACTGAGGGAGACACTAATTAGTAATATAAAGGGAGAAATTAAGGCAAAGACTATTAAAAGCGACAGTGAAGGGTTTACCGACGTGGAAAATTTGGCCACAAAGAAGACACATGCTTTTCAAAGGGCAAGAAGAGCTTTAAATGCGGAAACATTGGCCACTTTGGAGGATAACATCTGCGTGGCAGCCAGGTTTTAAATCGGAACGGCTACATCCTTAAGTCTTACGCTGAAGAACGCGGGTTGAGAGCCCACAGTTGCCAACGCACCACTGGCGAGGAAGACGGGTACAATTGACCGTGTTGGACATCGCCGTGTTAAAAAAGATATGCCTTCCAACGGCTTCTAATGAATTGTGACTGGATTATTTGCCTGTTCTGCTTGAAGTGGACTACGAAAAGGAAGCAATAAGAAACATTCTTTCGATCTTACAAGAATTGGAATAAACCCACCGAATTGCTCCAGAAGACGCCCCCACAGTTTACGACACTACCCGAAACTTCCGCTAAACTGAACAGTGCTGATGTCGAATTCGAATGCGCGATGACAGAAGCTCGCAGCAAAGCAGCAGCCGCACTTGAATTGTGTACCGCCCTAAATGCCTTCCTGAGGAACTGAAGTCGTTGATATGAGAGTCGGCGACTCATCCAAGTACTCATGACTTTTCAACGTTCAGAAGACAAACTAGTGCTAAGCCGCCTTCACCGGCACATTTGGAAACGCAGATGGCGCATATAAACTATCAATGGGATAACATGTTAGACGAAGTATCGGAAGCTGATGACCTCAGTCGCGACTCTTTTTGGGATTTTGTCAAGCGAGTTAGAAATCGAGGGCTTTCTACTCGGCCACCTGCAACGACGATACCGTAGAGCGATTGAAATAAAACGACTTTGTGCTGTTATCTAGCTGTCCAGTGTTCGTCGTCTACCCCTTCAACCGTCGACAACCCCCCCTCCCCTTGTGCCTAATATTATTTCGTCTGATACAACTGCCTGGAGCTGTCTACCCCAGATGAGATAAAACACATTGTCAAATTACTACCGAGACGAAAGGCGCCCGGTCCTGACGGTTTCACCGACCTATTGTTAAAACAATTGCCATAGGCTGCTATCATCTATGCAGCCTCGTCCACTTCGGTGTTGACTTTCGGCTATTTTCTCGCCTAGGGAGGTCGTGCTGTTACCAAAGACGTCGCAATGGCGTCAGAGCCTGTCAACCATCGACCCATCAGCCTTTTCTCGGTAGTGGGTAACATAGCTGAAGCAATGATACTTAATCATTTGAAGGCGTCTGTGGACACTTCTGGAATTTAACAGAATTTCGGTTTGGATTCCGCAAGAGCGCTCAGCAGCCCAGCACATTCTTCGCCTAACTGAGTGGACGAACAGAGCCATTAATTTCTGAATAGCCACCGCACTGTCTCTCTCGATGTTAAGTAAGCTTATTGAGTATAGCATGGTGACCTGCTAAGCAAGCTAAGTCTTTGGCAATATCGCGCGGGTCTTCGAGAAGTACTCAAGTCGTACCCAAACGGCTGGGCCTTCAACGTGCGAGTAGGCGCTGTACTGTCGTCGCCTCGCTATCTTATATCGGGAGCCCCGTGAGGGTCTCTTCTATCATTGCTGCTATTCGCGCTCTATACGAGCGAAATCTCTCTTCCAGCCCACCCTCACACCTGGTTGCCATTTACGCCTATGATACAATGATTCATTCTTCGTCAAATTCACCCGTTTTACTATGTCAGCACTTACAATTTAATCTCGAGGCGCTTGCTAGCTGGTGTCGTCAATGGGGCCTCTCCACTAACGCAGCAAAAAGCAAGGCGCTTCTTAAAACGGAGAACTGCCATGCGCTGCCGACTCCGTTAGTTTTTAACGATATGAAAATTCCGTGGTGTTCTCTGGTAAAATACCTGGGGGTCATTATTCTAAAAGTTGTAGTGGCGTCCACACGTAAGCTACGTGGCGGCGAAGGCCAAGACAGCGACGCAGCGACCCAAATGCATATCCTCTATTGTGTGGCAGAAGTAAACTTTCGTAGGCGAAGGCTTTAACTATGGCATATACTTCTCCTGCTTGCGATTTATCGGCAGTGAGCTCTCGCATTAAGTACGACATGACAAACTGCTGCGCCTTTTAACAATGCGTCGTGGTTTGTGCGCATTGATACTCTTCACCACGAACTCCGCAATCTTCCTTTTTAGTGGAAAAACTTACAAGTTGTGAAAGGCGCGGCGCACTCTTAGCATGACGGTTGAAAGCTAATTTCGGTGTTTAATTCGAACGTTAAGGGCACAATTTTACTTGGACTCTTAACGACTAAAAACCTGTGTGAGCGCTCGAGTATTCGAAGTTATTAACTCGATCGAGTAATAGAAAACGCCATTAAAAAAAAATAAATGACTGTTGAACGGGCGATTAGTCAAAGTTAATATATAGCTTAGTAGTCTAGGGGACAATTAAGTAGATACTTAGTAAACTAGTTTAACTAGACACTAGTACCCACTAGAAGAATTGTGAGCAAGGTTTATATTTTACAAACCTTTTTCCTACCGACTACTGTTCTTAGTTTTTGCTTTTGCTTTTCTTGTTCCTTTGTAAAGAGTAAGTTCGCCGTTTTCATAAGTAGGTTTTACTACCATATTACATATCGATTAGTCCTTTACTTGGTGAAATTGCCTTTTTATTGTTTACCTTAGATTGTTATTCTGTTAGTAGACACAAGACCCCTTTACCTAACAAGACGAAATGGCTAGTTTTCATAAACATTTGTTGGGTAAATAAAGCTTTGCTTGAAAACGAGAAGTATTTCCCTATTAAAGTTTACAAATTCTTGTTATCATTACGTTAGAAACTATGCTACTGAAGTTTAAGGGTTGGTATTCAAATAAAATATAAAATAAGTTGCCAGTTTTTCTTTATTAAGCTTTAATCCCTTCATTTAATAGTATTCTATTTTAAAACTCAAAGTACATATTAAAAAAATCTTCAATGTTAAAAGAAAGGTGTTTTTAACAACAGAAAAAATACTAACCAGGCGCATGTTATTTTAAAAAATTAATTAATTAATTGTTAAAAGTAAAAACATTAACGTAAAAATATAGTAAAGAAATATAGTTATATAAAAATACAATATATACTATTTGATGACCATAACGATTTTGCAAGGCCAACAGGTGTTAATTTAAGTTTACTTTAATTTAAAAAGGGTGTAAAAGAGGTTTTAAGTTGCTAGATACCTTAGTTAACAGTTCATTTAAAATTTCTGCACATCGAAATATCTATAATTAGTTCTACGTTTAATATTGGCAGATTACCATTAACAATTATAACATGAAAACTTCAGCCTTTAAGGAAACTGTGAAACCATAAAAATAAACTTTGAGGGCTTTTTTACAAACAGTTACCTCTTTACTTGATAACAGTACCACAATTGTACTGAGTCTGAGCGATATAAACTAAAATTTAACAATGAAAACGGCAGATACTACTGAAAAATTTCACATTGCCCATGAAAGTACTCATTTAAGAAAACCCATCTTTGAAGGTTTTTTGACTTGCTACTGTTTTTCAAATAATTAAATCATTAACTGTTCTCACCGGCGTATTTTCTTTTATGTCATGAATAGGCTATAACGATTATGAGCAGCCGTCAATTTGGGTGTCTTTTTTTACATATTTCAGCTACGCTATATTATCTGTGTACGGACACATTTATGACTTACTTGTAAAACTCAAAGTTAAGGAGGACGTACTTAATGAAATTGAAAAAGGAAACGAAGGTGTAAATAATGCCTTCTTTTTTTATAAAGTTAAACGTCCTTTTTTAAGTCGTACTATTATTTTCTTTTGAGTTTTATTGTTTAATTTTAATTTTAGCTTTAAGAATGACAATAATTAATAGATAAAGAGGATTGAGAATAGCTTTTAACTTTTTTACTAATTTAAAAAATTGTCTTGATAAATTTTCTGTGTTGCTTTGCATTGTGAAAACTAATATTTTTTTGTTTTTCATTTTTTTTAAATACCTGAAGCGAACTTTTTTGAAATCAGGTACTTAATTTGAACCTTTTTGTTGCCTTTATATTATACATTGAAAGAAGCAAAAGTTTTTTCTACTCATTCTTTTAAGAATATTAAATAGTTGCTTTAGAGGTAAATATTATTTTTAAACTTTAGACTCTCTTTGGTTTGCCATATTGATTTTTAATTAAAAATTTAGTGTGATTTAGTAGCTTTAGTGCATTCATACTAATAAACTATAAAACCTAGTTTTGATTGATTTTTAGTAGCAAAAATTAACTATTATTTTAATCAAAATTAAATATATTATAACTTTTAAATAATTAATTTATCACCATAAAAAGTAAACACTTTTTTAACATAGAGCTTATTTTTGTTACTTACATAAACTATTATACTTATTGAACGTATGGTTTTGCAATTGATAATCTCTTTTTTAGTAAATTTTGCAATGTGTTTTTTAATTTCATATTACGCTGATATCTAAATTTTAACCGAGAAGTAGGACGACTTTTATATGTTATAAGCACAAAAAGAAGTTGCTTTAAACAATATTAAATTTTTAATCACCGATGTACGAAATTGTATTTTAATTAAAATATTAGCAAGTTTACTTAAGAATGAACTTTAGCAATAGGCAGAGAAATAAGTTTTTATGAATATTTTTAATTTGCGAAGTCGCATCCGGATTGCACGCCTCGTCCCCTATAATTTTTTAAGCAGATTTAGAAACATTTTTCTCACTGAATCGAGTTTACTTTTTTTTCATCGTAAAGATTACGAGTGCTTCTCAATTTTTGTTCCACTTTTTTAAATTTTTTTCCGAAGTCTTTTAAATTGAACAAAATTTTTTATAATAAAAATTTTGGTTCCCCAGCTTTATATTTTATAAGTATATTAGCGTTAAAATTATTTTTTATTCCTAAATTTTTTAACAAATTTATATCAGTAACGATACTTATGTATCTATTATTTATGCGAATTTAATTTTTTTTCCACAAAGGTATCTTTGTAAAAAGTAAAACTACTAATTCTTAATTATTAACAAATATGAAATTTCTATATAACTTCTATAAATGTATTGTCAAGTTTTCAGAAGGAGATATAATTCGTTATATATAAAGCGTTTACTCAGGGCTATAATTTCTACATTTTTGTTTCAAATATCTTGTACTGAAAAGATCATCTTTACTTACTAAAAGTCCGGCGTTATAAATTATAATATCTAACGAAAATGTTTGTTTCGTTTGAAACTAAAGCTTAAAGGACATTATTAATAAAAACATTAATGCTAATTTTTCTAAGTGACTTCAACCCTTTCTTTTTCTTTTTAATTTAAACGTAATGGTACAATTTTTTCAGGTTTTGTTCCATTGATTACGGATTTTGGGGATTTTTTTAAGAAGAATATGTACCGGCGTTTAAGTGATTGTTATAATAGACCGGTTACTAACGTTCCAGGTGGATTTTGTTTGAAACTATTTAAATTTTTTATACAAAACATTTAATTTCTCTTCAGGCGGGCGAGTAGACGTTTTGCATCGAGAATGGGACGATCATATTTGGAGTTATACTGTAAAGAAAAGTATTTCACTTTTAATATTTATTGTTTTAGATTATTTTCTACTTTAAAAAATATTTATTTTTAAGTTTACGCATAAAAAAATTTATAAACTAATTTCTTATATTCGGTCTTTTATAAAATAATGTAAAAATGTAACAAATAAAATTTTGTTTTATTTTTTAGATAATAATTTTATAATATTATATTATAGAATTTTGACTGTTGAACCTTTACTTAAAGTTTATTAATTCTTATTGCCTTCATTTTGAAAAATTTTTTGTTAAAAATTAAATACTTATCTACTAAAATTAAAAAAAATTTAAATTTATAGATTTAGTAAATTTATAAAATTTTACCTTTTTATATTTCCAATAAAATTATTGCTTTACTGCAATTTTTTACGTGATCTTTTGACTTATATTATAGTAATTAGTAATTATTTATATTAACCACATGATAGAAATAAATTTATTTATTGCATCAGCAGCGACGGCTAGTCTCTAAAAATTAATTAACTTTATTTATTTATCGTATAAAATTTTAAAGAGTTTTTTTGTATACCCAGAAAAATTTACTGCTAAAAAATATTTTAAAATTTTTATGGTTCTGCCTGTTTAATTTTAGTGGTCAGCTTTATGTTTTGAAAATTTTCATTTTGCTTGCCACTGATATTTAATAATAATTTTAATAGAAAATATATTTTTTTTGCTTTTTTTTTAATAGTCTACACAAGTAATTTATAATTGCTACTTATTTCTTTACTTTTTTTCTATTTTTTATAATTAAAGTGTAACTAATTTTACTTCTAAAAGTTAATTTTATTCATTTAAAATTAATGATGTATAGTAATGGTTAAACAATTTAAAGGAAAAAAAAGGTAATTTAATTATAATTTTTAAATTTAATGGAAATTGATCTTTTTAGGCTTTCGGAATTGCTTGAATTTGGGATCTTATAATTATTTAGGTTATATTCTTTATTATTATTGGTAGAAATCATATTATTAGAGTTTTATTTTTCTTTAACAATAGTATTAGCTTTTTTTATCTAATAGCATTAGTGGAAAATAACTTTAATTTCTTCAGTAATTTAGTTAATTTTCTTTTTGTCATTTTTAATTTTAATTTTCAATACATTTTATGTTTACTTTGAAAATATTATTTTATTATTAATAATAATAAATGAATTATTATGTCTTTATTATTTTAAATTAAATACTAAATATTATTATCATCGCAATTGTAATGACTTGAGTTTACTATTTATTTGTTCTATTTGTACTATAAAGTCCATTATTCTCTATCTATAAGCAGTTTTTTATTTTGAACATTTAAGAAGTTGTGATTTTTCAATATATTATTACTATAATATTAAAAAAAGAATATTTTTTATTAATGTTACTTTTATTAATTTAATTTTTTGTGACGTTAAGACTTATAATTGGTGTGGTTGGAAGAAATATTTCAATTGATTATTAATTAATATGATTGGTGAAAAGGTTATTATTTAAATTTCGGTTTTTTTATAAATGATGTGTTTTTATTGATTTAAAAAGAAATTTTATATATGATACGATTGGAACTTTTATATATAATACTTTTTTTACGAATTGTTTAGTAGAAAAAAATTTGATAGTATGTATAATATTTTTCTCTTTGCTTATATATTTATTATTATTTATTAGTAAACTTTTCTTAGTAACTAGATTACATACTTATGTATATAAATTCTTATAATGATATATAACAAAAAAAATTATTTTTTATTTTAACTTTTTATTACTTAAGGATTTTCTCAGAATGAAGGTCCTTGTGCAGATTTTGCTGTGGTTGCTATAAAAGTATTGCTACTTTCCTATTTATCTCACTTTAATTTACTTATTTTATTTATTATAATATTAATTACTATTGAACTTTTGCATTTTAAAAATGTTTTACATTATATATATATATTATTGTTTGATAGAAATACGGAATTGCTACTGCGAGCCCCGCCATCGAATTGGGAACGCAAGACGTACTGTTAATAACTTTTTTTTATTTGAAAGTTTTATAAAACTTTATTTCTCTAAAAAAGATAACTTTGGATTGTGAACAGCGCATTGCCCGTTTTGTAGGAAAGGAAAGGCTTTACAAGAATTATAATGAATATATTTACATTGAAAAATATATAAAATACTTTGAAGGCTTTATCTGGCTTTATATATATACATGAATGATAGTGTTTATATATTTATATATATTCAGGAAGCTGCTATGGTTATTGGTATGGGCTTTGCCACCAACTCTACAATCCTTCCTGCTTTAGTGGATAAAGTTTATTTTTTTTATGAAAACTCATATATTATACTTTTTACTACTGTGTAGTTTTAGAAAAAAAAGTTGCTATATAAAAGTTTATTTATAAGAACGATCCTTGAAGCGTTGTATAAAAATAATATATTTATAAAATAATTATAAAATTCCTTGAATTGTCTGCTTACGCTGTTTATGGGCACAATTATGGTAAAGAGCAACTTATATTCTACCAAATAGTTATCCAGGAATCTAATTTACAGTAAGAGAAGAGCACTAATCCAATAGCAAGAGCAAAGTCAACATGATGACCAATCACTATTTTTGATGTTTGGATATTTAAAAACTACCAGCAGTCATTGGCTCATTGGTTCTTGAAGGCTTAATACTGGCGATTTCATTGGAGGGGCACCTATGATTTACGCTTGTGAGAGAAAAATAACTATAATGGGTCAATCCCCTCATAAATAAGTAATAAAATAAAAATGCAGCGCCACTTTACTGCACCGTCGTGAAACATAAAAATATGTGTTTTTCCCAATAGAATTGCGTATAGAAACAGAAAAATATAGTATCTATTCATGAAATTAATTGATATTTTTTTATTGTTTGTCTTTTTAGGACTGTATTATTTTGAGTGACTCTCTCAACCACGCCTCTTTAGTTTTCGGCGCGCGTATATCTGGCGCCAACATTCAAGTTTTTAAGCACAATAGTAATAACTTATTTTTTTTAATAAATATAAAAATCCAATATAAATGATTCAATTAAAAAAAATGTTAACACGTGCTTTCCGCTCCTTTTTTTTTCTCTAAGATATGGAAAATCTCGAATATCTACTGCAGCGAATGATTGCTTCTGGGCAACCGAGGACTCATAAGCCCTGGAAAAAAGTTTTCTTTCATTAGAAAAATACGAAACTCTCGATAATGCTTGGTAGATACTTATAGTGGTGGAGGGGATTTACAGCATGGAGGGCGTACTAGCCAACCTCCCCGCGCTTGTCCGCCTGAAGAAAAAATATAAAGTTTTATCATATATAGCACTTTTATAGTTTTTTTCTTTCTATATTATTTTTTTTGCAATATATATATTGTACTTTTCTAAAAGTAAATGGATGTGTTGGTATATTGTGAGTATAAAATAATAACTTTTTTTAAAGAAAAAAGCTTATCTTAATATAAAAAACTGGCTATTTATAAACTGAGGGAAGAGCAAAAAAGTTTATACGGTGAACATCACGTGTATTATAGGAACTTTTCTTTAAAAACCCTTAATAAAGCGCATATTAGCTTCGGCCAATCGGAGATAACCTTTTGGGTTAACCTAATCACTAGCAGCTTACACCAAATAAGAAACTATAAACCAATAGTTTTTAAGGAGTTTTTCTACACAAAAACGCAGTTAATATATTTTTCTACTATTTTTATAGTAACTATTACCTCTTTATATTTGTAAAGGCTTATTTGTATTTGGACGAGGCCCACAGCATCGGCTCCATTGGAAAAAGCGGAAGAGGCGTGTGTGAGTATTGGGGCATAGACACAATGGATGTTGATATAATGATGGGGTAAGCAATAATAATAATAATAATAATAATAATAATAATAATAATAATATAATCAATAATGACACTTAAATATCAAAATTATTAAAAATTTTCGACCCAAACTATATTATATAAGGAAACTTTTATTGTTTAATGCTCAATTTTATGCTTACTTTTTAGTAGCAAAACTTCTATAAAGTTTGCTTTTATAAAGGAAAGAAAAAGTATAATTTGTTAAAAAAATAAAAATATTAACCAATAGTTTGCACTCTTTATGGCTTACCTTTTAATCAAAATGTTTATTAAAAAATTGTTTATTTTCTATATTTGTTATTAAGGACCTTTACGAAAAGCTTCGGCGCGTCTGGCGGGTACATTGCCGCTGATAAAGAAGTTCATTATTTTTATTTTATTAATGCATGAATAAAAAAATTAACCAATTAAGTTTTTTTTACTTAAATTTTTATTTATTTTATATTTGATGTTTTTATATATATAAATTGTAATAATAATAATATTATGAAAAGATTATTGATCATCTTCGAATAAATGCGCATAGTTACGTTTACGCGCCTTCCATGTCCGGTTACTTTTTTTTTAATCCCCTGCACGCATAAAAAAATTTGATAGTGTAATTGACCAATCCTATAGCGCCAATATGCGCGCAAATCATTAAAACTGTTGATATTATTTCAGGTGCTGATGGGACAGAGGAAGGTTTTGCTTATTTTCATTTATGTCTCTTTTTTTGCGTAAAAACTTTTTTCTATAAATTTATTGCTTTATAGTTATATCTATAATTATAGATTTCTTTCTGCCTACAAGCTTAATATTTTTAAACTTTTTTTTTAATACTTTGGAGGGTTTATAATTTTCTTATATATAATTTTTTTCTATAATATTTTTTTTATCCCGAAAGGTCGAAAACGATTGCTCCAGCTTGCAAGGAACACACGATACTTTCGAAGAAAATGCATTGAAATGGGCTTCATTATTTACGGCTCGGATGACTCTCCTGTTGTCCCTCTTCTTATTTATCACCCTGCAAAACTTGCGTTAGTAATAATAATAATAATAATAATAATAATAATAATAATAATAATAATAATAATAATAATAATAATAATAATAATAATAATAATAATAATAATAATAATAATAATAATAATTGTGATAATAATACGTTGTTTAGGGCCTTCTCAAGGATGATGCTTTTGCGCAACATAGCCGTCGTAGTGGTAGGCTATCCGGCCACCGAAGTAATTTCCTCGCGTGCTCGCTTTTGTTTATCCGCGGCTCATTCAAGTCTCCTTTTTAACTTTCATATTATTATAATCGTGTATAAACTTATTAAATATACCTCAATTTTACTGGCACTAAAGAAATTAATATAATTTTTTAACTTTTTGAACACGTGAAGGAAGCGAGTTGAATGAAGCGCTGAAGGCCTTGGATGTTATTGGAGACTATTTATCAATAAAGTATTCCAGGCAGCCTCACGTTATCGGTAAATTTACTGCCGAAGAAGAAAATAATGACGAGCTCAAATCTTTATATTAACGTAGTATTATAATAACTTTTTTAAAATAATAATGAAAGTTTTATAAACTACTTTTTTTTTATTGGTTTCTTTGTTTGCTGTAAAATGGGGTGTAACCTAGTATATATTACTATACAACACCTTTATTTCGAACTTTACTACTTTTAAAATAAAGGAGAGAATAAGTTCTCCGGACAAAGACGGAGAGTTCCTGCGCGGCTTAAAGTTAAAATGTATTTTTTAAAAAAAATTTCAGTTGCAGTGCTTTGGTCTCTCTGCAGTTCGTGGGTATTTTGGGTAAGCGAAGGTCACGCTGAGAGTTGCTTAAAAATTGGTAAATTTCTAGGTTAATAATATTTAACAAACTAGTGAATGGGTTTGTAAAAAAATATTGCGCGCGAGGGGAATTTCGTACGAAGTTTTGTATTAAATGTTTAGCTACCCGTTAAAGAAGCCTTTTCTTTTAGGATAAAATAAAAATCAGATCAAAGTTTTATAGAGGTAACCAAAACGCTCCTTTAAAATCATATGGGGATATAGAAATTTATTATTTTAATTTATAAATAAAATAATTATAGCAAAGATTTGCTATTCGTCTTCGACGCATTCTTAAGGAGTTATGGTTATTAAAATGTGGTCAAATTTCTTCCATTTCCGTATTTTTGATCAATATCTAACATTTATTCAAATTTTTGCGAGTAATTAACAAGCTTGTGCTTTTAAACTTTGAAGAGCGAAGTGAAATAATTATTGCTGTACAAGAATCGTTATGGCATTTTACAAAGCACTGCGATTGCTAAATTATTTTTTTTTAACAAGCTTCGACGTTTAGGCTTTCAAGCACTTAATACGCTGTTTCTTATCCTACTGCGGTATATTACAAAGCACTTTGCTGCTACAGGAGAGCTGACTATCTTACTCTACGTTAATTTAAAATCAAATTCAGTTTAGAGTGCTACAGATAAGCCTTGCCTTGTGCCTGAAGTGATGATATCGATACATATCGTTTATATACACACGTATACACTTCCTTCTGAAAATTATGAGACTTAATTTAGAGGTAAAATACCCAAAAAAAAACACAAAAGTTAAATTTTAGTCCACCGAGTTCGACGTTTAAAATTCTATAAATACTAAATTTAACAAAACTTTTGTTGACGATACTTTGTTTAGTTTTTCTGTAGGGCAAATAAGTTAAGTGTTAGAATCAAGTTCTGGCAAGCCCGACGGGTGTATTGTAAACACCTTTTAGAAGTGTATTTGCTCTAATTAATAAAAATCCTTACGTTTACCAGAGTTTGGGCAAGAATATTAGTTATTAAGTTTGTGTGACTATTCTCTGTAGGTTGACTTAAGATCTATCCTAAAACAGTAATCACGTAGTGTCTTACAAGCTGAAACAGCTCAGCAGATTTAATTATTCACCATAAAGCTCATTGATATATATGGATATTCTTATTTTTTGGGTAATTCTGCAAAGAAAAACAAGTTTAGTCGGTGTAAGGAGAACAACCATATTAAAAGTAAGTCAAAAGTTGTCACAAAAAGCTTCTTACTAAAATATTGCCTTTTTTGTGCCTGCAACTATAATCGACCACCGTGTAGCTTTTTTTAATGTTTTCTAAGGAAAATAAATGAATGGGCAAAGTATTTATCCGTTTTTAAATTTAAAGGACTAGCTAGTTACCAAGAAGGTATATGCATTAGGAAAAAAAGAAACAGTTTTTAGTTGTACATTTTAGATGTTTTAAACCAAACAAATAAGTTTCTCAAATTGTAACTAAACAAATAAAAAAAAACTTTTGAACGGAATCTCATGAAGTATTATCTACTACTCCCGTTACAGGTTTGGTTAACAATTTTTTGTTTTTAGTTAAAAGTAAAAAATATGATTTCATTTGAAAACGATACATCAAATTATACAAGGTAACGTATTGTTTTTAAGAAAAATGTTATTTACAGAGAACTTCTGTGAAATCTGTAAAACTTTATAACAAAAAGAAAATACAAAATGCTGTAGTAATTTTTATTATTAGAAAGCAAGGCTAAAGTTATTTGTCTATTAGTTATTATTGTAGTAATAACTATAATTATAACTAGTTATCTGTTAACTTTTTTTAGAAGCTATATACAAAAGTTTTTTTTATACGAACCGTAAATTTATACATAAAAAAATTATAAAAGCTTCTGTACTACCTGTATACGGTCTTTTACGAGAAAAATATATAAGTAAATTTTGGATTTATATTTAAAAGAACAGGAAACACTATTGGGTTAGTTTCTTTTGAGTCGTAGTAGTATTACTCAGAATATAAAAGTAAGTACTTGCCTGTTAGCTGTTTGTAATATATGCTTCTTATGATAGTAAGGACTAAAGAATCAATAAGCTTGAACATCTGGAAAGAACTACAGAATTAACTAAAAAAAAAACCTTCATTTAGGTTAAATTTAAATTCAAGTGTTTATGTTTATGTATTCCATGTAAGTATTTCTAAGCCTATTATAATATTTAAAGTTGTGATTACACACTTTTATAGCAGTAAGTATTTTACGTGTCCTCGAAGGTTAGTAGAAGTAATAACTAAAATATGAATTTTAAAGGCTCCGCTAAGATGCAGCTAGTTTTATATTTATTCCTTTAAGAACAAAACTATATTTACATAGATAACGAGTAACTAATATGTACGTGCCTAAGTTAATGCAAAGATAAAAGTTACATAGTACTGCTCTCATATATATTACTTTTATCGCAACCCCCTTTCATTTTTAACTAAAAAACGGGGGCTTATATAATTAACTATTAAATGAATATTGACCTTATTTTAATATCTGAATTTTTTACAAAAAAGGGGAAGTAAGTACGACATATTAAATATTATATATATAGACAAGTTCGGGAAAGGGTGGGAGGTGGAGGTATAGTTATGCTTATTGTGAGACCCAGTCATTGTTTATGGAGGCCCCGATAGCAAGCATTCTTCATAAAATAGGAGGAAGGCAATCCAGGTGGCAAGATTCTAGCACAGTAAGCGGAGGATAATGGAGTTTTTGTTTTAGCCCCCTTCAAGACCACATATCCCTCAACTGGAGATTCCGTTGGTGCTTTAGACATGGCTTTATTACAGGACATATCGAATCCTCTGCACATTACTAACATTTTTGAATTATTATCAGATCGTGACCCGTTGTTATTGCTGGTTGGAGATTTAAGTTGGACCTAAACAAAGAAAAGCTTAGAGGTAAGCAATTAAAAATCTTTTCAAGAACGCAACTTTTTTTACTATCCGATTCCTTCCTTCTCGTCAAATTGCTGGAGCCCCTCGGGACTCTTTAATGTCACCTTTATATCCCACCTATACACGTGCGACATTCCCTCTCCTTCCAACAAAATCTTCCTAGCTCATAACGCTGACGACATTGCCATATATTATAGTTCAAAACCAACTGCATTAGCTATTAAATATGTGCATACCTATCTTTATACACTTGAAAAATGGTTTGCAATTTAAAAATTACGATAAACCCTACTAAATGCTTTGCGATGATCTCAAGAAAAAGAAAGGGGAAAAGATTACAGCTCCAACGCTATCGCAAATATCTATTCCTTGGTGCAATCAAGTAAAGTACCTCGGCGTTATTAACGACTCCAAACTAGTCTGCAAGCCTCTTTAATTATCTTGTTAGAAAAATCAAGAACATAACTTCTGCTTTATATCCTTTCATATGCCAAAGAAACAATTTGAATCCTGAAAATCCTTACGTGGACAGCTATTCTCAGACTTAATATTAGTTACACATAAGTTTTATGATCTTACTGCTCGGCTTTGCTCTTAAAAACAATCATCTTAAAATGTCACAGGCGCACCTTGGTTTGCGAGGAATTCTTAACTACGTCATGAATGTAAAATTGAATCTCTTTTGCATTGCCATACAGGAGGGTTGTCTTTATGTTATGAAGATAGTCTGAGAGTCCTTATATTTGTAAAGAAGGCTAGCTTCCTCAACCTATTCATAATGAGGGAATTTAGTTTAAGCAGTTTAATTTATAGTAGATAGAACGACTGTAGTGTGTCGAAACGTAAATAAATAAAGAAATACATAGTACACTAAATTGAACGAAATTTCTTGGTCGTTCTAGAAGTAATTATATTATTAATATTCGTTGCCAATCAAATTTATTTAAACGCAAACATTAGATTGAAGCGTTTTCTTGTCACACAGATTAATCTTTTTCTTTATAAATATTTTGATCACTATGAGCTTAGTGCTAAAAGCTACACCCGATTATTTTGCATGTTGATAAGTATATAGCAAAAGAAAAACCAAGATAATCCTATCTATTAAAAAACTTAGATATAAGAACTGTCTACGTGTATAAAGGTATATATTATTTAGGGTTGTATATTTTACAAGTCAAACAAAGGAGTCATATGAAGTTCAACTCTCCTGCCTTTGTTTTCAAAATAAACTAGAGCCCAATGGTTCTATTAAGATAAATTCAGTACTTAAAACTGTGGTTCTCGAGAGAAAAAAATAATTTAAATAACCTGGTTTATTTTTTAATTTTTGTTTTCAACTTTGTATTATTGAACAACTGTGTTTTTTCTTGACTGGCGCCCTAAATTTTATAAAGTAAAATACTGGTTGGCCGTTAAACGGATAAGCTACTAAGCTGATATGACTATGATTAACTGAAACTAATTTTGGTCCTATATATATTTAAACGATTTTTTAAAAACTTTTCCTTACTAAACGCAAGCAGTTGCACTATTTTTTTTTTTTAAAACATAAATTGATAAAAGAAGCCACAGTACAATTATTCGTCTATGGTACTTTTTTTAAGTGCTTTTATAAAGTTTAATAAAAAAATTTGTAAGATTTCTTCATAGGACCGGGAAAAAAAATCTTTAATTATAAAAGAATGTTATACTATGTTAGAAGCATTAAATTGACATGATTTGTAAATATACAGCAAATAGTCGTTTACAAATGATTACTTTTTAAGTTAGCAAAAACAGCAAGATAAAAAATGAGCAAAAATTATGAACAAGTACAATTAATAATATAAAAATTGCTCTTTGTTTTTATAATTTACACTAAATTCCTAACTTGCAACAAATCCATCATTCTCCTTTTAAAAACATTCTGAAAGGCTATAAAGAGGGCTAGCAATTGGTTTTTTTAAAATCATGTGTTAAGATTGACATCCACGCTAAAGCGACTATATTTAGTGTTCGTCATTTAAGGGCCGTGCTCTCATTACAAAGTTTGAGGTTATTTTTGTGTATACCTTTTTTGGCTGTAGCTCAATTAATTTTTTATGTAATATAAATCCTGACCTTTCTATATATATGTTAAATTTTATATTTTATATGTAATTTAGTTAACGCTGTTCAAATAAAGAGAAATTCAAAAAGTTATATTATGAATCATAGCGCCCTTTTTTTAGCGCACAGAAGTCAGCGGTTTTTTGTATCCACCTTATATAATATTTGTACTGCGGAACCTGTCTTTTGTGTTCAAAATAGTTTTTTTTCTTCTTTTTCTCACCTAAAACTTTGTAAAAACGATCAATTTTTTCAAGTTGAAACATTTGTTCGTAGTTTTTCGCACTTGCCTTTCTTGGGGACTCCTCGAGTTTATGAAGTTATTAGGGAAAAATATTTCAAAGTCAAAGTCATCTCTTTCCCTTTATCTGATATGAGGAAATCTTCAACTTCACTCGATTTCAATAACTTTGAGAAGGCTTATAAGCATAAAACTATTGCTGAATTAGTTAACGCGCTTTTAGTTCTTCGCGTATGTCGCGTGCGCAAGATAGTGTCGAATGCCCGATACTTAGTTACCTTATCATATAAAATACTAGGTTTTCCCCGTGTTTTAATAAATATTACTAATCTTTTAACATTTTTACTATTTCTTTCCTTTTTTTTTTAGGTGAGACGATAACAAATTGGATCCTCAGAAAAACTTTTTATAAGCATTTTTGTGGAGGCATAGACGAAGCGGAGGTAAAACTTACCATGAATCGTTTAAAAAAGGTATTACAACTACTTTTGTATTTGTTAATATATTTCCTCATGTTTGTTTAGGTTAACATAGGAACTGTTTTAGATTATGCCGCCGAGGCAGAAGTAGAAGAGAGGCACACTGTTCCTGGAGGCGGAGACGTTTCTCAAGATAAAGTGTCTGCTAGAATTTACCGCTATGAAGACGAGAAAAACTGTGATGTTAACGCTGAGATCGCTCTGCGGGCAGTCACAAGCTCTGCTCAACACGGTACTGGTGATATTATTTTATATGACCTGAAATTTTTTAAAATTATTTGTTTACTAGAATCTGATGGGTTTGCAGCGCTTAAAATTACTGCCCTGACTAAACCTGAACTTTTAGAGCATATGAGTTTGGTAATAAAGGAAACAAAGGCTTTGTTTAGTTCTCTTGTTTCTTCTAAAGAAACAGAGGAATCTAAAGAAAAAACTCTGACTCTTGCTGAATTTTCGAAATCTTTAAAACAGTTAAAATTTCAAATATCTCAAGAGCAAATCAACACTATTTTTAAGAAAATAAATACCAGCAAGACTGGTGCAATAAAATATGATGAGTGGATCAGTTACCTTGAACCAACAACTTTGTCTATGGGCGTCTTGTCCAACTTTCGTAATACTCCTAGCTTGGATGAAGTTTCTATTGGAAGAGTGAAAAATATGTTTAATCGTTTGGAGATGATAATATCTTGTGCTCAGAGAAACAAAGTGAAATTGCTTATAGACGCTGAACAATCCTACATTCAGCCCGCCATTGATCACTTGACACTTTCTCTCCAGCGCAAATACAATAAGGAGACCCCTTTGATTTATACTACCATTCAGGGTTATTTAAAAAATTCACACGAAAACTGTAAAACTAGCCTTAACCTCGCTAAGCGGGAAGGTTGGGTTTTCGCCTGCAAGCTGGTGCGCGGCGCTTATCTAGTCCATGAGCGCGCGAGGTGCCAACAGTTCTGCTATGATTGCCCGGTATTTTCCAGTGTTGAAGAAACGCACAAAAATTATAATGACATTGCTTTACTGCTTTTATCGGAGTACCCTCGTTGTAAGTTTATGATCGCCTCACACAACGAAGACTCGGCTCTTCTTATCTGTAGAGAAATGGATAAAAGGAATATTTCAAAAGCTGAAGGTGGAATTTGTTTTGGTCAGCTGCTTGGGATGAGTGATCATATTACGTATAACTTAAGTCAGGCTGGTTATAAGGCATACAAATACGTGCCATACGGCCCGGTGAAAGAAGTTCTTCCTTATTTAATTAGACGAGCAGAGGAAAACTCTGGTCTGTTGGATTCTACTACTAAGGAAATGTCTTTTATTAGAAAGGAGCTTTATAGGCGTTTTAGATTTTGGTAAGCTTTAATATATTTATTAATTAACTTTAAAAAATTTAGATTAATAAAATTAAGTGCTATTATGTTATACTTATTTCTTTGATATTTAGCTTTTTATTCTCTGTAAAGCATTTTATATGTTTGTAGTTCAATTCTCCTTTTTTATATCAAGAAAAATTTCTTTTTTGGTCGCTTTAGTTTTTAAAACGTTTACATTGTTATTGGTACCGGACTTTATTTATAAAAATATTTAATGAGCAATATTAAAAGTTCATTGTTAGGTGAGTTGCTTTCGTTAGGGCTGTTTTTACGCCCTCCCGTTGCTTTAATCTTATTTTTTCCACAACACCAACACTGCTAGTATTAATAGTGACACTACCATAAACAGCACTAAACTTACTGTTATAATTATTTTTCTCTTTAGCCTGTTTTTGTTTCTTCTGGGATATAACAACTTTTGTTTACAGTTATAGGGAAGTTCATCTTTGCTACTATTTTTCATGTGCAATAACTTAAAATATTGCTGCATAATCCGCTTTTCTTTTTTGATTTTCGTGTCTTGATCCTCTATTTTTATGGCAGAGGGGGGACTCGCCTCGTGCACAATATTGCTTTCACCTTTTTGAATCTGAACGCCGTGATTTGGTAGTTCTGAGTTTATATCTACGTTTGGCGTGTCGGTAGCTATGGCACTATCTGTTGACGGCTTGAGAACAATGCTTTGTTGAACCGGAAAACTCATCTTTTTTTAAAAACATTTAGTAAGTCGGCTCCAAGTAGGAAGTAAAATTACTTTTGCTTGCCAGTGCTCATTAAAAAAAAGTTTACTCGCCAACTTGTCATATAGAAATATGTCTACATTTGGTGCAGACATTAGTTGCCTTGCCTTAACGTTTCCAGGCATTTCTATATATGGGGTGTAAGATGCCGTTAAAAATTGCAAATGCATTGGAGTTAGGTCTCATTTATAGTTGCTTCACCCGTTCTAAAGTCGCTGATTACATTTCTGTAAAAGGCTATTAAAGTTTAAAAATCTGTATTCTCTGCTTTACTTAGGCGTATTATCCCGGCATATTGGTTAGAAATTAATCTTACAGAACGGATTTGCGATTTTATCGTGTGAGGGTACTACTAATGTTATTGATGTTAAGTTAACCATACACTTAGTAGCACCAAATATGTAAAGTGGAAATTTTTATCATTTTTAAAAACGTATGGCTTGCGCTTCTCGTTTTTTTTTTCTCTTTTTAGTGTCGCCCACTATTCTGCGCCTTTATTGTCATAGCTCGGCGTTTGATTCTAGAGAACCGTAGTCACTGTTTAAGTGATAGTATATCTGAGGGATAGAACATTATAAAAGCTTAACGTTGACAGGTCGTCAAATTTAGGCTAAGACGATAGCTTAGTAGTTTAGAGGATCGCTTCTTTAAGTCTTTATGAATTTATCAACAAAACTTAACTGCTTTGCCCTGACAAACTAAGCTTTACTTTTCTACCCTTAAACCATATGATGACGAAATTAACTAACACAGGACCCAGCCTGGTTTAGGATTTCAAGTTTTTTTTTTAAATAGATTTAATATTTTACATTTGTTTTTAGATTTTACTAATACTATTATAATTCGTAAAGCTAAGTATTTTTAATTGTTACTTACTCTTATTTACCATCTATCAAAATAACCCAGTTTAGACGATTATCTAAACCCATTTTTTGTATGTACTTATAAAAAATGAAAAAAGTCTTAAAAAACACAGAGCCCCTATTTTTTATTATCATTTTTATAGAATCGTGCGGAGATATGTAAACGGAAAGAAAAATAATCGAGTTACACGTTGAGTGAAATTTGGGTACATAAGCCAGTCGACGCGGGATAGCGCATATATTTCTTTTTAAGCAGTGGTAGTGCTTTGCGGTTGGTTATAGTATTTCAAAGTTTTCTTTTTTTCTCTGTTACCCCACTTTCTTGGGAATTCCATATTTAGGTTTGGTTGAAGTAGCCTTTGCATACTCGACCCCTTCTCTTCGCAAAACACGTCGTATAAAAGCTCTGGGGCTTTACACCTACATTAGCGTTTGACAAAAAAAGACGTTTTGAACTTATAAAGTTTAACGCGTCTAAATGTTTATGCCAACCTCACTGGAACTGCAGTGAATCCCCTCACTTCTTTTTGTTGCAACAATAATGTGCTCAATATTAAAAATAAATCTTCAAGCGAGTCTTCGTTGTTGTAAACGATAGCGCACTTACCTATGTTTAACATAGTCTTTTTGTTACGCAGCCGTACCAGACGCCAATAAGGTTGCAATTAGATTTTGGGGATTCTAGGTGCTTTCTTATCGTACATTCGACTTAATAGGACCTTAGAGGTATTACTTAATAAGTTTATAGTTATTTATCCATCTTGGATGGCTTACACTGCGGCAGCTAGTGCCCAAATTATGATGTACAATTCGTTCATTTTCTTGTGTGACTTTAAAAAAGTTATCTTTCTTCTTTTAGATGCCAGGTTTAAATGACAAGCAAGTTTTCATAGACTAACTTGTTCCTTATGTTGTAGGGGTTGTGCTTTTTGCAAAATGTAGGAGTGTCTCTTTGTTATAATAACTATTGTTCTCAAAATGCTGGCTTTTCGCGACTTTTGCTTGAGTTAGCTCGCCTAAATAAGGAAAATTTTGGTCTATATTACCACTCTGTTGTTGCGTAATTTGCCAAACTTTTAGGAGATTGGCTTTATATAAAAAGATTCATGATTAGAATTAGAGGACTTAAAACGTTGGCAGCATTACTCCCGATTATCTCAACTTTTGACCCCCTTGTTGCTACATCCCAATTAATTAGGAATGTATAATTTAATCTTAATTAACTCAAACTAATAAGGACAAGGATTCTCTACTTGATTGTTTAGCTTAAATTCTCTTTTGTTTGGAGGACTGCGAGAAATGTAAATTGAATGTCTAGGATAGTAAGTTTAATTGTTACTAGCCTCTAGGACTAATATTAACTTTTTAGAGAACAGAAGAGTAGTAACAAATCCACTGTACAAGTGAATAGTTTAGAAATTAATAGTTAACAGTGTAAATTTTGTAACCAAAGTTAAACAGGTTAAGATTTTAGTTTGAACAAACTACGTTTTCATATAAGGTAAGAAGGTTTATCAAAATCTTCTTTGACGAAATATCCTTTTTTAAACTGCCTCCATGCTTAGTGGTAGGAGGAGTATCCATAAACTACAAAGTATGGCGCTAGCAGGTAAGGTAGCGCTTCTTTTTTTTGTCTTGTATTTGACTTACATTGTCATGTGGTTTTAATTTGTTTAGAAAATTAATTACTAGAGCATTTCGAAACAGTTAGTATTAAATTATAAACTTCCGACCGGAAGTCGAAAGAGAGATGCTTCCTACGCGGTTCTTCTTAAGTCAAAAGTTTTAAACCGTGCATTCTCCTTTCGACCTTTCTTACGATTATATAAGGATTAAGATAGAACAAATTTACCCTAGGAGAGAATAATTGCTTTAATTTTTTGAGCGGTTTTTGCTTTTATGTAGCGTTTATGGCTAACTTTTGTTTATAAATTATAATAAAGGTCACCAAGTCCCAAAATAATAACCAAAATTAACTTCTTTCTGTAAATTAAGTTTTTTTTATTGAACTGACAACACAATGAACCTCTTAACTTTTGAAAAACTATGGTGTTTTCTTTAAATGTTCAACTAATCAGGCTAAAAACAAAAATTCAGTCGTAAAAACCTCTGCTCCATTCAGCATTAATTATATCCATATAACCTAGAAGAATTAAGTTTTAAGCTAAGGAGTAGCCATTCCGACGTATATAACTAAAGGTGTAATTACTCGTAAATTATCCCTAACTCGGTTTTCTGCCTAAGTTTCCGTAGTGAGCGGTTTCCTGTTACAACCCTAAAAACATTTTCGCCTCGCCACAAAGAGGACATTCTTCTTCAAAGTTGTTAATGACTAGTGCAGACTTTTAGCAAGATCTGATGCAGGCGGTTTAGCCCTGTTAATAGATATTATTAGTGCGCCATACTTATATAACTTAGCGTCTTCTCAGCATTATAATGTATACATTTATAAGAATAGATATGTTCATGAGCCCACTGATAGCTCAATTGAGTTTTGCTACGTTCAAAAGTAGCGCATTTAAATGAAAATTTTCGAGTTTCTGGCCAAAATAGTGGCGCCGGAAAAGTGTGATGGACGCCCATTTTAAGGAAATAAAAGATCATTTATAAAGTTATCGTGCTCAGTCACTTTTCATGATATGCTTACAACTCTACTAATCTAACTTTCGAAAGCAACGCTGTTAATTAAATATATATTAGAGCTGGTATGCGCGTTTGTTCTTAGAGCTGTTAGCTAGGTAGTGGGTGTAATGATATTTGACCGCTCAAGTGTTTACTATAAATTTTTATAATTTTTTATAAGTTATAACTATACTTTAATATTAAAATATAGTAGTTTTCAAAGTTTTAAACCCATAAGATAAACAATCTATAGCCCTTGTTCCGAATAGAAAGAGCTCAAAATTTACTCTTTAACAAGCTATTATAAGGGAGGGGAGGACGGCACGAACCGTTGCCTAAAGATATTTTAGTTAGTATTAGATATTTACGGTCATCCCATTATCAAAGGAGTGATATATTGTTGTTTTACATCTTCTAAAACTTAAAATTTCCGAACTATATATTTACAACCAATAACCTGAGCGATTTTTTTTACGACACGAACATTGGCGCTGTTAAGTTAGATGCCTTCAAGTACTAAGGTAGTTGTTTTAATATATATTTGTAAATTAAAAAAAAACATTTTTGGAGGTTGGTTACTAAGATTATTTATGGCAGAGTTCCTTAAGCTGAACGTGGTTATAAAACTCCTAAGCATTGTTAAATCTACCTATTCATATATTTCTAGTTGCTAACCAAGCTGTGTTACGAGATCAATAATTATAAATTAAACTATGTAGACATAAATTTACTACGTACACTACTGTGGTGGCTACTATTATAAAACAGCGCAACCAAGAAATGAAACTACTGATTAGCTTTTAAATATATGTAACTCTGTGTAATGATATGCAGTGTTCTTAAAAAAGCTACAACTACCAAATAATCTTGTTTCCTTAATTTTTATTTAATACTCATCCCTTTCGAAGTGTGACATGATGTGTAGTTAGACGGCCAACTCATCTAAAATTTTAACAAAATTGTGACTTATTTATTGTAGAAAATATGACCAATCCTATAAGTCCCCTTATACAGGCTATTTGCTTTACAAATTTGTTTATTAGCGCTCTTAATGAATTTTCTTTATTTATATTTTATATTGTTATCATGTTTGAGCAAAAACTTTTTTCAAGGTTAACTGTTAATTGAAAAAAAAAAGGTTTATTTAAGCAATGAGAATTTTAATGACAAATTTTTGTAAAAATTTAGTAGACACAACTTGAGTCGAGGAAAAAGTTAGAAGGTAACTACAAAATAATCCAGCACTTCGTTAGCCTTTTTTAGTAATTCGCTAATAAAATCTCTAAAGTAACATTGTGCGTTACTTAATTAGAAAATTAGGTTACTTCATCGGGCAGCTTATTCATGTTTTCTATACAGGCTGATAATAGAAAAAAATTTGCATAAACGTGTTATCGCAGGGGACAAACAAAGCGATAACTTAAGGTAACCCAAGTGTATCTATGAGTAATAACTTTTATAGAAGCCTACATGTAACAAAGTTTTTAGAAACAAGACCAATTTATACAAGACGAATTATTGTTATAAATAAGCATAATATTTTTAAAAATTCTTTAGTGTATAACATTTTTTTTATTTGTACAAAGTCAATATAATATCTTCCAATTATTTATTTATACTCCACAAGATATTTAATTTATAGTGATATTCAAAATAAATAACTAATCTTGTAAAATTGATTGGATATTAAGGAAAAGCTTTTATTAATAACATTTAACTGTTATATTAATAGATTCCCTGGCTTTTTTGATCTGAGCTACTGCTAAAATATTGTTCGTTATCCCGGGCTTTCTCAAATTTAGGTTTCTTTACAGCGAGCTTTTAAGATAGAATTTAAGAAAATTTCCGTTGCATTATTCTCCTATAGAAGTAAGCTTAACGATTTATAACTTGTTTTGAATGGCACAATATTTTAATGAGGTTTTTTTATATAAAATTAACTTAATATATCTTAATAGCAATGATTTTCTAGGGCACTTCTATTTATATTATATCTGTTGATCATACTGTTAGAGGTTTCTTTTCCGAGCTCTGCGGAAGAAGTTGTTAGTAGGATTACTACTAGCGATAGACCGTACGATCATTCTATAATACCGTCAGCGGTTTTACTGCTGATGGCTTTTAGATAAATTGTTGCCTTCTACTATTAATTTAATTATAATTTACACTTTAAAACTGTTTTTCAGAATTTAAAAAACAATTTGGAGAGAGGGTTAATTAAACATATACTTAACTGCACAACTTTAACAAGCCTTACGCAGAGCATTATAAAATTAACTTTTTAACTTTAAAAAAATTTAATAATTTGTACAATTATTCTTCTTACTCTGACGGAGAATGAGAGAAGAAGCGATCTTAGAATGTCTCGAAGGGAAGGGTATTCATACCTTTACAAAAAATACAAGATGTGGGAAAAACGTAGAAACACATGGTATGAACACACGATACGGTCATCTGATATAATAACATAGTATACGTACCATGTGACCAAGCACTTGATTTTGTCAGAGTTAACTTAACAATATTTAACTAAGCTTGTAACTTATTTAGGTTAAAATAAACTCAGCTCACCACTCACATATATTACACCTAATGTAATGAAAAGTTTTTAGTTTAGCCTTTATTGCGTAACTATGATTTTTAGCAGGAATTTCGTAGAACTAAAAGTTTTTTATATATATAAGAACCCCGACATGCCCCAGCTCTCCCTCTTTAGAGCGGGGATCCAAATGATAATTATAATATTTAATGGTAAGAGGTTTTCCTTTTTTGTTGGGAACTCATTTTTGATCGACAAAACTAATATATACTTTCGATATTTAAACTGAAGAGCTCCTGGTGAATTTTCCAAGTTTTTTTCTCAGGTTCCGATAGACCCGCAGATTAGTTACTCGGTTTCTTAGTATTTTAGTTGCAACTATGTAAGTAGCAGGTCCAATTTTCATTGCTATTCAATGAAAGTTACAATGGTAATTTAGTTTTTATTTGGATAACTGATGCTAATGTGGAATTTACCTAATAGTAATTAGAAAATAAAATACGATAGAATCAATGCTTTTATTAAGTGTAACTACTCTACCAAGCATGCATTTTTAACACGACGCACGTAGTGGGAAGAAAAATAAGCTTCTTAAATTAGCGTCATCTGCACTCAAAGACCAAAGGTGCCGACTGGTGCTTCCTTGCAAGCGCATATATATATATACAGATTAAGCTAGATTTATGGACTTGTAGCTTTATGTTTTTGCGACTGTGATGTCCACGTAACGGTAACAGTTTAGCAGGATTTTAACCATTTTTCTGAGAAGGTTGTTGAGAACAGCTTTTTATAAAAATAGGAAAGAAAAGCTTAAGTAAAGATTACTTGAGAAGGGGATATTACCATCAAGGTCAAAAATATAAAAATCGTAAAAACTAAATAGACTAAACGCAAGGCGCCGTAACTAAACTGCGGTATCTTTTAAAAGTGCAGTGGAAGGTTGGGTGGATGTAATCTGAACAAGTAATCTGCCAAACAAACTCTAGGGGTATCAGGGAAAGCTTCAACGAGAGCAACGCATAGTGAGCTGAGAGCTCCTAAAATATTAACACAAACACTAGCTAATTATTAGTCCGCTACTCCACTTTTTCAAGGTCGCTCACGGTAATTAGAATTAGTTCTTTTCCTTTACCCTCGCGTGATATTGATTGGTATTGTGCGCTTTTAGAATCTCATGTTTTAAATTAATGAGAGCACTATTTATTAGGTATGAATCCACCGAAAAAACAGTATAGGAAACCGAGAAAAAAAGGTAGTAGTGTTTTTTTAAAGATGTAAGGAATTTTCTATTATGCTTTATTTGCCACGAATTGCAATAATTTTATATGTTTTGTTCAAGAAGGAAAATCTTTAAAAGCTAGAGTTAAACAGATATGTACTTGTCAAGCCGCCGAGCATAAGTTATTTTATAATGAATATTGTTATTTGATTTCAAAAGTAATTTTTTTTTACCTTTCATACTTTTAATTTTTAAGATTAGTAGGAAACTGTCTACATTGCGGTAAAATAGTTTGTGACTTGGAAGGCCCCGGCTTATGCACTTTTTGTTCCGTGGGCACTGTACCTTGTGAAAACTCTGTAAAAAGTCAGGTAAACGTCATGGACCAGTACATATAATTTTTTTAACAAAAAATTATTTTTTTTTTAGACTTTAATATTAATTGATTTTTTCTCTTTAGATTAGCCAGGATGCTCTACTTCAGAAAGATCGCATATTACAGTTTGATCGTGAAAAGTTTGTGTTATATAATTTTTTATATATAATATTTATGAAAATATTTAGAAAATTCTTATATAAAATATTCACATAATTTAGTGCTAGAAGAACTACTGTTATTGATGATGAAAATGATTACTTTGAGTCAGACAGCCGGTGGATAAGTGGTAAAGAAGTACGGTTTTTATTTGAGAAGCAACGACTACATAATTATTTACATCATTATTTATAAAGAACTTTATTACTTTAAAAAAACTTATTTTGTCAGAGGGAGAAAAGGAAAATACTTGAACAAAAATATGAAACTGAAAAAGACCGTCTTAAGAATGCTAATCTTTTCACCATAGATATAGTAAACAAAACAGTTACAAGAGAAGACGCCACGGTAATATTTTATAAAATTATTATTATTTTGTTCTTTATCATTAAATATTAACATTTACCTGTTTTTTTGATATCAGAAATACCTTGACGTTGAAAAATTTCTGCCTGAACGCCACGAACCTAAGAAGAAGGAATTGCAATCCTATAATGTTGACGGTTTTTAATTTTTTTTATCAATTCCAATGGCAGTAACCTTCTTTGCAACTTACAGCATATATTAAAATTTATTAGATTTTTATTTTTTTACAAAATTACTTCGTGTCCACCCTCAAAGAAGTAACTATTATAGATTCATTTATTATATATTTGACGTGCTAACTCTGGTTATATATTTTTTAAATTATTTAGGGTGTTTTTAATAACAAATATAATAATTTATAAATAAATTTTATATCTTATTAAATAATTAAATAAGATTAATTTTTTAATTTCTGTTTTTATTACTTTTACTATAGTTTTATTTTTATAAAGGTTTTAATTGAAATTTAAAATCAATTTTCATTACCCATTTTACAAACGTTTTCAAGTAATTTACTAATTTTCTTAAAGTTACTACTATAATTTATATTTTTAATAGGAATGAAGTTTGAGACTTTAGTTCATCCTTGTTTGAAAAACAAACCAACTTTTTTGCATTCACTTTTTAAAAATTCTAATCTTCCTTCGAAAAGTTTTTTTTCCTTATTTAGATTATATTGTATATATCCATATTTTTATTATCATTTGCTTACCTGCATTTTATGTCCGAGCATGTTTATTTTTAAATAAATTCCAGATACTTTTTTACGATAATATTTATATTATTAATGTTTTTAGTTTTTATGGCGGTTAAAATTTAATATAACACTTTCAACTTTTAACTTTCTTTTGTTGGAATGAAGAATTGTATAAGTTTGAGATAATATTTCAATATATTTATATACTTTTTTAGGTTTAGAATTTTTTAAAACTTAATAAGTTTTAACTATAATCTTTTAAATTTTATTGCGTTTTGAAGATCTTTACCTTTTGTTAGTTTACATTAAATTTATATTCAATTTTTATTATGTATCGCTACACAATGTTGTTGTTATAATAAACATTAAAGAATTTTTATTATTTTATATACTTTTTCTTTGTTTAATTTTTATATTTTACTATAAAGAACTCAGAGAGTCGCTTAAACTTCAAGATGAGGATCTTTTAAAAATGGTAGACTACGGAAAATGCTTGAGTTTACATCAGGTATGTTTTAAAAATAACTTTTTTATACTTTTTGCTTTACTTTTAAATAGGTAGGTAATATTTTATTATATTTTTATAATTATATGTACTTGTTATTACTGAGATATGTTTACATAAAAATTAAAAAACTGACAATTAACTTTTTAAAGATTATTATAATAATGAAAATAATAATCACCTTTTTTGATATCCTAAAAGCCATGGGCCTCCTTGTTAGTCGCTGGAATAAAAACTGTGGAGGGCCGTAGTTGGTACACTCCCCATCGGGGTCGCTTGTGGATCGCTGGTCTCTCATAGTTTCATTCTATGTGTATATATTTTGCTGGGTAAGTATGATTTACCAAGTTTTTTAAGTTAAATTGTTGGTTATTAATTTGTTTCGTTACTTTTTTGTCTAATGCTGTAAGGAATAGTTGGCCTTCTGATTACACAATTTTTTAACGATATCTCTTTAATAATTATATTGGTAGAATGCTGTTCATTTCTAAAAAAATGACGTGTTTGATGGTATTTGTTGGGTAGTCGCATTAATTTTTTTGAGTGGTAATTTGTTGGTTTATTAATTTCATTATTTTTACTCTTGAGAAATACCTAGTGATGACTTGTTGGCTTTATATTTATTTTTATTATTGTTAGTTCTCTTGTTTTTAATTATACTCAAAATTTATTCTTGTAGGTTTTTAAATTTAAATTTTATAATTTTTTTTGACTACTTATACAATAACTTATTAAAATCTATTAATTGCAAAGTAAGCTTATATACTTATTAAAACTTTATAATACTATTCTTGTTAATAACAAAATTTTATTTAGATTTTCGAAATTATTAAAAGTATTTTCTCAAATTTTTATCTAGCAACCTCTCTTGAACCGAGCGAAGATTGTATTAACGAAGTTGAAAATTCATATAAAGTTTTGTATAAAGATCCCAATTTAAAATTTCCGCGACCTTACTCAACTGCGTGTCTTCTTGGCTGCGTGGATCTTGTGGAAGTTTTTACTATTGAAGAATATAAAAATAAAGTTTTCATTTTATTCTTGCTTTATTTTATATTAGTATAAGAAAAAGTAAAACTGGAAGTGATTTATAATTTAAAAATTTACTTGAGTGATAATTAATAAAAGTAACAATAATTATATAATAATTGGGAAAACTGAGTAAAGTTTACTTAAAGTTTATCAAACAAATTTTATAGCGGTAACTTTTATTGTGAAATGTTAAAATTTTTTTTATAAATTTATAATTATAAACTTTTAAATTTATTTTTTTCCCATTTTTGGAGACTTTCTCTGGTTTTAATTTGTTAAATTACTCTAAATTGGTCACTTCTATTTTTCTTATTTTTTATTAAATTTCTAATTTCATATATCATTAAAATAAATTTATATATATTTTTATTATATAAATAGATAGAATAAAATAATTAAGTTTCTAATTTTTTAGATTATTTTTAAATAATCTAAAAAGTAAATTGAGTTAAGATTGAGTAGACATTTATTGTACATAACTTATCTTAGTAATAATCTCATAATCTATATAATTTAAATAATTTATAAAAGTTGTTATAAATTTTATGGTTATAATTTAATTGTTTCATCTAGTAATTACAGCATTTATTAGATTAAAAAAATCGTGGCATAATTTATTTAAAAATTTTATAAACTTGTTATAATAATTTTGATTAATTTTATGAATTCAAGCTATTGGAATTATTTAAAAATAATTATGTTTCTTTGTAAGGGAATACTTCTAAATAAAAAAGGCGTTGATCGTTTATTAAATATTATAATACTGATTTGATTTAATTTATTCTCTATTAAGTAAAATTTAATATTTAAATTTAATTTTTAAAATTTACTATAAAGTAAAGTTAGCTTGTTTTACAGAAAATTTAATAATTTTTATATATTTGACGTTTCCTTTTTTTTTTTCCAGTTTAAAAGTGAAGAGTCTCAGTCTGATTTTGTTTTTATATGTGAAAATCCACGTGCTCTTCCGGTTAAATTTTCCGTCTCGGGAAATTCAAAGATCTGTAATCTTTTCTATAAATTGTCTTTTTTTTTTGGTTACTTATGTTATAATTTTTAGGGAATTTGCCAAAAGAATTGCATAATTCCGCTAGACAAGCGCTTTCATCCTTTTCTTCATAATAAATTAGTAAAAGTTAGTAGGTTTTTTCTAAATTTATTTTTTTTATATTTTCATTGCATTAATAAAAATATTTAATTTTTGTAGAGCTGGTCGACTTAACTTAGAAAATAATTATAAAATCTCATAAACTTTACCTAATTTAGTATATGGAGTAACACTCATATTTATTTAATTTTTTAATTCTTCACTAAAAATTAGAATTTTTTTTTGAGTTGATCCTTAAAAACACTAGAATTAAATTTAAAAATTAATTATAAAATCTTATAAACTTTACATGTTTAGTACGTTGAGCACAAATTTAGTGTTGAGTTTTTTATTTTTTTATTTTATTTTTATTTAAAATTAGTTAATAATTTTTTAAAGCTGATCTACCAAACTGGGCGTAGAATTAATTTAAACAATAATTATAAAATCTCGTAAAGTTTACATAGTTGGTACTTAGAGCAGAAATTTAATATTATTTTTTAATCCCATTTTTAGAGCTACTTTAAAAGAATAATATTAAAATCTCATAAACTACATATTTTTTTAGTACGTTGACTAAATCTTTAATATATGTATCATGTAAAGATTTGTAATTCTCTCCTAACATTTGCGTTAAATTTTTAGAGAAACATATTAGTTTTAGTTTTTTTCTTTAATGCTTTTAGTAAAGTTACCTTTTTGAGCAGTTTTAAAATTTTTTAAATAATTATTGCGAGATGGTTTATATTAAAAATATTACTTTTTTACTAAATTTAAAAAGTTTTATATTTTTAAGTTTAGTTCTACCAACAAAATTTTTTAGAATTTTTTTTTTTTTTGCTTTCGTTTGTTACAAACGTAAAGATTTAAAATAGAGGATTCATGATTTTGTAAGAAAACTTTTCTCTATAAATCTTAATTTATAATTTCTTGTACTTTTGCTGAAGTGAAATTATTTGAGATAATTTTGTGTTCGTTATAAACATAAATTAATTTAAAAACTTTTCTCGCTTTAATTTTACTTAGAATTATAATTTGTATTTTTTCTTAACTTAAGATTATTATTGGTTGAAAGATTTAATAAGTATATTATCTTCAATTAGGCTACTTTTCTTATTTAATATAATAAATGTTGCTATTCTTGATGGACTCTTAACAACTTAAGAATATAGTTAATTTTTTTTCAGGGTTTTTAATAATTTTTTTATAAGAACAAATTAGAATTACATGAAACATTTTTTTTTGAAATGAAATAATATAAATTTTAAAAGTTGTGATTCTTATAATTTTTATTAGTTAGCTTGAAATTAGTGCTACGAGTAGTAGTAAAAGAAAAAGTTGCATAGTCTAATAATATTTAATTAAATAAAAATTATACTAATTATAACGTTTTTTTGGGTTTTATACGGCTATTTTTTATTGGCGGGATCAATTAATTTACACTCACCAATCTTAACAAAAGTAATTAAAGCCTTCAATTATTTATAAAATTCTGGTGTCGCGTAATCTGCAATCCAAAAGTGTGTAATAAAATTTCCTAGTGGAAACAAAGTTTACTACAAATTTTATAAAATATCAGAATTTTCTATACCACAGCAAAGTAGAAGTAAATATGAATCTAGAACTACTTTATAAACAACTAAAGATTTGCGGTTTTCTCACAATTGAGTACAGACAGAAACTTAATAACACGGCTAGTCGACTTAATCACTGTCGATTATACTTAGCAGTAAAGGTTTACAGCACATTCTTTTTTTAAAAAAAAAATAAATTACTTTCTTGTTAAAGGTTTGCTTATGTAAACGTCCTTTTAGAGTCTTGTTAGGTTTGTTAAAGATGACCAAGCGTAATTAAAATTTCTTTAGCTGTTCATAAACCCCTGTGATAAACATTTTTTTTACAAAGGCTGAACTAAGACCACCCACTTTTATCGTGGTTTCTTTTCATATTCCTTTAAAGGAATTCCTGTACCTTGTTTGTCTTTCGGTACTTAATTGTTAAACTTCGAAACTATTCAATAACAATAGAACGCTTAAGATTTAAATCTATTCCCTAGAATGATTATAAGGAGGAAAAAAGTAAATAAAACAAAATTTAAGTGAAAAATATTTTTTTATTTACTTAATAGTTATCGTTTTTATAATTATATATAATTTTTGAGAATGCGCTCGTTTTAAACGTAAAGTAGTTTATAAAATCTTTTGCAAAATAAATAAACTTTGTATGTACCAGCCATGTATATGCAGGTAGTACGCACTTCTAGATAATTTTATGGCAACACTATTTTTCTGTCTTTTTATTAGGCTTAATGGTCACGCACGGTCACGTATTTCACAGACGGGAAATAAACTTTTTGGGACTTACACTATAAACTATTCTTAATTACCATAATTATATTATTCCGTTTGTTAAAAAGTTAAATTTCTCATGTTTATTGTTCTTTTTATAAAAAATTCGAAAAGTTTAGAGTACATAGTTTATGGTATTGCCTTTTAAACTTTCCAGCTCTTTACCTGCTTCTTTGGAGCATCCAGTCTATCTTTTTGGGGGTTCTCTTATAATCTCTAGTTCACTTGAATATCGTAAGTTTTATTGTAACAATTATTAAAAATAAGGATGGGTCTTACCTCGCAGTGAGCTGCATTGATTTATCTATTAAAGTGTTGGACACTGCCCCCTCAAGAATTTTACGTCCTTACAAAAATGCTCACCTTGATAGAATTTAGTCTGTAACATTCGGTACTGTTGCACCGAATATATTATACTCAAGTTCATCTGGTGGTAGTATTCGGGTTTGGGTTACAAGGGCTTAATAGTGGCTCGGTAACTTTTACTAAGTAGTTACAAATTTTATTGGCAGGCGGTTATTTAAAGTTTAGTTTTATTCTTGTTTTATAAGAAGTGCGTAATTCTTATACCTTGCTTTAATTAAATTTAAAGATCAAGTTTTCTGTACCAAATTGTTCTTTTACTGAGTTGGATGTTAGGCCTGTTGAGTCACTTAATTCTGTACGCTCAGAAGAAGTGCAACAGAAAGCTAGTATTTAAATAGGGTAATAATATTTTTACTTTGCTTTTTTATTTGTCTTTGAAAATGTAATTAATAATCTTTTTTAATACATTTCTGGATTTTTTATAAGTATACTATTAATTTTTTCAGAAGTATTGCCCTTGTTTTTATATATCTATAAAATTATTATTTTTACTTTGCGTATGTCGCCTTTTGTTTCGGTGCTTTAGTTGTGTTCTAAAAGAGATTTCTCTGTTTTTACTACTCCACCATACAGTGAACTCGTTCATTTTTTACTAATCAAAAGTTATTGATTTTGATTAATTTTTCTGCTGAAGTTTCTGGTTTTTTTTTACTTGAATCTATCGCACTTTGCTATTTATTTTGCACTTTTGCATTTTTATTTCTAAGAAAAACAAATTTACCTTATTTACTTCTATTTACGTTATATTAATATTTGAGTAAAAAGATATTTTCATTTTATAAGACCTTGTTTTATGTTTATTAAAATCTATGCATTAATTTCCTTTTTATCTATTTAATTATATTATGTAACAGTATTACAAAACTTAATTACGTGTTTTTTATTCTAAGTAGAGTTTAAGTCTTTCATAGTTTAAAGAGAATTTATAAATATAGATATTTCTGAAAGTCCGCATTTTTTTTACTTTTATTTTATTATACTTTTACCAATATTATTGTAAGATTTAGTTTTAACTTCAGTATATTGTTTAGTTTAGTAAGTTTCTTCTAGCAATTCTCTAAGGCGTGTAGAGGGCTTAACGATTTTATGAGTAGCTTTTAGTTAAACTTCGTAAAGGTTATATGTATAAGGAATTGCAAATCTTTTTGTTTCTGTGTTATTGCTTCATCTGTTAACCTAAATCAAGTGAACTGTTATTCACCTATAAGCGTTTCTAAATTTGTTATTGTTTTTTTGTTTTTTCTAGAGTAAACATAATGTTTGTGTAGTAATGGAATTAACGAATAAGTAACGTCACCGCTATTGCATGTTTGATCTGCGAGCACGAAAAGCGGGCCCTTTAATTTATTAACTTTTTCACTATATTTTATGACCAGTTATGCAACTTGTTATACCATTTGAGTGGTTGAGGTTTCTTTTCTATAATTATATTGAAAGCAATTAGTCTCTTTTTGTTTTTACTCAAACTAACCTAGGCGGTAAATAGTATAGTTCGGTACCGTTTTCAGGTGCATTTCTATCTTTAGTATGTAAATATTAATAAAAATACGATTTTCGTGAGCGTATAAAATTACTACCCCCTATGGTAAACGTTATGAGTTTATTATTTTTTAATATAGTTTTTAATATATTGATGCTCTTTTTATCCTCTTTTGTTGCAGAAAAAGAATTCACATTACGATGACGTCAATCCTGTTAGAACATTTCTTTTCATTATTTATTTTCATTTTATCTCTATTATAGCTTACAAAAAAGTTTAATATGCGTTTTATATAGTATCAAACGTATTGTTAATGTATTATTTTTATTGGTTGATTATGGGTACATTACTTTTTTCGATTGGTAAAACTTTTTGTTCAGTTACTTAGCTGAGACAAGAATCGTAATGTAGGCTGAGTATTGTTGCCCGTGCTTTTCTATCACGTGTTGTGCAAACTATAAGAGGCTGTTATAAACGTCGGGAAAAAGAAAAGGTTTTTAATTTTGATTTATTCTTATATTACATATTTCAACTTTTATTCTATTAGTTTGCTTATTATTATAATTATTTTTCTTCTAAATATTACAAACAAATCTTGTTTTATTTTTTTAATTTTTTTTATATATAAAAATTAAGTTTTAGATTTTTTACTATATATAAAGTTTTAGTAATTTTAGGTTCTCATAATTTACAAGAAAAAACTTTTTGTGTATATTTATAATTTATATAAATACCTCTTGAATTTGTAAAGTTTTTATTGTTAATTTTGGTATATTTTGAGGTTCTTTAAAATTTTCAATAGTAATTTTCTTTGGTGTGCGTTTTAGTGTATCTGAAAATTTTATCAAAGTCAATAATTTCATAGGAACTTTATATTAATTATTTTATGTAAGTATAATATTTAATAATAACAGTTTTATTACTTATATCAAATATAAAACTTTAAAACTATTTTTAGTAAAAGTATTATTTTAATTATAATAAAAATTATAGAAAATTTGTTGATCTTTTTTTTTTATTTTTTATAAAAGTACTAATTTTTTTTATAAAAATATTACTTCGATAAGCTTTTCAGATCACTTTTTATCCTGGACCTCGCCATCAACTTTTGGCGGTATCGATGGATGGCTTCTGCAATTTTTGTGCTGTTTCATAAACAGCGAAGACGAAGGACTTTTACTCATGTTCAATACGGAATTAATTGATCTAGTGACCTTTTTTTTTGAGCAAATTATTATTTTTTTAATGATCGCTTATAAATTTAATATCTATTGAGATGAACTAATAAAGTTTTCTTACTTTTTATAAATATTAACATTTTTTATTTATAGTTTTAATATAATAAAGAAGTAAAGTTATGATATACTTTTATTATATTGAAGTTTTTATTTGTATGAAAGTTGAATATGTTTGTTCATAAAATATTATTATACATTATTCTATTAAAAATTTTGTATCTGTATTATGAAAAATAAAAGTTTTCATTATAAGTTTTACTTTTTTAAAAAAAACTTTTTAATATATGGTAAAAAAAAATAGACTGAAAATTGCATATTTATAAGTATAAGTTTATTTTATTATTTATTTATTATATAAATAATAATATAGTAAAAGTTTATAAAAAAGTTATTAATAAGAACTAAACTTTTTTATTTTTATTATAAATATAAGACAAGTGTTATTTATACTTTTTATCCTTATTATGTTTAGAAAAGTAAAAATTGTAGATAATAATATTATTATGATTGTTACGTACCGCAGAGTTCAGGTTACTATTCTTATTATTATTTATTTTAAAATATTCTACTTTAAAAGATTTATATTTTATGCATTATTAAGTATTAATAAACTTATTATAAGAAAATACTATTTTTTTAAAAAATATGAAAGAAAGTGTTATAAAAGTTTTATTAATACTAAAAACTTTATACAAAAATTATTTGTTATAAAAGTTAGAAGAAAATTTGTCATAATTTTATTACTGATTAAAACTTTTAAAAATTGATTTCGATTATAATAGTTTATATAAATTTAGTTATTATATAATGAATATTATAAAAAGTTTGTTAATAATTATAATATTTAGATAAAATTTTTAGAATTTTTTTTTTCAAAACTACTTAAACTTTTATTTATTAGTTAATAAAAAAATTTTGGAAAAGTTTTATTGTTAAATATTTTTTACTGGAACATGCTATAAACTAAATAAAATGTTTAAAAAAGTTTTTTTTTGTACAATTTTTGTGTTATAATTTCCATTTGTTTAAACTGAATTAGTAATATTACTAAAATTAAGTTTTTTTCATTAAAAGTTTAATAAATCGTCAATAGAAACATTAATTATATTATATTTAAAAAAGAACAAAAAACTTTTTAAAAGAAATCACTTTTAAGAATTTACAATTTATTATATAAAATATTCTTGTTTTTTATTATAAATTCTTAGTATACTTATTAAATAATCATAACCAATCAATTAATTTATAAATTTAATTTTTTGGCCACCCAGTTATAAGCAACTTGTTTAGGTCTATATATTGCTATTAATTTTTTGTATTTTTCTAGTTTATATTTTTAATAAAAAATACGCTTTTTCTTTTTAGTTTTAAAAAGTTCTAATGAAATGTAATTTATTTAAAAATTATAAAAAGAAAATTTTAGTATACTCGTATTTATGCTTTATTGTTGCTAATATTTATTAAAAAAAATTATTATTACGTTTTATTTTATTATATAAAACAAATCTTCGAGATCATAAAAAATTGTTTTCACTAATATTTTATATTAACGTGTTACTAACAATTTATTTTTCTTAACAGTTACTTTGTGTAAATATAATTATATTTAAAGTTTTATATAATTTTTTAAAAAAAATTATTATCATATCTTTACAATATTTTATTTATAAAAAATCAAAAAGTCAATAATGTAAGCTTTTATGGTTGTGCCTCTAATCTTGTTTATACTCTTACTCATAATGAAACTTTCGTACTTTGGTTCGCCGACGAAGTTGTTGTGTATATTATTATTACTATTAATATTATTTGAAGGAAGCTGTTTGGGAAAAACTCCCCTCTATTCACCATTATAATTTGGATTCCAAAATGAATTAAGAATTTGAGGGTCGCACCAATAGTTTAATTGCCTTTTGCAAAACTTACATGTTTATCATTTACTTTATTAAAAATCTTTTTTAATATATTTTGTTATCATGGCGATGTAGAGATTATGAAAGTTACTGGGCAGCTTATAAGCGTTTGCATAGTCTTCTCTCACGCCATTCTTCACTTGTTCGAGACTTTTATTATAATTCTATAAATTATTTTATAATTCTTAATAAAGTTTGAAAGTTTCTTTATAGAAAAGTTTATTATATTTATATAATGAGATTGTAGAATCATAAAAGTTAGTAGTGAAATTTTATGATAAAAAAGTAATTTTTCCTTAAATCTTTTAATATAGTAAGTGATTTGTTTATTTATAAATTTCCACCAGAACAGAAATTTCTTTAAAAGTGTACATATATAAATTTGTTTATAGGAATTATTTACACTGTTGGTGAGAATTCTCCCAATTTCAAATGCAATCAAGAGGTTTTATGCTGGATTGCTTGACGAGAATATTTTTAGTAAACTAGTGAAATTAGAATTATAATAAAAATAAAAACGCAATAAATTATAATTTTATTTTGAAATGCCATTGTTTAACTTCACCAATATTATAAAAAAAAAACAAATTCGATCACCATGGAACAGATTTAAAGTAATAAAACTAGTGAGAAAGATAGGCAAGAATGAAAAAGTATAAAGGTATAATAAGGTAATAATAGAAGGAATAACAAGTGACCCAAAATTGATAACTACAAGTGAATAAAGAATTACCCCTTTTTTTTTTTTTGCTTAGATCCCTTTTAGAGTGTCACTTCGGAGTTATGTATAGCGGTTGTGTGAGAAATATTGCGTCTTCCCACTTACTTTTTTGCTACAAGGTTTGTCTTCTTCTGTTTTTCAGCGAAACCGTAAAACTTTGATATGAGTTACGTCGCTTTTTAGCTCAAATGTGAAAGTCCATTAAAAAAAAACGAAAGCATTATAAAGTTGATGTTGCTACTGTACTTTCTAACACTATTTTTTAAGATAACAAAATAGTGAGCAGTAATATACACTGGCTCCAAAGCTAAAATATTGCAGTGCTTATGTAGCTTTAACAAGCCTGCTTTTATTATTTGCAAGTACAAGATTTATAAACTTCAAAAACATGATCCCGAAAAATCATACTATCAAACTTGTGACATTTCCATAACCTGACAGAGGGAAAGAGAAGCAATCAATTTATTGCCCAGCAGAGGAAGGAGGTATTTATACCTAGAGGGAAGAAACACAAATATGTGAAAGCATAAAAACGTGCTATTACAAAGGCGCGTGGTATAAGCACATAATATGAATCACGTGATGTAATGGCACCTGGTATTAGCACGTGAGTTATCAAAGTTTACTCCAACGTAATCTTAACCTTAAAAAAATTCAAATATATAAATATAAAATCAAAAGAACTTACACTAACTAGCAGCACCTCTCTGTAGCAGCGAACGCAAGCTTATAGTTGTAAAATGCCAAAAAAATAGCACCTTTTTTTAACAAAAGTAGATAATTTAGGTTCTTTCCTTTTTTAAGTAGTATAAATTATTGCTAACAAACCACGAACACTCCTAATGTCTCAGTGCACAAAAGAATATTATAAAAAAAAATTGCTAAAGAACTAAGACTAAAATTATTCTTTTAAGCGCAAGAAAAAGAAATGCAATTGCTAGTTTCACTGCAATAAAAGCTTGATAGAGTTGGTAGTAACTTTATTATTTACGGTTTGAAAGTACTTAAACTTTATTATTATTTATAAATATCCGACAATCGTCATTTGATTGTTCCCAACATTCCGTAATTTCTTGAAGGTGTCGCAACGAAAAAATGAGGAAGGGCACATCCATAAAAAGACACGTCACTATTCGCTTTCACTTTCCTCGTGGTCGTTGATTACCAAAGTTTCATCGTCAGATTCGGGATCACTGACTTCGTTTATGTCTGCCACTTCCACACAATCCTATAAGAACTTTGGTATTTTCATAATAAAAAAGAGCAAAAAGTCAAAGCACTTTTTTTTCTATTGGGGTCGTGGAGACGTGTCGAGTGTCTACAGTTTGCAAATAATAAGTGGTTTTTCATAAGCAAACATGTGAAAACGTGTACCCTCCCTGTGCGCAGGCGGCGGGAGGCACTGGCCAATGCACCGGCTAGGCTGCTCTTCTCCGTTCTGCCGTTGCTCAGCACATGAAAGGGGAGTGTCCGTTGGCGCGCTTTCTGCTTGCTGTGTGCTCTCGTCCACCCGGACACTGCCCTGCGCAGACGTCTCTTCAGCTCGGTTATTAGTCCCTCCTGCAGCTTCTTCGGTCGTCCACTGCGCTGGAGGGGACGGAATGGAAGAGTATGCGTGCTGGTTGGTGGGCTGACCACACGGTGGCGGAGTTTCTTTTTCTTGTGAATCCGATTCTCCTATAGTAAAGCATAATCACTAATAAAAATATTTGCACAGTCCCACACAAATAGTACTCAAGTCATATTGTGAGTCAGCCAGTCGATAGCGTGAGCGGAAGAAGTATAATCCTTTTCTTTAAGGAACGATATTATTAACTATATAAACTTGAATCAGTTATGAAGCACAAAGGTTTCTTACTGCGACGAAGGCGTGTCAGAAAAGCTTGGCTGCTTTTCCCGTCTAGCAAAATCTTTTACCACTACCATTATTATTAGTGCTATATATTAAAAAGATATATATGGAATACGAGAGTCATGGGAAGAACTGTTAAAGCGGAGATTCAATAAATGCCCTGAAGATTAAAATATTTTTTTAAAATTGTGAAGATCCAAAAATAAGTTACCATTAATAAATATTATTTCTATTAATATTTCACTATTTATAATATACTTTATATGACTCGCTTATACAAATCTGATTTTTTAAATCAGTCTAATTTGAATTATTTTTAAAAAAGCGTCACTTTAAATTTTCTTTTAATACGCATTTTAGTAGGACCCTCTATTCTTTTATTATATAAAGTTAAGTAACTTTTAAACTTTAACATAAATTTAAAAAACTACTAAAGACTCCTAGTAAATTTTTTAAAAAGTCAAAACTTTAACATAATTTCAAATACGTTTCTTCTAATGTTTATATTTTAAAAAAAGTTTGCTGTAATTTCATATAAAATATGACAAAAATTACTACTTTGTATTCAATTCTTTTTCGATCTAGTTTGTTAATTTATATTTTTTATGCTAAAATTCGGTTGTACAAAACTTTATAATTTAATAATTAAAATATATTTTACTTACAATGTTTACAGCCATTAGGAATAAAAGATTAATTATTAATAGCATCTACTTAATTTCTCTAAATAGTTATAATATATTCACTCTCGTGTGCTTTAATTAATCAAAATTAAAATTCTTTTTTCTTATCAAGATTTTTTTTTGATCTTTAAATACTACAAAAATGATTATTATCATTAACCAAATTTATACTTGAAATTTTTACTTAAAAAAAAAGTGAAATTGTTTATTAATAAAAATCTTTTATTTAAATTCAATTAAATAAATTCTTAAAATCTTACCCTAAACGTTAAGAATGCAGAGTAAAAAAAAATTATATTTAATACTTTTAAATAAAAAAAATTGTATAAAGAAATTAAATAATTTTTTAATTTATAAAAACAATTATTATTTTTAATATATTTTTAATAATTTTTTTTATATCAAATAAAAAAATCGAGATGCAGGAAAAAGAAAAAATCAAATTTAAATTAATACTTTTATATAGAAATAAAAAGTCTAATATAATTAAAAATTTATAATAAGTTTTCGACTTATAAAAACATTAAATTTTAAAAATCAATTTGGCAATTTTTTATCAATAAAAAATGAAACAAAAATTAATATACAATTCTACAAAAAAAAATAAACTTTTTTAAAATAAATAAAATATAAATGTTTTTTAAAGGTAAATTAAATTATTTTTATTAGATCAATAAAATATATCAGAAGACAAGTAAAGAAAACAAAACATAGAATTAAATCAACTTTTTTAAAATAAATTTTCATTTTTCACATAAAAAACTTAAATTATTAATTTTTTTAGTTTAATAAAAAGAAGCGAAAACAGAGGAAAAAGAAAAACCGAAATTAAAATTTAAAACTTTTTTATATAGAAGATAAACTTCATATTTTATAAATAAATAATAATAAGCCTTTCACTATAATAAACTTTGTTAATTATAATAATTAAATTTTCTTTTTTTTAAAATAAATTTCTATAATTACAAATAAGAAAAAAAAATAAGAATACAGGGAGAAGGAGGGCCGTTGAGCTTATAACCAGCGGCGTGGACAAGCGATCCGTTCAAGTAAAAAGTTACTAGAGACCAAAGCCACGAAGGAAAGGGAGGCGCTTTTATGACAATGCGAGGAGGCTGCAGTGGCAGAGCAAAAATAATACAAATAATTTAGAATTTCAAAAAAATTGTGATTTTCTAATAAATATATGTATAGTTATATGGGTTTTATAAGAAATATTTTTGTAGTACATTTAGAATAAGTATTAAATCTTCAATTATAAAAAAAAAATTAATTTATTTATATATATAAAAAAGCAAATAATTTTTATAAAATTTACATATAATTAATCAAAAAATATTACAGTTCGAAAGGATTAGGAAAAGTAAGCTAAACACATTAGAGAATTATAGGTTACAAAAGTTTCATTAAAAATCAAGTTATATTGAGGAAAATTATTTTCCAATAAAAAAACTGTAAACAAAAAAAATTATCTTTCAAGGATTAATAATAAAGCAACTTTACATTCTAATTATTAAAAAAATATTTTTTTTTGCATTACCTTAAAATGATTACATTAAAAGTATTAATAAATCAATTGAGCTTTACAATAAAAAGCTCGAAATTTAAAAAAGTAATTTTTAAAAAAAATAGTAATAATTTTTACACCAGTAAAAAAATTGCTTTTTAAGTAATCCAAAAACTTAAACAAATTGAAGAAAGGAAATATGACAAGAAATTACTATTAAAATTACAAAAATTAAAAACAAAATTAATTTAAACTATAAATTTTTTAAAATGAATTATATAAAAAATTTAGATTTTCTACATGAGTATGTCTCATTTGCTTCATATAAGCAAGTTCGTCGTGTAGCGCCCGAATTCTCATCTGCAGATCATAAGCACGAAGTTTCAATAGTTGTTCTTGTCTTTTCAGTTCATAAACGGAAGACTATTTTGGTAAGTAATTTTTAGATTAAAAAAAAAAATCCCAAAATTTAATAAGGGAAGCTGCACGTGCACCAAAAGTATCAAAATAAAAATTTTAAATTTTAATTGCGGGATTTTTGCCTCTGAAGGCGGCAAAGTTGGATTTTTAGTGTCCCGCTGAAATTGATAGACAAAAGTTTTTCGATTTTCATCAACTCTTTCAGAATCACAAGGATCCACGCGTCTACCAATAATTCACGAGGAACAAAATTTATATATTCAAGAATTTATAAAAACAAAAACACAAAAAAAATAAAAATTTTTAAAGTACTTATAGAGAGGAGATTTCTGATGGCAAACTTCGTCCGGTTTCCCAAATTGCGAGGGCGGCCCTGCAGGGCACTACCAATATATATAGTAAATATGTGAAAAACCAAAAAAAAAATTTAAAAAATTCTATAAACGAATTTTTCGTGAGCGGAAGGAGTCGAAAAAGAATTATGTAGATGCGCGGGAAAATTCGGATGTCCTTTTATAAAGTTAGCAGGCTGTCCATAATAAGCTAAAAAGTAATAATAATAAATATATAGATTTTAAAACAACAATATCGGCCGCTGTCTATAAAAATAAGCTACATTTAATTTAAAAAAATCATGATCAGTCTCATCCGTAGCAATAAGCTAAAGGAATATTTATTATAAAAATTAAATTTAAAATTAATATTCGGGCCGCTGTCCAAAATAATAAGCTACCAAAAAATATAATTTACCTTGAAGAGAAGGGCCGGAGTGTGAACGAGAAGAAAATGCAGCCGAGCCAACGGCTTCTTGATTTGCGCTGTACGAAAAAGATCCTCTATAAAGCAATGGAGCTTGTAGAGAACAAATCATAAGTAATTAAATTATTTAAAATTTAATTGCCAATAAAAAAATAATTTACAAAAATTATTTTTATAAACAAGTAGTAAATCTTTTTAAGCGCACCAGAGTACTGCAGATGCGGACTTTGTGCATGCGCATGCGCATGCGGGGGATTTGGATAAAGCTTGCCAGGATGCACCCCATCTTGAGGGACAATGGAAGATGGACAAGGGCAAGTGCTTACCATAGAGCCTTTAATTAGTAATAAACATAAGAAAGTGTAAAAACAAAATTTATAATATAAATTATATAAACCGGAAGTAGAGACAGAATAAGGGTGAGGTGAGTGGCAAGAACCTCAAATTAGTAAATATTAATAACTCTAAAGCTAAAAAATGGTATAAATTTTATTTTCTTTTTTTTACACAAACTGAAAACTATTTAATATAGTATGTTTGTTAAACTTGAGCAACACTATGCTAAATTTAAAAACTTTACATGGAAAGTCTAGGTGTATAAAATTAAAACTACCTTTCCCTTTAGAACAGTTTTTAAATTACCGTGAGAAGGGTAAGAATCAACTAAGTGTTGGTTGGAGATTTCGAAATTATTATAAAGCGAAGGAGTTCCCACATTATGAGTTAAACGGCCAGAAGGTGTGTGCGCTAAATTTTAATAACCTTAAAATAAGAATTTGAAAAATATTAAAATTATAAAACCTTGAGTTGCCCCTGACTGTGGCTTGTGAACATAATGAACGGAGTGAATGGGGCCTGTATCGGTTTGAGAGTGAAGCATAACTATAACAACAATAAATATTAAATGAGTAAAAAAAAAAAGTAAATATAATAAACACAGTTATTATATAGTACCAGATAAGTAAGGGCGTTCAACACCACAAGGAACTCTCAAAATAGCAAAATACAGTAACTATTCATACAAACGCAAAAGAGAAGAGCGACGAAACTTTATATAAGCCTGGTTGGCGTATTCTGCATTTGAAAGAAACCTCGAATTTGGTCATCATGAAACTTTCATCGCGGAAAAGATGCAAAGGCTTTAAACAAAATAGCCTTATCAGTAATGAAGGCAATTTTACCAGCAGGTAATTTAGAATAGAATAAAAAATATTTGTAGCAGGAGAGAGGGATAGTATTAGTTATTTTTTTTAAAATCTCCTTATATGCTTTCACTAGGGTCAAAGGATGCATCCTGACGCAGCCCATAATAAAATTAAATACTAGTTAGATTTTAGCTCAAAAGGTATTTGATACAAGATTATTTAAAAAATTTCAAAGCTATAATTTTTCATATATTGTAAACCATAATTTTCGCTGAAGGGTTGTCGCGTTAGGCTATCTCTTTTACTCAAATTTTACTAAGTTGACTTACGGTTTTAGTAAGGTCGATTCAAATTTTTTAGTTAAACCGCGGAGCAGGTAAACTTGAGAGCGTAATTAGAAGTAACAGTAGGTAGGAGAAGATTAATATTTATTTTCCAATGTTCTTGCTTTGACGTATGTTAAATGAGTGTACCGTAATGATACCTTATTGATGTATTCAGTAATATTCTAAAAAGGTTCATTTTTAACCGTGTTAGATAATATAGTTATAATTTTTTTTCTAATAATAAATAAGTGTAGGTTATATAGCATTAAATAATTAACCCAGAGTCCTCATTAACTCCAAAATCTATAACACGATACAGGTTTACATAGAAATATACTATGTAATAAAGTGTGCATGCTTTGCATTGAGAACTCTGACTTAGTATGTCTAAGTTATCAATAACTCTTAAATAGGAGGACACTACCAATGCTAAAAATTTCTAGACAATATAAATTTTTATTAGTACTCTAAGAGCCCCTATAATTAGTTATCAATAGTAAAATATGATAAACATATGTTATCTGAATATTTTAAACAATAGTTTTATTAGTGTAAAAGTAACCAGCAGTATTAATTATTAAACTAAAAAGCCAAAAACACTATTTACGTAAAGCACAGTAGAGAATTTTTAAAGCATGTAAAGTTCGTATAATAGTTTAGCTTTATTATATACAATATTAGTACAAACCGCTAAGAATTTTTTTTAAGGCTTATCGATGATTAAGTTTTCCCCCGAATGCATGAAAATAAGTCGCAAAAAAAAACGTATTGCCAATTTTAATTTTGGTTTGTTTGTTACAAAACCACAACATATATCATGACCCTGAGATCTTTTAAAAAAAAGTGAAACTTTATATTTGTTGAAAATTTTTGATAAATTTAAAAAGTCTTAAAAATAGTTTTTACTAATTAATATTTATTTCCTCTACCTTATGATTTTCAGGTACTTTAGAGGTTGTACAAGTTTTCAGGACCATAATTTAATCTAAAAGTACGCTCTGTGCAAATCCTTTTCCGTCTTCTCTACCTATAGCACCCCTAAAAGTAGGTATCATGCAATTTTACAAATCCTTCAGAATTTTATGTTGAAATTTTTAACCGTCTACCATGGCATATTGAAGGGAGTTTAGCACTCCTATAGCCATTTTGTATAAAATGCGGGAAATAAGAGCTCAAAGTTTTTTATTAAACAAACACAATACTTTTAACAAGGAATTATAGAGGGACAAGCTAATTTATACAATCTCCTCTAATCAATTTAATTTTTATTTATTTATTGTATGTCCCGCATAATAAGATAAATTAGTGTTTCCTTATCACTTCCGCTACTTATTTTTGAGGGTCTCGGCGGACAAATATGCTGTTCCAGTAACTATTGGTCGTAATAAGCATATTAAGTTTTTTTAATGGTGCGCCAGTCTGTTATGGCTAGGTTTTGCCTTAGCCAAAAAAGAATCTACAAACTTTGAAAAAAACCTTGAATCAAGTTTGATAAAAGAAAAAAACTTTTAAAAAAAATTAAATTTTTACTACTTGATTACCTACTAGTTAATATATAAATTTAGTTTAGTGTGGTTTTATCATTGTTTCTTATTTATATGTAGTATAAGATGAGTGTAGTTATTTTTTTGCTAAACCACTATCTCGCTCCTTGAAACTACTCTTTGTTAATTAGATTTATATTTTGGCAAATTATTTAATATTGTTTTTACACCGTCATATAAACCTGAAATTTTTTTTTGCCGACTCTTTATTCTTAGTAAGTTTTAGTTATATAGTTCATTGCGAGATACCTACATTTATTAAGAGCAAAAAAATTTTCTTATTTTATAAACTTAATTTTTTTTTACGGCACATTTTTTATTTATAGTTGAATGAGGTAAGACCAAAATTAACAAAAAATATTAACTTAATACTCTTACAAACTTAAAGGCAGCTTTTAAGAGAACTAAAGAAATTTAACTTTATTTTTTAATCTTGAGCAAGTTGTCATGTAATCGATTTCAAAAAAATCTTTTAAAATATTAAAGAGAATAAACATGGAGTAACCGCAAATGCTTTAGTTACAGGGAGAGGGCTCTATCAGGAAGTACGTGCACTATATATCCCGGAGACCGATAAAAGAAATTGTAATTTTCAACGAAGAAAAAAGTGGTCATCAAAGATTACAACCGCAAAACGAGTCTTTTATAATACTATAAAATGTCTTTACGACGTACAACAAAAAAATATGAGAAGGCTCTTCCAAATCGGTATCAATAAGATTAAAAGTATTTAAAATTTTATAATTTCGTCTACAAGTTTAAAGGCAATATGTTAAAATGGGACGGATATGCTGGGGTCAATATTAAAAAACAAAGTTATAACTAATGATTATTTCTGACTAATAAATGCAAATTAATTAGATATATATACGGCCCCTAGCCTGAGTCTATTGGTGGCCATATTCGGACTTTAACGATAATTCATAAAAAAGTCTAAATTTGTTAATATTAACTCGGCAAAATAGTAATGTTTATCTGGTAAATAAATACCTTTTTACAGAAAAAACATTGAAGAATGGTAGGAATTTATAAAATTTGAAAGTGACAATAAATTTGAATTTTCCACGGATAATTGGGTCTACACTTTTAAAGTTAGAGACACTACTCCCGCTTACATGACGCCAGACCTTGTCTCAAACCCCGATTGCGGTGAGGTACAAAGGCATTCTTAAATTAATGACATCTGCAATGCTGTTAGGTGCTAATTAATCAAAGGCTTTTAGGCAGGAACGATGAATTATGCCGTTTAAAAATTTATTAGATAGCTCAGACTTGGGATAATTTTTGGGACACTAAATCTGAATTGACCAAACTAAACATGTTTGGCACACTGATCACTTTTCATGACAGAAAAAAAGGCATATTAATTAACTTAGCAGCTGACTTACGAGATCGTTGTTATGAGCTTTTTTACAACTTTCAGGTAAAGTAATTAAAAGCCGCAAATTTTTGCCATTAGGCGAACATAATGAAGACTCTACTAAGGGAAGTAATCGACATGTGAATGAAGCATTGGTTTTGAAGAAGAAGAGCGATATCAATTGCGGCACTGACATACGCAACAGAGTGAATGGTCGAGGAAAAGACCACCTTCCCCACTTACAGAAAGCTCTTTCATAATTTAACGTGTTCCAGTCAAACTCTTTGAGAATGAAAAGCGAAATTTCTACCGTTATAATAACTGGCATTAAAAAAAAAACCGTTATGCCCTTGAATTTAAAGACGGTGAGTTATTAACTACATTAGGTTGGAGATGAGTTAAGATTTACGCTTACAGAGTGAGCAGCTACCTCTTTAAGTGATCAAGTAAAAAAGTTAGGGATCCTGAAGGGGCCAACCTCAAAAGAAAGGAGCTAAATTACTTAAACTATAATAATACTTGAAATATTTACGACCTAAGTCTTGAAGGAAGAAACATTTATAAAAAATAACCCGCTCATTTCATGTAAAATATGGTGACTGAATGAAATTAAGAATTTGCTTTAAAGGATATTTACAATTACACGAAGTGGGCCACTACGAACGTACGAATCCAAATATATCGCGAAAAGAACTGCAAGATTATTATTGGATTTACTCATCGCCACTGATTAACTCAAGTTTAGTTTGGCTTGCATACATAATGCTAAGAAGGACCCTAAGGTTTTTAGTAAATATACATTAAAAAATACTTAAGTTATAAATGTGATTTGAGGAGTAATGCTTTAGTTAAGCAAGGCATTGTACGGAACTAAGCAAGCAGAGCTTTTATTTTTAATAGAATCCTGCCTAACCCTAACCTAACCCTAACCCTAACCCTAACCGTGGTTTATCAATAACGAAGAGCCTTCTGTGTATAATTGCGTTATATGTAAATTGTTTAAAGTTTAATCACCTTACAGCACAAATCTAAAAATTAAATAATTGGAGGTACTATATACGATCTATCAAGTAGATTATTAATATATTTTTTCATTTCAAGTGTGGTTCGTAGAATTTTTTTCTCCGCTCTTTCTTCCTTTTTTGATTTTTACCGCATTTTTCAAGTTGCAGTGTTACGTTGGCCTAGAGGACCAACGAAATTATAAAGGTAATAGTTTTAGTCTAGAAGGCTAGAACAAAGTTAAAAGTCTAGAGGGCGTTTTAGTCGAAGTTAAATAAATAGCTTAGGGGACTAGAGAACAGTTAACTGGTTTTACTGGATAGTTTAGACAGATTTAGAACTTCATTTAAAATGAGTGAACAAAATTTATTTAGTCGTAGATTATCTGAATATATTAATTAGGAATGCGGATAAAGTACGAACAATGATCGCCTCATAAGGTTTTAGTTAGAAGGAAGTAGTTATCAAGTTAATAGGCATTGAACTATTCAAACAAAAGTTATATAACTTTTTGGTCAAAAGAACTCTTACAGAATTTGCTTTAAGAAAAACAAGTAAGAGCTCCGGAATATCTTATGAGCAAAGATAGTTTGATAAAGACTGAAAATAAAACTTATTAGTGCTTGTTTAACGAAATACTTGAGGCTTTGTAATACTAATCTAATGTTCCACCACATGAAATAATGTAAACAGTCTGTCTTGGCATTTAAATCCTACGGTTTAAAATATAAGACAGCGCTAACAGATACCGAGAAAACTTATAACTTTAAACTGAGAAGCAATCTAACTTAAAAATAGAATTATACAATGACACGGGTTTGTCTCCGAACATGATATTAAAAGCGGGGCCAGCGTTATTACATTAATAAATGACTGTTCCAAATTATAAAAATTAAAGAACTATCCCTCTCCTTGAGAGAAGGCGAATAAATTATATCACGTTAGATAGCTTCAAGCTCTAACGCAAGAACTGGGCTTTTCGCAAAATTGTTTAACTATAAATATTTATAATAAACACGCAATCTATATTGCGTCGGTATGTGCTGTAAGTGTTATATCGATACTTAAAAGATGTTTTAGCTAAAGGGCACATAGTCTAGAATTCGTTGCAGCAACGACATGCTAACTGACTTGTTAACAAAGGTACTTGTGAAGAAAAGTAATTTAAAGACAAACTCCTTGATAACTGTTTTTAAAATTAAAAGGGCCTCCGAGATTTTTAAAGGATGATCCCAGTTCATATTTCTTTGCGCAAATTGCCATATTTAAGTTAGTCACGTTTACTTCTTTTACATGCGCTTTTGTCTCGGTCACGTTTGTGAATCTGTGCTTTACATATGTCTTACTTAGTTATTTTAAAAAGGTTTTAAAGTTTAAAAACTCTGAAGAGCTTCTATAAACTACCTTTAAAAATTGTTTTGTTTAGTTGCAATTTATCTATATTGAAGATCGAGGAATAGGCACAAGCTACCGATGTGTAATCATTACCGGCCGAAAGTAACTCTGCAGATAATTATGTTATGAAAGTTAAGGGCAATATGTTTGCATGTTAGCGGATATAAAGCGTGCGTAGTTTTAATTTTCTTAGTCAGGTAATTAATGTATGGCTCCGAGTATTACACCTAAGTTAGTATTCTAGGTATGGGAGTTCTGAAGAAAATCTTTAAGTACTCTTCTCTTTCTTTTCTTAAATTTGAGCATGATGTTGTCTCTTTAAAAAATATTTTTAATCACTCACCCACTTTCTAACCTATATTCAAAAATTATAAACGGCTTGGAAAATATAACTAAGGAGGTAAAGATTTTGAGCTACTGTATTTGTGTACCTGCCATGCAACGCCAACAAAGTTTGAGCAGAAAGGGAAGGGTGTATCAAATACGAATAAGGAGAGTATAAAGTAACTAAGGAGTGCTGAAGGACCTCGGCAGCGGGTAGTTAAAAAGTCCTACACTGCTTCTCTACGAGACATAAAGTACTTACTGCTAAAAAATAACTATAATTCATATCAAATAAGCGGGAAAAAAATGCACTATTTTGTGTATAAAACTTTTGCGCCATACCCCTCAAAAGCTTTTTAAATGTCTCAAGAAACCGAAACAGTGGACTTTTTTTTTTTATGGTCAAGCGCGAGTTGTGTTTTCCACCAATTTAAATTTAGTTAAGCAAGAAAGTGGCTGAAATAAGGTATTTATCATTAAAAAAATTGGGCAGGCTTAAAAAAAGTAACACAGTTCCTTTAATTCCTAAGTAGGAAAGCGAGCTTACGGGCTTATAATCCTTAGCGTAACAACTTATGCGGAGTTTTTCCTATTTCCATCTCAGTAAGAAGTAATGAAACTAATTAACTCTATAGAATCCACACTTTTTATTAATGCCAAGCTAGTCATTCATAGATTCAATCTAAACTTTTATGGTGGAGGCTTCCGAAGAAGGCAATGGACCACACAGGAAAAATGGACCACACAGGAAAAATAAGAGAAGTTTGTCCTTTTAAGTACATTTCTGTGTTCTAGCCGATAATGAAGGTCTACCTTGCCAGTGCAGGAATATAGCAAAAAAAGTGACTTTTTTAAAGATTGCGAGGAGGACCTCTCTACCTTTAATTATGGGGACTTAAAATCTTTATTTTCAGGTTAAAACGCAATTGTCCTTTGTCAAAGTGTTGTCAAAGAAATTAAAGGAAGCAGTTTATTTCTTGAAAGTGTGCTTCGAAAGTCTCGAGATTCTAGTTCAACAATTTTACTAATTGCTAAAGGCCTGGCCTTCTTGCGCCTTTTACAAATAAGCTCTTCAATGTAAAGTGAATTACTAAGTCAAAATCGCTAAAAGGTTGAAAAGTGGTCCTGCATATAGACTAAAGGATGAAGGTAACTCCCACAAGGAAACGCCCAGCAACCCATTATTATAATCAAAAAAAGTCTTGAAAAATGATTTTAAAATTTGTAATATACCATAACAAGCAATAAAAAAATATGTGCTAACCTATCCAAACCTTAACTTGATAATATTTGAATATTTAGGAAAAAATCGAATTAGACATTCAAAAAGCAAAAGTGTAACAGTCGAAAAGAAGCGTTTCTAAAAATATTTATTTTATTATCCGAAAAAAAAAAATTATTTTTCTTAGTAAAAATTATAGTAGTAACCAACCATTTAAGGCTGAAATGGTGACTCGCTTACAAAAAGGGACTAACAAGAAATTAAAAAAGCATAGGTGCTTATATTAAATACTTTCCAATAGCAGGGGACAAGCTTTTGTAAAAACTTAAACTAACTTCCAATGTAATCTTAGTAAAGCAAATCAAAGTCTTAAAAATCCAATAAGAAGAGGAACGATGACTTGTCAAGCTGTCTATTGCAATTTTGCTAGAGTCCTACTAAAACTTTTAAGATTAATATAACGGTCACCCATATCCACTTACCAACGGACTTTTTTTTGATGAAGTTGATAACCTGGGCTGACCCAACTTCCACACGAACATTGAATGCCTAAAAATTATTTAAACAACATCTTAAAACTAATAGAAAGAAATTACCAGCCATATGAAAGGACCCTAAACGATAGTGGCATTTGGGGCAAAAAAGTTTTCCTGAAATAAGACCTAGCGGAATATGCATCCACTCCATGGGCTTAGTAAAGAAGGAAGTGCAAAACTAATAAAAGAATAACAAAGATGGTCATGCAGTGCTATAAAAAATTAACAAAAGCATTAGAAAGTTCTTGTTATGTGAAAAAATAGTCAAGAGAAGTAAAATATGTAATTAAAACTATACAATAAACAAATAAAAAAAGCTGCGCCTAGTCAGTACCTGATTGTTGGCATGACTATGAAAAACTAAGTCATCCTTATCCCACAAACCTAAACTAAAATTTTGTAGAAAAAGTTAGAATCCCATTACGGTCAAGCAGACTTTAATAGTGTAATACGAGATAAGTAGTACCCACATCTACCACAACTGTACTGATTTTTCAAATTATTTCTTATTAAGGAAGGATACGACTATAAAAAAAGGAAGACGTGAATAACAGCAATGCTCTATAAAAACTTAAAATCACCTCATTAAGATTATTCATAACTAAAATCTTGAAAGCTACCGTTCCATTTCCCACGTGCACGAGCGTAAGTATAACTGGTCAACGCCATTAGGATAAATGAGGTGAAGAACAATTATTTTAACGCAGTCATTTTAATTATTACTTATAGATGGTAATTTATGATGCTCGATAGAATCAAGAAACATCTTATTATAAAGCTCTTGTAGGTATGATGACCTACAAATTAGGTTTAAGCTTGTATTAAAGCAATTTTATTTATATATATTGCCTTCAGCATATGCTATTAATGTAAATAAATTTAAGACGTCTGGCGCGGAAAGAAGCATCTGTTAATGATCGATTAGCGTTCTTTAAGACGTCTGTAGGTAGCGATAGTGTTGCTGTGAGAAACAATAGATGGGGATCAAGCTGAAATTTTTTAAAAGGCACCCAACATGATGCGAAACGAGGACGCTTTTTCCGGAGGAAACCGGCTGTAAAACTAGGCTGCTTAGTTTCAGGCATAGTATGGACTGCGGTTTTAATTTTTAAAGAGCGAATTAGCCACGATTTAAATTAACTTTAGCTATTGTACCTCCCCCGCTCAAGACGCAAACTAGCGATTAGGTAGTTATTTTTACAATAACAGTCATTGCCCACTAAGCTAGAGTTATTGGTTGGTGTTACTTAAAACATTCAATTTTTAGTCTGAAAAAGTTAAACAGATTTATATATTCAAATTTTATATTTGGCCGTCACTCCTTAAACGAAGCATCTTTACTATTCGAATGTAACAACATTTAGTTAGTAGTAGTATCTTGACTTAACGCTTCATAATAGATGTTACCGAAAATTATTTGCTAGTTTTACGAAAAATTAATTTAAAACATGAAAGATTAAAGTGAGAGGACAGCGAAGTATAAAACTTGAGCATTAAAATTAATAGTTTTATTTTTATATAAACTATCTTTAATAGTGACTTTACTCGAATCCTTTGTACTTGCGTGCGTTAACGTGAGCATCTGTGGTAAAACAAAAGATAGTCAGAAGACAACAAGTTATTTTTCAGATTTCTGTGAAAAAGCACAAAAAAACTTAAGTAAAACTACTTGTGCCACCCATATTTTAAACGCACTTAACTTACTAATGGCGCCCCCTAAAAGAAGTTGTGGCCTATACACAATTTGACAAAATTCATAATACACCACCAGCTTACAGTTAATCTTTAGCTCAAATATCTGACTTTAATACGCTTTTTATGTGTTTTCATTGTAATGCTTACAAAGCCAACGCAAACTCGGGAGGGAAGGATGCCGTTTTTACAAAGCACATATACGCTGCACGTTAAAAGGGTGGTCTGCGGGATTTGTGTCTACTGTACTTAGCTTAGTCCAACTTCAGCCCTTCTTCCCGGCTGTTTATATCATAAGACTGTTCCGCCTTACTTAAAGTGAAATCTAAGTAAAAATCTTGCCTAGGGCTGTCGAATGCGGTGTTTAACGGGCACTGCTAAGACAATGCTGTGCTAACTCGCTGCTCCCAAGAATATTTACTTTCTATGGGAATTGAGGCGCTCTATACACTGTTAATAATGCTCAAACTAGGCGACCGAAAGGAAGGCATCGAGGACTTTACACGATTTTTTAAAAATTATTAAACTTAACCAGATTTTTCAAGGTGACACATCTCAAATAAAGAGGCAGTAATAACGCTTGCAATCCGAAGCATCGGCTCTAGGTGAAGTTATGTAACGCCCCACCTCCCTTTCTAAAGTTAAAAAAGGAAATACCCAACGCTTCAACCGGAAGGCTTAGGAGTCGCAGCAAAAATACTGGCCCTAAATCTAACTACCCTAGATATGAGGAAGAAGTTTTGAATATCACCACCGAACGCGCTCAAGCCTACCATCATATATGAGACGTAGACAATCGTCAAAGCTTTGTTAAGCGAGAAGTTTTTAGTTATTGTAGCATTTCAATGAGATTTCTGAAGCAACGACTGTCAATTACAATATTACCCTGCCTCCTTTTAATATGAAGAACCGGATCTCGACCAACTTCTTGGTCAAACCTTTACCGGTCCATAAGTTTTAAGTCAATGATTGGCAAGTTAGCCGGAACTACCACTAAAGTAATAAATTCTAACAAAAAAAATTCAGGCGATCTGACAGCTTTATCCGACCAAAAAGGCAAGCCTTCTTTGGTACGGATAGTTTCTTCCAGGTGTGATTAGCCGCCCTCACGTGGACTTCACGATGTACTTAGGGCTTACCTAAATACCTGTATTTTTAGCGAGCGTGAAATCTCGCAGGTAGCCTCAAAAAACACTGACAGCCCCTAGAAACCTCACTTTTTGACAATACTATTCCAGCACATAGGCAACGACTTTGTCTTCTAGCCTATCTTGTTACACGACGTCGCAATTGTGCGTTGTGCTTTTGATGCGAAAAATAACATCACCAAAAAAAAACCCACTTTATTTTATTAGCATTTGATTTTACTACGGGAATCATTAAACCTCAACTGTCATTTTATTTAAACGAAATATTATGTAAGACATAGAAAATAAAAGTGTACGTTCAGCTTATCACGACAAGAAAGGCCTGTCGCTTGGTGGGCTGCGGCACCGGCCATAATCTCCATACTTCGAAGTTCTGGGCGGTCTGGTGAAGAACCGAGGTTTGTGAGTCTTGCGAGATGCTTCTAAAGGTCTGTAGGCCAAGAGTGCTCAATTACGGATTGCCATGTCGCACAGAACCGCTACTTGGGTTAACGATTATAAAAAATATAAAAAAATAGAGGAGCGTAATAAAAAAAAACACTTAAAATATTTATTCTTAGTGTTAACACTAGCAAGCAAGTTCCTAATAAAAATACAATTAAATATTTTTTAACATTAAGGCCCAATATAAATACCTTTTTATGTGTGCGCTATAAGTATCGACCTAGATAGTTAAAAGAGAAAGAGTAAAGATTGTCTGCGTCCTCCCATGCGACACGTTCTCGCTATACAATACCCCTTAGCAACCGACGGTAGTTACAATAAAACATTTGCATTTACTCAGCTCGAGGCTTTCAATAAAAACAGTAGTTTGATTAAGTATTTCTCCTTATGGCTCATAATTACCGCTGCTTCTTTGACATGGGGTACTTGTAATATTAATATAACTGCTTAGTAAGTTTCTTTATGTTAAATATTATATAGGATCGATGGGAAGCCTGGTATACATAACTTTTTTGTTTCCCAAATAAAAATTATGACCTTTAAAAAATTTTTTAAAAAGTTGGAAGGATTATTATGGAATTATTCTCACAGGTTGTTCCTAAGACAGCCGAAAACTTCCGTTGCTTGTGCACCGGTTTGTCTGCTGTTAGTTTTTGTTGTTATAAGAAATTCTTTTATCTTATTTTGTTTATTTTTAGGCGAAAAAGATGGCCGTCTTAGCTATAAAGGCGTGAAAATTCATAGAATTATAAAAAATTTTATGTTACAAGGTTTTAATCTTATTAAGCCGCTTGGTTTCTATAGACAACTATTATTTTACTTAAGGTGGTGATATTCTGAGTGGAAACGGGACTGGGCCTTCCATGTCTATTTTCGGCGGTGCATTTGATGGTTGAACTTTTTATTGTTACTTCCTGCGTTACAAAAATTGTTATTATCATTATTATTACAGTTTTTTTTCTTTTTTTGGTTTGTCACGTTTTTTTAAAAACATGTATTATAAGAAAATACTTGTCAATCCCCTTACAGATGAAAATTTTTTACTTAAACACGACGAGCCCTTTTTACTTTCCATGGCAAATAGAGGCCCAAATACCAACGGAAGCCAATTTTTTATAACTACTCAGCCTGCTAATCATCTTAATGGGTAAGCAAGAAGATCTTTTCTCCGTGGTTTTTTAAATAAAATATTTTTAAGAAAACACGTGGTTTTTGGTAAAGTAATTCGGGGGCAGGATGTAGTGAAACTTATTGAAGATGTCGACACCGATTCTACTGATGCACCCTTTTCAAGGATTACTATTATGAAATGCGGTACTTTTTTAATTAATTCTAGCTTAGAATGATAATTTTATCTTTAAATTTTATTTTTTGTTAGGCGAACTTGTAAAAAAATTACCATCCAAAGAAAATTTAAAGCAATCTTCAAAATCTAAGATAAAGTCCGCTTCTGAAAGTAAATTTAATTCCTTTCTTTTTTTTTTTATTAATAACACTACTTTTTCGTTAGGCTCCTCTGAAGATGAAAAGGTTGTAAAACGAAATTTAAAGAAAAAAAAAAAGGCAGTCGATCACAAGAAAGATGATAATAAAAATGAAAAGTTGCAAAATATTAACTTAGAGGAAGTTAAAGAAAATGAAGATCCAAGCACTGCTAGAAAAGGTTGCTGGAATCTTTTTTTTTATAATTTTTATTGTGATTTTGTATATATTTTTTAATTAATTTATAGTTTAATACATAATATTATAAATCTTCATACAAGGAAAGTTTTACTCATTTTTATTCTTACGTTGTTTCTTAAATTATTGCAAATTTTTTTCAAGGTAGTTTTTTTAATAGCAAAAATTTTTGATAATTTTATTTATAATAAGTTCAATTATAAATTTTGCTTTTTCTTAAGTAGCTTTGTTTTACTTTAGATAAGAAGAAAAATAATTATGAGAGTTGTCGTATTTCAAAATCTGGACGGCTCATACGCGGGCGTGGGTATATGCAGTATCGCACGCCGTCCCCTCCCGAAGATGGTGCTCTTTTTTTTTAAGTCCACTTGTTAACAATTTAATATTTATAATTTATTTTATTACATAAATTATTTCATTCTCCTTTTTTTCCTATTGCCAATAACTTTTCCTATAAGGCCTGTACAGCCGAAGACATCGAAGCAGATCTTATTCGAAAAGAAGACCCAGTCTGCGGCAAAGATCACGATCGAGATCTTCACGTAGAAGCAAGTAAGAATTTTTTGCTATTTTTGAAATTTTTTTTAACTACGATCCAAAGTTATAAAAAAATACACGAGGCTCGGTCTCGGTCTCCTCGAAATCAAAGTTTAGCCACCGTTTCTGCTTTGGGCGATTCTAGGTTGACTAACTTTTTTATTGGATCATCATTATTAATTTTTTACATAAATTTTTACAGTTTAAGGAAAAAAAGGAGCCGCAGTCGGAGTTCTACTAATAGGCGGCGCTTAGTTACCCGCTCATCAAAATGGGACCAATGATTTGGAAAATAACTTTTCTTTGGTTTAATTTATATACGCGGTTGAAGATTTAATTTTTTATTAATCATACCAGTTTTAAATAAAATTACAAATTCTTATTATTTTCATGGTAAACTTAATTGAAAAGGAGTTTTACTTTTTCTTGTCTTCTTGAGTAAAATTTTTTAGTCGTTAACTTTTTTAAGATTTACAGCGGCTAAAACTATTTATTTTTATTAATAGTTACACCCATCGTCGATAATTCTTTTTTATATTCTATAAATTCTCAGTTAAAAAGGATTTTTTTAATCTTAAACTTTGTTTATTCTGCATTTACTTTTAATACCATTAATTTAGCTGTTAATCTATCTTATGTGTAGTTGGTAGTATAAAGGTATTCTTTTATTAAAAAATTTACTGAGTTAAGATTTTACTTAGAAGGCTTTTTTTTAACACAATATTGACCTTTTTACGAGAGGAAATTTACGAGTTTATAATCTGCCTTATCAGAATATCTTTTTTGTGTGTTTGTAGAAAAAAAAGTAAACTTTATTAAAAATAGTTTATAACATTCTTCTATATATTCGGGTTATTAATTCGAAGGCCCTCCTTTACAACATAGTTTGTTCACCTTTGCTCGTTCATGAGGGGAAGGTTTCTCCTAGATTAAGTAGAATACTTTTGAGAAAAGTCTTATAAAATTATAGTTTTTAGAGTTTCTTTATTATCAAATTTAGAGAGTCATATTTATTTACTAGAAAAAAATAATTAGATAACAACAAAATTAATTTTGTTCGGTTACTATACCCCTCTAGTACCATCTTATATAGAAAACGTTTTAACGGAGCCCCATGTACTCTATATTGGTTCTTTGTAAAGATACACTCCGATACTTAAAAAACTATAACAAGGAGAAACAGGAATACAGCGATGCACATGAGTAGAATAGGAATATACTATAAATCTTGCTTGTAATTTCTTTGCTTTCACAACGCTTATTTTTTACATAAAATCTCTAATTCTTATTTTTTTTCAAGCTGCTTAAAAGCTTTCCGAATCAAAATTCTATGTAATATACATACCCTAATAGTTTAAAATTAAAATAAGGCTGCCTAATTCCATTTCACTTCCAATTCACCTTCAAGGGAATTTCGTATTTTTCATAGCTTGCATGTTTTACTTATATTCGCGCATTAGCCGCTTCACAAAAGCCTTTGCGAACTATAACTGATTAAATATTATTTCATCTATACACTTTTGAATCTAAGAGCTAAAGTACACCGAAAGTTTCGCAGACTTTTAAAACAGTGTAAGCAAATTTCCATTCTTGCCGGAATGGTACAACCTTCATATTACACAATTGTTTTATATAACTTTAAGCTTATTACCGTTAGTATTTTCTTAACAAAATGGTCTAATGGTTGGTAACTTATTTTCGCATCCATATTTGCTAACTTTCTGGCACAACCCACTTTTTGTTCAAGTTTTTTAATATCGCACATCCCTATGATATGGGAAATACTATGTAACTCGTTTTTTCTAATTCTAAATTTAAACCAGTCCGTCAATTATGTAATTCGTGTCGTAAAACATTGATTCAGACCTTAGCTAACGCCATTAAATAAAAATAAAGGCTTATAACACTTCAGTTACGCCGTCCTTTCGATAAAATTTTTAAAAAATCTTTAATAGCTCTAAATAGGCTGAATACAAACCATTTTTCTAACTGGAATAGTAGTAACTACTAAGATTTTGATTGTATTACAACCCAAAATGACAAGAGTGATACTAAACAAGAAATATTTTTCTGTTGTAAGTAAATTTACATAATAAAAAAAAAAACTTTTACCTAAACTCATATTCCATAATTACTTACAGTTAAACAAGCAAACTATGTAGTCACACCCTATTCTAAATATTACTAAACTAAAGTAACTGGATTTCCATTGTTAAACTGGTGAGCTTAACGTTTATAGCAAGCACGTGGTAACTTTATAAAATTGTAGTAGTGCCCTCAGAGTTGGCCCTCCAATAAATTTCTGTTTGCACTGTGTTTGTTGATATAATCTTATTAAAGGCGTTAGAAGGTACTTAAAAGTTTTAACTGCAAACACTACTATACACTTTTAAAAATTATTATATAGGGTCCAACTTTTACTAAAAGAAATAAAAAGTTGCTTTAAGAAATTGGTAAATAAATAGATATTTTTTATATTGCTTTCTGGGCGAAACACTCGAAATACTCATTTTAAGGCGAATGAGAAGCTACTTTTTGGAATATAAATATAAAAATGAAAAGGTTTTTTTTTTTTTAATTTTTTACCTATATATTTTGATTTTTTAGTACTCAATATTTAAAGTACTAAATTACAGCGTCTTTTTTTTAGTTTAGAGGACCTACCAAAGAATAAAATTTTTTCTCTTTTAAGTGACTTGGAAAAATGTAAAAGAATATTTTTAATAATTCAGGAGCAGGTCTTGGATTGATTTGATAAAGAGTTATTATTTACTAAGCTTAAAATTAAAAAAAATTTCAAAAAAGTACGGGTTTCTTATATTTTTTAAATAAGATTGACTATAAAGAAGGAAAAATTTTACACTTAGAACAACTTATTAAAGAAAAAAACGTTGAAGCAAAAGAAGTTAAGTATAAAGGTGAAATTTATGTTTTTTTGTATAAAACTTTTTTAACTAATTTGTTAACATTTTTAAAAATCTTATTTCTTTAAAATTATTGTTTATTAACGATTTATCAGTTTTTAATTAGTATATATATTTTATTAAGTAGCTTTATTTTATATTTACAAAAAAACAATAGTTTGATATGAAGATTTAATTTAATATTATTATAGTTAAATTTACATTTACATTTGAATTGTACAAAATAATTCTATTTGCTAAAATATATTAGTTAATAATTTTTCAATTTTATAGCAATTTTTTTTAAATTCATTAACAAAATTTCCAATAGTTATTATATTATAATAACATAATTATGACATGTATTCTGATTTTACTTTAATTACTTCAGATATCTTTTTATAATTTTTATTTTTTTCGATGTATTTTATAATTTTATTTTCCTTTTTTATTTTTGAGCTTCCGTTGAGTTGGCTAATGCTCTTAATACGCTAAAAAGTTTTGGAGAGGAGCATGAAATACTTTTAAAACAAAAAGAAAGTTTGGAATTTAAAGTTTGTGGTAAGAAATTTTTTTTTATAAAAAATACTTAATCAAATTATTATAAATTTATACAAATCAATTTATTTTTTATATAATATTACTTTAATAATATATTGCCTTATCAATTTTATAATTGCTTATAATTTTTCCATTTTTTTAAATTACTTATAATTTTTTATTAAAACAAATTTCACTTTTATTAAAATTTATTTTTGTTTAATATATTATGATCTACTTAACTAATATTATAAACTTACTAGCTTTCTATACTAACCTTTTAATTTGTAATTTTAGAATTTAAATATTGTTTTAAAATATTCTCATAGTTATATTGTTTTTTATAGTAATTTTAATGGTACTTGTGCTTAAACTTAAAAATTATTAGTTATAATTTATTATATATCTGTGTTTTGATATTATTATAAAATACATTTTTTACTTTTTTTAATAATTTTTATTATTTTTATTGTTATTAATGTTGAAGGCTTTTATATGATAATATTTATCAGAATTGGAATTTGCGCAAACTTTAGAAGCTGATCTAATTAAGCTACGCGAGGCGAAAGAGAATTTAATAAATAATCAAACGTTACTGGAAAATAAAATAAGCATTTTAGTAATAATATTATTTATTTATTTATTACTTCGTTGTTTAAAATAAACGAATAATAAAACATGCTTGCGTAAACTAGCTAGTGGAAGCATTTTTTTTATAGCGGACAGGAATAATATTATTAATCTATAAGTTTATTAGTAACTAGTAAAAAAGTTATTCATTATAATAATATAAATATAAGTGCACACTAATATTTATTATTATTTATTATATATTATAAGTAATAGAAAATAAATTGAAGGAAATAAATAAATTTTTAATAATTTTATTATACCTTCAAGTATTTAAAAGTTATTAATAATGCTTTGAAATTTTTATAAAGACGGAAGATCTCGCGAGAAAAACTTCGGAATTTGAGACTATTCAGGGAGAAGTAGTTTCATACTTTTTTTTTAAAAATATATATTTAATACATATATATACTAAAAGGAAAATAAGTAGATTATATAAAAATTTAATAGTAAATATAAGAATTAATTTGCATTAGTTTGAGTCTCTTAAAAATGAGAAGTTATCGTTGTTAAAATCGTTTGAAGATAATGAAAAACATGCGGCGGACTTAAAAATTCTAATGGAAGAGAAGTATTGTTATTAAGATATTATTATCATTATCATCAACATCATTATTACAGGGAAATGATTATTTGCGCTCTTAAAGAGAAAATTCAATTATCTGAAATTGATAAAAGTAGTTTTTCTATATAAAATAAGAATACCATATTTATTTAGTTTTATGGTTTTTTCTTTAAAATTGTTAATACGCCTTTTTTATGATATGATTTTTATTACATCTTTTGTGAAACACTGTTGTTGGCTTCATAAACTTTTGTTTACATTTTTACAAATATATAATAAAAAATACTTCAAAGTTATTGAATCATTAAATTTTTTTTTCATATATTTTAAAGTTGAAGCTTGTTATTGGCTAACAATATTCAGTAATTTTTATATAATTACTTTTAAAGTTCGATTATAATATAACGAATATATAATTGTTCCAATATAAACATTTTATATAAAATGGATACTAAATCATAATTATAGTTCAACATTTTTATTTTTTATAAATTTATTATTACAATATAAAATTTACATGGAATTTTTTTTAAAATGTTAAATACTTTTAAGCGGGACTACTTTTATATAAATTTCCGTGGATATACTTATAAAGATATTTAACGAACGTGGCACTTTATTCCATATATCTTTTGTTGTTTACTTTTTTACTGAAAGTGTTTGTATATTTGTACCAGTTTTGAAAATAAAATTTTTATAAAAAATTTATCAATTTTTTTTACCTCAAAGCAGTTGTATATAACTTATTTTATTATAAAATATTACCTAGTTATTTATAAATTTAATTCTTTATTTATTATATTAATGAATTTTATTATCAAATATACTAAGAATTATTTTTTAAATATGCAACAATTTTTTAGTCATTTATTTCAATAGAATTTAACCTATAAAATAAGTGATCTCTTTACTATCTAAACACTTTAGTAAATTTTATTATTTATTATATTAAGAATATATTATGTTTAACTTTTATATACTTTATAGTAATGCTTTAGTTTACTTTTTTTAAAACAAGCAAGAAAAGGGGCTTTAGAAACTAAACAGACAGAACTACTAAAGGATGAAACTATTTTTAACTCTGCAGTTATTTTTTCACAACTACAAGCGGCGGTTACTAAATATATTTTTATATAATATATTATTATTTTTGTAGTATATTTATAATTTACTTTTACATTGTTTTATTTTGATATTTTTTAATTCATTTATATAACTATTATTTAGTAAAGCTATTATTATTATTTAAGATTGTTGAACTTAAAACAAGTTTTTCTCAAAACGGCATCTGTGATTCGGTAAGGCTTCTGTAATTATGATTGCACAAAGTTATAAGTTTTCTCTGTTTACTGTTTTAATGTTTTTAATATAAAATTGTGATAATAAACTTTTTTTCTCCTACTCCTTGTATATACATGCAACCATTAAAAAGTAATGGGTGTTGTGTTTTTTTTAGATTTAATAAGATGTATTAATTGTTAAATAATTATTTAGCTTTTTAGATATACTACTAATTGTATATGTTGCAGAGTATTAAACTTTTCATGTTGGTAAATATTTACAAAATTTGAAGACCTATCATATTTTTGGTCGATTTTAGGATTTATTTGGGCTTATTAACAAAATGGATTGTTAATATGCCTTAAAATTTATACAATACTTGGCTCGAGCACATGCAAAAAGAGTTTTTTAGTAGTTATCAGGGTTACTTTTACTAAAAAACAGTTCATAGTAGCATTACTAATGGGCACAGTAATGTAAAACTGACCAATTAAGCACTAAATATAAATTTATTATGATGAAAATATTATGAACGCTAATTTTAAGTAATATATATATATATATTAGTAGTAAAAACAATAATTAAATTTATTTTCATAAACCATTTTTTTTCAACAAAGATATATTATAATGTTATTCACATTTTTTAACTAATTATCATATAGTTTGCCGTTACATTGTTATCATTAAGATTTTTTCTCTTTATTTTTCGGGGTAATTTATTAAATCATAGGCTGTTTATACGGTAAAAAAAAGGAACTTATTTATTTTGTGAGTAAATTTGAACGTTACACATTAATGATATAACTTTCATACGTACATTAACAGAAATTAGAGATTTATATAAAAGTTTTATATTCGGGTTTTTGTACAGATAAATAAATTAAATTTTTAATTTTTTCTATATAATATTTTGTTCTGTTATTACTTTTTGTTATCATTAACTGATAGTTGGAGATATTCAGTTTTCATTACTACACGTTAAGTTATTTTTAACAAATTATTTTACAGACTATATTTACTAATTCTAATGTATTCATTTATTTATTAATAATAAATACTTGTCTTTCCTTGACATAAAAATTAATAAAAAATACTTTATTTTATTTTAAAAATTATAAAATATCACAATTTTTTTTATACCGCACTAATATTTTATAAATTTACAGTTTCTATTTATTTTTGTGTCAATTACCTATATGTATGCAAATGTATTATTTATATTTTATTTATTTACTATATTTTTTTGAACTTTATTATATCATTTAGATGTTTGTTTCTTCGTATATTGTTTATATTATTGTTTAACATAAAATTTTTGATATCTTTATGTATAATATAATTGTAGACATTATTCTTGTCAATGGATAACTATTGCTCAGTTTTAAAAGAGCATTTATTAAAGTTGCAGGGGAAGTGTACTTATTTAGAAGATTTGCTTTCTCAGGGAAATGACGGTTGACAACTGATTATGGATTTTTATTTTGTTATACTTTTACTATTGACCATTACTATTATAAAAACTAATTGTAATAATTTTTAGATAAATGAAACATCTTCAATGATACGATTACTATAATTATAAAATATTAAAGTTGTATATTTTTTGGGCCGTTATTTAATCCGTTTATAATATCATTAGAGCGGGAAGCTCTTGAAATTTCTCTTGCGACTCTACAAAGCCAGTATGATGTCCGGGCTTGGACTTCTCTTGAAATGGTTTTAATATAATCTTTTCTTATTATTCTTCATAATATTCTCTTTTATAAAAGGAGAAGAAGTTCCTTGAGTTTCAAAGGTCTTATGAGTTAACAACTGGTATTAATAGTATATATGTATATATTTTCAATAAAACACTATTTTGCTAACATTTATAATTACAATAATACTAATATAAAAAAATAATTTATAGAAAAACTAAATGAAGAACTTACAGTAGCAGAAACAATTATTAAAGAAAAAAATCTGGAAGTGAGAAAACTTCAGGAGCAGGCAACAAGCTCCTTTATGGAATAATAATGATATTGACTATTTCTTTTCAGCGGGAAAATATAGAAGATTTTTTTAAAATAGTGAATGAAAAAAATAGTAATAATGAAGAACGACTGCGCGAAGCAGAGGCAACACTAGAAAGGTGCTCGTCTTTACAGGAAGAAAAAAATGAGATAAAATTTTTACTTGAAAAAATAAACGAGCAAGAAACTTTGCTGGGTGCAGTTGAGAGTCTCAGCGAGCAGCTTGAAAAGCTAAAAGAGGTGACATCGCTTTTATTCCTATTTAGTTATAGCGGAACTTTTTGTTTTTGTTGGCTATTTTATGAATATTTTTTTCTTTTTTTTTTTTTACTTGTCGCGGGGTGATAAAAAGATGCTCGAAACGAAAGACCGCGAATGTGGAGCACTTAACCATCAGCTCCTCGAAGCTGAATTTCGTATTAGTTCGTTAGATTCTCTCTTGGAGACTAAATCTAATGAATTTATACGGCTACAAACTGAAGTGGAAGGTTTTTATAATATTAATAATTATACGTAATAATAATAACATATAATATACAGGAAAAAACGCTTTAAAGCACGAAAATAAAAATCTCCACGAGCAGTTAGCAGGTGCTCTTGCACGCGAAGACGAAAGTAATAAAAAATTGGATCAGTTAAAATTCGAAGTTTGTAGTAAGCAAAGCGCCTTTGAAGCGGCTGAGAAGGATTTGTGTATCTTTTTTTCTTTTATTTATTGATTAAAAAAGAGTATTTTCTCAAACTTTTAGATGATCTGAATTTAAAATTAAGTTTAGCAAATCAATTGGCTGATAAGAAAACTGAAGAAGCCAATAAACTTTTAGAAACTATAAATATATATAAAAAACTTGATGAAGAACTTATTAAAAAAAATGAAGTTAACTTAACTTTATTTATTTATTATTTTATTTAATTTTTTGGAAGATTATTTGTAATTTAGAGCAACGTTGCTCTGATTCCAAAGTTGAGTACGATCACCTCAAGTCTCTTCTCAGTGACACGTTGCAAGAACTTGAAAAATATCATGCTGGTACTCATTTTTAAGTGAAATCTATATTCGATTGTATTATGCTGATATCTTTTTAATGACATTTATATTTTTTTATGCATATTTTTAGCTTAAATATTATAAATACATCCATTTATATAAATTTAATTTTAATAAAGTCGTATATAAAATTTTTTTGTTCAAATTAAAGTAGAATTAAAACAGAAATGGCAATAGATAACAGAAAAATTTAAAAAATTTCAAGTTTCATAATAAATTTTTTTTGGGTGCCAGTGATTTTTTTGTGTTTCACTAAATTATTTTGTTATTATTTTTCTTTAACATTTCAATATTTATGCATTAACTAATAGCCAACGAGAGCATTTCCATAAAGCACGAAAATCTTCAACAGGAGTATACTATACTACAAGAAACGGTTGACGAAAATGCCCAACAACTTTTGCTTGCAGAGGAAAAACTTAAAGAACTTCAGAGCCAATACGACACTGCTAAGGCGGAGCGCTTTTCCTTGTATTCGGTGCGTTCCTCGATTTGCTGCTTGTTGTATTATTGCTTCCTGGTTGGTGCATAAATTTTGTGCTCCTAATTTATAATTTTTTTTTTAGGAACTAGAAAGACTAAAAGAAGTTGAAGCCCTCTGCAATGCCTCCAGTAAATTTCTATTTAATAAATCTTTTTTATAAATTTGTTTTTTTTTAATTTATTTGTTATAAGAATGCGCGACCTTTTGTAAAAGATTGAATGATCTGCAAACAGCCGAAAATGCGCTTAAAGAGAGCCTCTCTGCGAAAGAGGCCGAAGTTATTGGATATTCTACGGAAGTAATGGAGATGAAGAAAGAATTAAAGCAAAGTTATGAAAAGCTTGAGACTTTAAAGGAATGAAATTTTATATAAAGAAATTATTAAACCTTCGTTAGTTTCTTAATTTAATAGGCGGAAATGGAGAAAGTTGTTAACCAAAGAGATTCTTTTTTTATAGAGATAACTGAATCTACTAGTAGACTCTCTCAAGCTAAAATTCTTAGAGATAATCTTGAATTGCAGAAAGACGAACTGCAAAAACTGACACAAAGGAAAGTTTAAAAATTAATTAAATTAATAACGAATTGAGATTAGTTATGTGCTAAAATCATAATATATATAACACATATCAACAGGCTTAAAGAAGAACTTCTGCAAGAGCAAGAAAAGTACAGCGAAAGCATAAAAGTGAACAGAAAACTTGAATCAGCGATTACTGATTTGAATTGCGCCAATAAGGAAAGCGAAACTTTTATAGAGAATTTAAAAGAACGATTTGAAGATCTGAAGAGCAAAGAAGAGAGACTGGCGAGAAAAGTTGAAGGTTTGCGTTGAGCTTTATGAAAATTTACTAAATTTATTAACAGTTTACAAAAGAACTTGAAAATAATAGTGCAAAAGCAAAGGATGCCGCGCTAATAAAAGAAGAAGAATATGAAGAAAAGTGTTTATTTTTTCAAAAATATAAAATTTATAATTAAATATTTTTTAGATATATGGAACTTATCGGAAAAGTGAAAAGGCTTGAGAAACTTAATATTACTATGAAAGCAAAATTAAGAAGAGAGACGGGAGTTAATAGGCAAATTAATAAAGTTTCGTTAGGCAGAAGTGAATTTAATTCTACGACAGCGGAAGAGAAATTCGAATTTTATAATAATAAGAGATTCTACAGAGAAGCAAATAAAGAAAATTTATCTAAAAAAATTGAGAATGCGCCTGTACAATTAAAATCAAATTCATCTTTATTTTCGAGCGGGAGCACAAGGCGAGCGTTTAGAATTTTATTAATGTTTTAAATATTAACTTTGAATAATGCAGGCCAAATAAAAGTGAAAATTCTCTTAAAAAGTAATATTTGAATTATTACTTGAAAAAAAAAGAACAGTTTATATAATAAGGTTTCTCTTTTTTTTTTTAATAAAAATTTATGAGCGGTTTTGAAATTTTTCTTTAAATAATTGCAGAATTTAGCCCAAGTAGATACACATTTACTCTATTAATTCATATTTAAAAATTTAAAGAAAATTGATGCCCTACGAATTCACATCACTATAAAAGTTTTGCTAAAGTTTTTTTTGTAGAGAATGTTTATAAAAATGAGATTTTTGCAAGGAGTTTTTAATGGAACGAGATTACATTTAAATCTACGGTCGAAACTGTTTATAATTTTCTGGGATTTAACAAAAACAGAAGAGTAGTTAGCTATAGCAATAAGTATAATATAGTTGACGGTTTATACTTTGGATAACTTAGACAATTTATTTACTGCCCATGGGAGTTAATAATTTAATATTTGGCTGGAAGTATTACTTGAGGCCCATCTTTATTATGGTTTTCGATCAAAACACGGCTTTTCCTGAGTTAAACGGAACAGGCGGATATACGACTTTTAGTAATAAAATTCCGTTGTCTGTTTATTGCCTTAAAAAAGTTGGACTTAATATTTTTTTAATATAGTGCGAAATGAGCAATTTCCTGTTACCACTTATCGGTTTTGCTTACGAGTTTAGACTTTACGTATTAACCAACAATCATATTTTTAATTCTGAAGGGATGTTTATGCAGTAAAAACTGATTTAACTTTGTCCTAAGCAGGAACAATATTTATAACTCTAACTGAATCACCCGATAATCAAAAAAAGTTATTCTGCTTACTTGAAACAGTTATGCAGCAAAACCGTAGTTTTTATATATTAAGTAGAACTGCTCACAATGAAAAGTGCTGAAATAACTCCCTAACAATTATAATAAACGACTGAAATTCTATAAATTTTAAGTACAATTGGCCAGTGATGATAACAAATTTTTCAATATGCCTGCAATTTAGCAGAAAGTTTTAAGCTCTCAGTTACAGCTCGGTTTTCTCGTAGACAAAAAGAAATTCTTACAAACTTTTCGTTACGCTACACCAACCAAATTAGTGTTAATGGTGACAACTTTTAATATAATAACAATTTAACTTTTGAACCTACCCAAAAAATTAAAAAATCTCTAAAAAATAGTTTATTAATTTTTGACTAACAAAACAGCACAACGTTATTATCTAAAACTTAATTAACTTCTAAATAATTTTTTCATCATTTTGTGTTTGCCTGCGTTCTTCGACTTCACTGCAATCGCCTTCTAACGAAGCTTTCTATTAAATATTAAAATAACATCGCATGCAAGAAAAAAGGCTAAACAATTTAAAGTAAACTAAAAATGTAATACATAGCCAGAAAAATTATAATTAATATTCAAAGCTTTCAGTTTTTTGCGGAGTTTAACTTGTTTATTAATTAATTTCGCTTTTCTTCCCGCGATCTGTTCAGCCGTGCGTTTCTGCAAAAAAAAAAACTTAGGATTTAAAACAGTAAGATCTAAAAACAAAACAACTTTTTATGAAATTGTAATAATTTATTTATTGTTACATTTTATTTTTCAATACAAAATTAATATATTTAAATTTAAATATTTTATTTCAAATAAAAAAATAAAATTAATTTACTTAAAGATAACTAATACTTATTAGATTATAAATTTCTAAAAAACTAAAAGTTTATAAATAAAAAACTGAAATAAATTAAAATTAAGTTCAATTTAATTAAAACCGTTAATTTTTAAATTACGTGAGAAATAATTAAATTCTTAATAAGTGTTAAAACTCATATGATAACTGTAGTGAATCTATTGTTTTTTAAATATAATAAAATTATAAAAAATTTAATGAAAATATTATAAATTTTGTCTATAAAAAAATTGTTATAAGCAGTTTAAACTTCATGTTCAAATTACATTTAAAGAAAAAGTTTTAAGGATTTAAAAATTCAAAACGGAATATTTAAAGTGTAAACAAAATTGCAAGTAAAAAAATAAACCAAAAAGAAAAAACTTCATAACAAAAAATGTTTGAATTTTACGAAATGTACGTTTAAACTTTTCTCTTTTCAAATCCAAATAGTCAACGATTAAAAAATGAAATAGTAAATTTTTTTTGTGTGGCGATAAATTAAAATCTTATAATAAAATTCAATCAAAAAAAAGGAAAAATTTTAACTTAACAAAAAAAGCAACTAAAAATAATTTAACAAGAAAAAAAATTTATAAAAAAATTTTTAATTTTTTTTAACATCCGAAAAGTTAATATTATTAAAGGTTGACATAAAGATAAAATTTATGTTGTAGTAAATTATGCCCTTAAAATAAAAGCAGATTGTAATAGTAAAGCGAAAAACATTATAACGAGACAAAATGTTTAAGTAAAAAATAAACAAAAAACTAATAATAAACAAAATTAATATTTAAAATTTTATTAAAATTAAATTTTATGTAATACTCGAAATCCACAATGTCAAAATATACGAAAGGAAATAAAGATCAACTTTGTTACAGTAAATTATAAATGTTTATAATAGAAATAAAAATAAATAAAGGAAAATTGTGTAGCAATTTTAAATTTAGGCAAAGAAATCAAGTAACAAAAAAAGCAAGTAAAAATTAAAAAAAAATTAATATGAAAAAAAGTAAACTTTTAATCTTTTTTTCTTTTCTAAACCCAAAAAGTTAGTTTTTTTAAAAGGATGGGAAATTCCTTTAAAAGTCTTTGGATGAATTTCTTCAACTGGTATACATTTCGCTATAGTAAAATTAAAATTTAATTATTAAAATACTATATAAAATAATAAAAATACTATAATTTTTTAATAAAATTACATTTAATTCAAATTATAAAAAAAATTAAGTACTTGACGTATAAACGCACGGATCTCTTATATCAGTAAATGCTTTTATAAGTAATAAATAAAAGCAATTCAATAAAACAAAATCAAAAAATGTAAAAAGCTATAGAGGATGACGAGCTTCTAAGTAAAAAAAAATAACTTATAAATATATATTTTTATAATATTAAAAATAATATAATTTATACTTTATAAATTTAGAAATAAAGAAAACCTTTTAAAAGCCTATTATAAATCAAATAGTTATCCATTGCTTCGGCAGCAATTTCAGCAACTTCTTTATTTTTAAATTCAATAAAAGCGTAACCACGAGAGTTTCCAGTCTTTAAAGAGGCAAATAAAATATAATTCGTACAAACTAAAAATAAATTTGATAACAAAAATAATTATATTTCAAATTTATTACGTTTATAACAATATTATAATAAAATTGAGACTTAAGTATAAAAAGAAAATTAATAACTTTTCTAGAACGCGAAAGGCGTAAACGTTTTACTTCTCCAAATTGAGAAAAAAAGATTCTCATTTCTTTTTCAAAAAAACCAAAAGGGATATGCCCTAAATATAAAATACCAGAGTTCTTTTTCTTTGGAAGTTTGCGCTTCTAAACAGAATGGATTAGAACTAATATTTAAAAGGTAAATAAATTTATACATTTTTATTTTGTAAACGTTGAATCTTCTTTTCTATAATAGCCTTCCTTTCAATTGTACTTTTTACTCGTAATTGATGAAGGCTGTTATTTTCTGCCGTCTTTTCTACAATGAAAAATCAAAACTCAAAGAGTGTAACTATTAAAACTAGCGCCTAATGCACAACCATTGAGTATAACTTTCATAAACCTCGTATAATTTAGCTAAAATAGGCTAATAAATAATAACTAAATGTGCGTCAAACATTAAATAATAAAGGTGTAAAAAGATACCTGTTTTTTTTTTATTTTCATCCATAGAAGTTTTAGCAGTTCCTTCATAAATATTTAGAGATGTATTTTTACGGTTAGCGTTAACTTTTTTGCCAATTTTTGAATTTTTAAACTGTTTAGAATTTTGTTGTAAAGAATCATTTGAAGCATTTTTATTATTTCTTTTAATCTTGTTATTTTTACCAGAGATCTCGAAATTCTTAACTTTGCAAGAAGAGTTTCTTAACCTTTTCGGGTTTAAGAGGCTCCCCGTCGACTTTCTCCTCTTTAAAACCATTAAGACTAAAGAAAAGTTGAAGGCAAAGCAGACAATGATTGTGAGAAAAACCTGGTAAGAGCACGTGGACTAATTTAAATACTTAATCCAACGTTTGGACCGCGACGCGTATTAAGCGTATACTTCTTTTACTGTTATATAAAAAAAAGTTCGAGATAGCTCACCACAGTCGAGATTTAAAAGATTTGTCAATATACTACTATTCCATTCTTATTGTCTTACACTTTTCAGTTGTGATGTAAGGCGGCCACTGTAGAGATACTGCAGAAAAAACTACCATAAATTCTACGCTATACAAGAACAGACACTTAAAGCATTGGACAGCAGTCGCCAAACTAGCTAAAGCCGCTATACTGCGCCGCTTATAATTGTTTGCGTTTGTTAACTCTCACAATGCATTGTCAGCGTTCCAGTTGGAATTTCGCTGAAAGCTATCTACTTTCGCTTGCTAATAGGCGACATTGACAAAAATTGACTATTAACGTGGTGAAGAAAAGCTTATTATTTCGAAAAGGTGCTCATTAGCAGGGTAAACTCGTAAATTATCATACTGATCTTAGAGTTTCCCGACCAGGTTTAGTGGTCAAGAGCATTAATGCGTAACTCGAGGTCGTAAATTAAATTTTCACCAATCAGACCTTTTCATTCGATCAATGACAGTTAAATACTTACTTTGGTTCCCATGTATCAGATTTGGGTCACCCTCAGTTGAGCTGATTTTATAAAAGCAATGATTTATAAATAAATTTATTAGACAAATTATATGTATATAATACTGTAATTACTATACCACAACACGTTTCACGCAGGAAATAAAGAGCAGAAATTAAATCTCCTACGGGGTGTGCTAGCTCTCTGTATATCTCCATGGCATTCTAATAATGGACTCAAGGGCTAACAGTGGCCCCAATTAGATGTAGAAAATTTATTTCGACTTTAAACTGTATGGTGGTATATAGTTGTAATTACAAAGCCTAGAGTCCAGCGTTTTAACCTTCCTTATACCACTCGTTTCTCGAAATCTAGCTTGTATGTGTGGTGTATTCGGTTAATAATGACATAAGCGTCTGCTGTTCGGGTTTTTGGCTTGTCGGCCTTAGCGTCCTGCGTTCAAGTGACATAAAAGCAAGCTGTACGCGTTATGAAGGGCTCGCTTTAACTTGTGTTAAAAGATGCTTTACGCCAAGATGTTTATCTAGGGCTTCTGGCTACCGTTTTCTACGTATTGTCAACAGCTACAAATGGTTATTCACGAATTTCAAAGTTTGTTCGCAATTGAGCTACGAGTGCACTTCGAGTCTTGTTTATATATGTGATAGGAATAAGATTTAAACTATTAGAAAATCCCAAAAGAATAATGTATTTTAGGCGTAAACCTTTACGCTGGCAACCTGACCGAAAGCTTTCGGTGTGTGTGAGCATAAGGTAATACCGTTAAGAAATGAAAGAGGTCGCTAACAAGAGCAGGAAGTCTGTGCCCTTTTTTTACCGAGCATCAACGCAGGCCGTTATTTATAAGTTGTATTACGTTTTGCAACGGTGTGTATATAGAGTTTATAATATTAAATATTGCTAATATATGAAGTGATGATAGTTTAAGTAGTTAAGGGTTTATTTAACCTCACTTGTTTCTTCGTAAACAGAGTCAAATAAATACGCAGTATTAGCGCTAGGTATTTTTTCTGTTAATTATAAGTCTCTACTCACCTACAGGCTTACTGAAAAAAAATAATTTTTAAAAGTTTGACCAAGACATTCTTATCTTTTATTTAAATTTAAGTGACAACTTCCGGAGTATAATTTACTGTTCAGTTTCAGATTTAGTTTTGTTATACCGGCCATTTTTAAAACTTGAGTATTTTATGCATTAGTTTAGTATTATTTTGTTCCGCATTGTGTTTTATTGACTACTTTGCTATGTTGATACATATAATAACGTCCTTAGGATTATCTGATAGTTACAAATATATGTGAAATTATTCGGTACCGTTTTTATAACAATAAATAAATAACTACCACGTCAAACACCATAGTACCACTTATCTTTAGTTACAATAGAGTTATTTATATAATATCTCTGACAAACTGCAATTACTTTGTACATTGACACCTCAGACTTACTAAAGGATCTTAAATTTAACGAAATTTTATTTATTGACTTTCGAGGGGTTCCACCAGGTATATAATACGAAAGCTCTTGTAAACACTACTTATATAAATTTATTCTAACCTAGGCTGCTATAATTGGCTTACAAACGTTCCAAAGCAAAGCGCACAAGCGTTTCCCTTACAATTTAAACGTAACGTAAAGCATAAATTTCCAATTTGTTATATTAATAACCCTCATGCTTGAGATTTGGTGCACAAAGTCACTAAAAAGTAGTAACATTGACTTTCTATAGCAGCCTTAAAGTTCGCAATCACGTAGGCTCACGCACCCAAAAGTATACGTCCAAAAGAAGACACCAAATAGAGTTATTTATAGTTCGCACGTGACCCACGTGTTATAAAAATAATGCAATTCAGTGCACTTTATACTTTCCCGCTTTAAGCATATTAAACTAAAACTAGTAAAATTAAAATAGCTAATAAAAATAGTACAAACTTTATTTTATGTAAGAAGACAATATTCACCAAAGGCAATCATGGATATAAGGAAGTACAAATAAAAATTAAAACAAATAAAAAAACAACTATATATATAAAAATCAAGTAAACAAAAAAAGTTATATTAACTTTAAAGCATTTTAATATATTAAGCAAAAACTTTTCTTTCCAGAAGCTCTTCATCTTCGTCCTCAATTTCGATCCAATCCTGAGTAACCTGGGGAGGAGGTTCCACGCGTCCCCAACTTTCGCGCAGTGCAGTCTTTGCCGCCTCGACTTTAGCCAAAGCAGTCCTCCACTGAGCAAGTTGGGCTCTTCGCCATTTTCTTTCGTTTTCGGTGACCTGAAAGAGCAGTATCGTGTTAATTATTGCATTTCTTTATTACTTTATTGTTCGCAAAATCAAGTAAAAATCTTAAAAATTCTTAATTTTTTAAAAAAATCTGTTTTTCGTGATTATAACGGTACCTTCCCCTCAATCTCTCTATCTTCCTTATCAAAGCGGCTGGCCCACTCCCGAGCCTTCTTTTCCACCAGCTTTAGCTCTTCTGGGCTGAGATCGTCTTTTGGACGAGGCCGCCAAGCAAACTGGCATAGTTTCGGGACGGGCACCCTATGCAACAGCCGTCCTTGGCTCGTCCAGAGATAGTATCCGTGCTCTGTCTATGGTTTTTTTTTCAAGCTAAACTATAAAAGATAATATATAATAAAGAAGTGGTTTTACAGGTTCCGACCAAGCGCTAACATAAGTGGCTACATAGCGACCAGTGGGGTCCCACTCAACTCTGCTAGCCAAATAGTGTTCGCCTGTGAAGATTAAAATAATCAATTATTTTAATTAAAAGAGAAAACAAGAGAAACCCTGATTAAGACGGGTGGCAGAGTCAGCGTCCCAAAACTCCAAAGACCGATTGGCCCCGTACAGATTGGCAAGGACAAACCGACTGCCTTTAGGAGACCACACCACCGTACGAAAAGGTCTCAGCTCTATAAGAACTTCATATATAATAACTATTAAAAAAAAGTATATTCCTATAAATATACAAGAGTTACTAACAGAGACGAGTCACTTGATCAATGCCGCTCTGCCGGCCTTTCATAGTGTACACAGTGACGTTCAAGGAATTCTTTTGGTGGCCGTGAATAACAACAAACCGATGCCCATTTGGCTCCCATGAAAAGGCATACACGGGCTCTTGAAAAAAAAGTTTAGTAACCACGTGAATGTTATGCAGCACTGACGAACCATTGGTCTCGAGGGTGTCAACTGGTATCGACTTTTCTTTAACTCGAAAAATTTCGAAACTAGAAAATTCTTTTCCCTTCTTCGATTTAGAGTCCACTTTAACGCAAAGATAATAGCCTTTAAGATAATAATATTAAGTATTATTTTAATTATAACTCAAGTTAAAAATGTAAAGAATAAACCATTTTCATGCCAGTGCATAGTTGCATGCTCAATATTAAACAAATTCTTCGAGCGGACTATTTGCTTCGAGGGGATTTCCAGTAAAGCAACTCTAGCAGGATGGGGATCTTTTTCAGGCACCCAAAAAGCTAAATGGCGAACGGTGGGTGACCAACTGAAACTATAAGAAGTAATAATAATAATAATAATAATAATAATAATAATAATAATAATAATAATAATAATAATAATAATAATAATAATAATAATAATAATAATAATAATAATAATAACGAAGCATCTCTGAGTCCCTCAACCAATATAGTTTTCTTTTCTCCTTTTACCAAAGTTTTCATGGAAGGAGTTTCGTAAATAGCAATATAATCCTTAATATATAAGTTAATCCATTCAGTTCTTAAATAAAAAATATAGTAACAAAAGTACGTCTCCAGGCCGAGCAACATATTTATCATCGTGACTCCACTTGAAGACGGGCCAGCTGAACTCCTTACCAGCTAAATATAAAAGTAAAAACTTAAAGGAAAACCGTAAAGTCAATAAAACTAAAAGCAAAAACCTTTTTGAAAACACCGAAGTTTGGCGCCTGTTCGAATATCCCAAATGATAATTGCCTGCAGGTGTAGATATTGAGCAGAACAGGTAGAACGCTATTAGAAAGTGTACACGGGGATTGTCTCGGTCATCGACGATCTCATTATTGCAGGTGACGATGTACTTTTCACAAGGCGAAAAGTCTAGAAGTTGAACGCCTTGTAATGACAGAGTAAAGTTTGTAATATTAAAAAATTTTATAAAAAAATTAAGATCCATTTTCTAAACCAGAATGTTCAAACCGCTGAATTTTTTTCCAGTACTCGCCGCCCCATAAAGCAACGCCTTGCTGGTGCACAGTGGCCAGGAAACTCCCTTTGGGGGACCTATTAATAGAGAAATTGCTGCATAAAAACAAGTAAATTGTACTTTTTAAAATGAAAGCAACCAAGCCACGTATTGCTCCGCCCAATGATCACGCTCTATGCAGGGTTGAGCGCCCGTCTTGGTGTTCCACATGACGGATGTCATGCGATCGTGAAACATAACGAACTGATCATTGCAGTGTTTGTCCAACAACCATGACTGGTAATCCCCCTATTGATTATCGCATAGAAATATATATAAATATAAATAAATCGCAGTAAAAAAATTACCGTTTCTTGGAACTCGGGTTCAGGTGGAGGAACAAATTCGTCGTTAATTTTAGAATAATTATCCAAACTTGATAACTTAAATGTCCCTGATAAATAATAATTTAAAACTTAAAAGATTTCATAACGTTCAACACATTTTTAATTTATTAAAAATTAAAGAAATAAAGTAACCATAATAATGTAAAAACTTACGAAAAATATGTTTGCTATCTAAATGACGGCCATTAAGCAAACGCAGAGCTTTTTCAGCGTCAGCGGGTGAACCAAAATCTACAAAGCAGAAACCTAACAAAAAAAAAGTAATAAAGTATAATAATAAAGAAAGGTAGAAAGTAAATCGCCTTTAGAATTTCCTTCTTCATCCAATGGAATTTCAATGCTGTCTTTCGTAACTTGGAACTTAGCAGCATTTGATACCTTACTACCTTCGGGGCAAGAAAATTTTTTGGCTAAGATACCAATAAGTTTTTCCTATATCATAACATAAAAAAAGATAAAAGTTATAAAAAATACAAAACCTACTTTTAAAAATTTTACTACAATAATAAATGTTGAAAGTTATAATCAATTAATAAAAAATCTTGTATAAAGATCTTTCAAAATGATTATTTTTACAAAAAACCTTCCTAGAGCTATCTATAACGGGGATGCCATCAACGGCGATAACGGAAGAAAGCAAATCCTCGTCAGTCGGAAATCTGGGGATTTCTTGTTCAGCAATATCTTTTATTAAAGCTGTAAAGATTTTTAGTGAAATAAAAGTTACTATTTTATATAATAATTTATGCTAAACCACAATTTACAGTTTTTATAATAAAAACATATAATAAGTAAACCAATAATACCATAGTCCTCCTCAGTAAGTTTTTCATTTAATAACTGCTCTACAATTTCCTTGGTAGTTTGTTTTTTAAACACCATCAGAAAAATTATTTTTTATACTGCGGGAAAATAAAATAGCCCACAAATGTTTTCCGGCTAAAACGACTGACACAGAAGTTCGGAAAACTGAGTCACGTGCTCATTCGTGGTACTTACTAGAATATTTAATAATTTTTTGCACAAACGAAATTGACTATGACGAGAACTGATCGGCAGTTACAAGTTTTAAATCTTTATCGAAGTCTTTTGAGAGCTAAAAAAAGTTTAAAGTACACAAATAAGGACTTTTATATTTATTTACTGAAAAAAGAATTTCGAAATTATCAATCGTTAACAGATGAAGCTCAAATACAATTTCAAATTCAGAAAGGACTAAATTTTTATAATACACAACTTGGCGGCTTACAGTGAAAATACCTTCTATCTTTATTATAATAATAATTTTCAAAAAGTTTCTGACTTGAATAAATAAAAATATCTGACCTATTTTATAGCTTTACGCTGATTAAACTAATAACTTCCTTTATGCCCTTTTTTTTTAAACTTAACATAAAAATACTTTGACTTTACCACAAATTTTTTTTTTTCTCTTTTCTCTTTATATCTTTATGGCAAGGAGGGTTACCGTGATCTTAAAATATAAGCAAGGCCCTTTTTTACGAAACTGCTAAATTTAAAAATAGATTTAGTTTTCACTTTAAATTTAAGGCGACGTTAATAACTTAATATAGTCAGTAATTAAACTATTGTTCTTACGTATTTTAAACGTTTTTAGGTAATTGATTTATACGTACTTTCGGCCTAAGGTAAAAAAAAAAGTTTTTCCTTGGCTAAGTTATGATTTAAGAGGGAAATGAATTTATAGAGCTACTTTATTACACATGTGTTACTTCATATTACAATTTTCTGGTAAATATAATGAACTTAAAATTTTAACTACATGAGGAAAAGCGCTTAAGAGAAAAATTCATGTTCAAAATTTTTCAGCCCTGTGATGAGTAACTAACTAGGGGAGTTAAAACCATAGCTTTACTTCTTTCAAATAAATTAGAGACGGGTAGCGGTATAGAGGTCTATAAAAACAAATGCAATGGTGCTATCTGGGTAGGTATAGACGAAAGAAGAAAGTCAGTGCTTAAGTTAAATACAAAAGAGAGAGCGCCCACGATGTGGCTTCCTCGTTAGTCTAACGGCTAGGATACTGCCCTCTCACGGCAGGGGTCGGGGTTCGATTCCCCGACGAGGAGTACTTCTTTTGTACTTATGAGCTTTTTTAAACGTTGCGATTGCATTAGATAAAATTAAAGCTTTTTGGTAATTCCTGCGCCCTTTAATCCTGCTTTAATGTAGGAAGTGACTTTTAGTATAGACTGTACTAAACCATGCTGCGTTAACAAAAAGTGTTATGATGATAGCTTTTAAACACTTTTTTTTTAATCTTTATTCAGTAACGTGGTCATTGCCATTTTGATTTTTACTTAAACCGAGTTGTGATCCCATAGTTAAACTTTTAGCTTTTTTTGTTAATGCACTTGCCCTTTATTATGCTTTATTTTAAAATACAACACTATAAAGTAGACTTACCATAGCTTAATATTACTCTGTTAACAAAATTTTGTAATAAAATTGAAACGCTTTTAATAAATTCTCCCTAAAATATTAGCCTACTGTGCTCTCTGTCACTAATTAAATTAATTATTTTAAAAAAAAAAATTTAACACCTTTACAAAAACATAGTAACTTGTTAAAAAGCTACTCTTCAATGTTCTCACTCTCCAGATTTTTATTGCTTTTTTCTTAGTATACCTTAATGCTTTATTGAATGCTTAAAATACTTACCGTCAAGTAATTTTGGGTAATATATAGTTTTTTTAATTTTATGCTACTAAAGTTAACTTGGCAATGAATTTAGCTTTATAATATTTGCTAAACTTTTCAAGTTACAATAAAAATATTCTGTAAAAATTAAGAAATGAGAAAAAATTAGGTTATTTTATCTTTTAGCTTGCTAGAAGTTAAAACAAAAAATTCAGTTTTTTTAATTTGATCAACAACTTAACCATGTCATTTAAAAATTTTATAAATGTGAACAAACTTTTGGGAAATACTACTTTATTAAAACATCCTTCGCTACTTATTTAAAATTCTCCGTAGCGTTAATCATTCGGTTATCTTCCAAATTTTCCTTAAATATTTCAACAACTGCTTTGTATAAATGAAAAAATGTTATTTAGTATATTTTTATATTAGAAAAAAAAGTTATAAAACATTATCAGAAGTTAAACTAAAAGTATTTAAAAATATCTCAAATAAAATTTTTTGCCTATAAATTTTTAATTGTTTATAAAAAAGCCTTTTTATAATAAAGATTTAAGTATTCTACTATAGTGAATTGTTTTTATTATATAAATTTTTCTTTAGTTAACCTTTTTACAAATTTAACAAAATCAAAATTAAAAAGATTTAATTCAAAGTTTTAAGCAGCGAAAAATTTTGTAATTTTAATCAAGCGCTCCAGTTCGAATCAATTTATATATATAAGCAAAATTATAAACAGCAATTTTTTTTTGGAATGCGTTAAACTAAATTAAATAATAACAATTAAAATTAAAGTTATGTTAAAGTTTTTTTAATTTTTTAATTTTTATTATTTAAATTTTATAGAAAATATAAACTTGAAGACTTTCAGTTTTTTTAAAGCGCTGGTAATATTAACTTAACTAATTAAATACTTTTAGATTATAAAAATAAACAAAAAAACTACAAGATATAAAAATTATAAATTATAAAATAAAATTTGTATTAATCAAAACATGACAATCATTTTTAAGGTAACTTTTATCAAAAAAATCATAAAATAAAATTTTGACTGCGAAAGTGAATAAAAAAATAAAAATTCCTTGATTCCTTATATTAACATATAAAGAATTTTTGATGGGCCCGAGTTTAAAATATATTTTGTTGCAAAGAGAAATTTTTTTACTACAAATTTCATAAGTAAAAGCAGAATATTTAATTGAATAGTTAATAAAAAATAGTTAGTAAAAAAAGATCGAAAGCAAGTAAAAAATATAATAAATGAGCTTTTTTAAATTTAAAGTTAATAAGTGATTAAATTATAAGTAATTATTATAACTACAAATAGAAATCTACTTATTAAAAACTTAAAAAAGTTTAAATTGAAATATTAAAACTAGCATAGATCTAATTTTGTAAATTTCTTTAATATATCCCAGTTAACAAAATAAAATTTAGAAATGCTAATTAAAGAAAATTAGAAATTACCCTTTTAATGAAAAATATGAAAAGTAAATAAAAAATTATAAAGCAGAGAAAAAAGTAAAAGAATTTATTAATAAATATTTTAAAAACTTTACTCATATAAATTGAATATAGTTATACAAAAAAATTAATGCTTTTCTAGATTTTTATATATGTCAGCTCGACCTCTCCCATTTCGTAAATTTATAGCGCCGTATAAAAGCAGCAGTATAGAAGGCGAAAAGGTTTGTTAGGAGTTACTCTAACAAATCACGAGCTCTTAACACGTGTTTCCACACAAGTTTTATTCCATGTGACTATATACGTATCTATATCACGTGTCGTTGCACGTGTTCTACGTTTGTCCCCCATTTTGTACATTTTGTACATACCCCTGAAGGTACAGTTACCCTTCCCTGAGCGCTATCAGAGCTGTCTTTAATGTGGGCATCACAAGCATATTTACTGGCCTCAGTCAAACCTCCTAAATCTACTCCTGCTCTATGTGGTAACTTTAACGACCCTCGTGCACGTTGCATGCCCAATGATTATCTCCTGACATTCATTGGTAGTAATAATCACGAGAGTTTATCTGAAAGGTTCGGTTTGCAAATGTAAAGTTAAAATTTAACTTATTTCCTTATTGGTAGATAGAGTTATCTCCCCTTAACCTCTAAACATTGCGATCGCATCGATAGCATTTATGTAAGAAATATTTAAAAAAATACTTTTTTCTTCCGAATTTAGACAAATTTTTTGAGAAGTAATTTCGGCTGGAGCAAAAGAAGCATGAAATATAAAATTATACTGGGAAAGTATAACAGGCAGTGACGAGATGATGGGCCCGTACGTCTAAAGAAGCATTATAAACATTAGTTTTTAAAAATTATACTAACATTACTTTTATATAATATATTAGTTTTCATATCATAATTATAAGTCTCTGTCTTAAGTATTAACAGAAAATTTTTTTAAAATTTAAGAAGTTAAATTAAATTACTTCTATAAAAAAATATATTCTATTATTAAAAAAAATGGTACAATTTTAAAAAGATAATAATTATTAATAATCTTTTATAATATTTAGCTTTCATTTATTACAATTAATTTTATAATATATTTTTGCTTAACAATAATAATTAGTTGACGTAGCCCCCTATATTTATAATTTATGTTTTTCGGAAAAAGAATTTCTTTTACGGACTTTAATAAATTTTTTTAGAAAAATGTAAGATAATTACAAGACATGACTTTATATTTGAAGATTTCATTCATGAAAATGAAATTAAAATTAAAATAAAAAACTTTTGAAAAAATTCTTTTTTCATTAAATAAGATTATTAATGAAAACATGTACTTATTGTAATAACAAACTTTTTTAAAAAAATTTAATTTTAGTAATACTTATAAGTAAAGTTCTTTTAAAGTTAATTTCATTTTCCTAATAATAATAATAATTAATAAATATAAAACCTGCGAATTCCCGTAGAGCATAAATAAAGGGACTGCAATCAGCTTACAGTTACGCGGCACGACAAAAGTGTCTAAAAATAATATTTATTTATAATTAATATAACATAGTTTTAATTTTTTTTATATGATAACAAAAAATTTAGTACTTTTTATTTTTTTGTTAAGGAAAAAAAAACTTACAATTATCAGATTTAGAAGTATAAAGTAATTATATATTTTTTTTGTTAAATAGTATATAAAAAATTGTCTTAGAAATTTTTAATACAAATAATTCTATTTGAAAATTAATATAACTGTATTTTAATTATTAAAAATAAAAGAAATTTTTTTTTATAATATTCCTTATGTAATATAAAAAGATATTTTTATATATACAAAAAAATTAATACTTTTAAAACTTATAATAAAACTAACGAAATTAGTTTTATAAAAAAACTCAGAATAATTTTTTAAATTTCTTTTTATAATTAATAATTTAAAAATAAATTTGAATTCAAAATCTTGTGTAAATTGTCAAATTTTAAAAATTATATTTATAAATTTTTTCAAAAATAATTCTCTATAACTGAAATAACTTTACTTCTTACAAACAAATATATAATAAATTACTTTAATTTACTTATAATAAAATTATATAATAAATAAATAGTCTTTTACAATTTTATAAAAAAAATTTATGGTTATATACTTTTATAAGCCAATACAAACAAAAAATATAAATTACTAATAAATATAAAAAATAACCGGAATATTTACTTTTATTAAATAGATATCAATTTTATTTACAGAAAATAATCTTACACACTTCAGGGACTTGTATTAGTAGAACTTTTTTTTGTTCTTTAGGTTTTGTTATGTGTGAGCATATGTACGGGTACTGCGTTTATTATATAAAGTTTTCTTTATTATATTATATAAGAAATATAGTTAAAAAGTAAACCAAGAAACAAAAATTTTAAATAAAAAAATTATTTAAAAAAAGTCAAAATTTTGTGTTTTTGTATATAAATTTTTTTTAGATTATAACAAAAACTTTAAGATATATAAAATAGTTATAAAAAATTTATAATGTGCATTATAAATTAATAACAAAAAACTCATAAACATAATAATAAATAGTTATTTCAAATTTTATTTTTTCTTAATAATTTTTAAAAAATTAGAAAAACATTGAGAAAAATATGAAATAGTTATAGAAAACTTATTTAAATTTTTTGTTCGTATAATTATCGCAACGATAATAGCAAAAATTAAATTTTTGTTTTATTCGCATTACTATAACACTAAAAAAATAATAAAAATTTTAAAATATAAAAAAGTTATAAAATAGTTATAAGAATTTTATCAAAGTTTTCCTTTTAGGTTTAATATTGGCATAAATATGATAGCAAATATTTATATAAATATCAATTTCCATCGTAAAAAAGGTAAATGCTCGTTCTTCGTATTAATAATACAATAAAAGTTTTAACAAAAAATTTGAAGAATATAAATTAGTAATCAAAAATTTATACAATAAATGTTTTTTTCTATAATTTTTATTATCTTTTATAAAAATTTTAATATATTTAAAAAAATTTTCATTATTTTAATAACGAAAAGACGACCATTCATATGTTGTAAATACTTTACAAGCCACTCAAGTTTAGTATAATTTTTATAAAGCATATAAAAAATATATTTTTTAGGAGGACTACGTTTTCCTAAATATATATAAGCGGTAAAGAAGTAATTAAAAGAAAAAATATGTACACTCATAAACAATATAAAATAGAAAGTCAAACATCATAAATTTTTGACTAAAGATAATAAGTAAAAAGTAAAAAAAAAAACTATAACTGCGAGGTGCATATATACTTTTTACAATTTACACCGTAAATTTCATATAAAATTATGTAAGGATCAACCAATAAGCGCAAAGATGGCTCTAGTAAGGCAGGTAAACACTAGTGTTCGAGTGACATAAAAATAATGAAAATTGGCTACCAATTAACGTAAAATTTTCTCGGTTTAACCAATCAGTGACTAGTATGACTATAAAAATCTTATCCGATCCAAAATCTTTTAGCCAATGCTACTTAGGTCTTAAGATTTAAATGGTTAAAAAAAGTCCAAAAAAAAAGTTATTAGGAGCTTTTTCATTAATATAAAAACTTTTTATCAATTATTCCGAAAAAAAAATTAAAGTTCTACTACATTTTAGTAGAGCAACTAAAATTCTGACGCAAGTGCACCACGTGCAAAACTCATCCGCGATAACAGTGTTTATAAACAGGTCTCAAAGAAATTTAGGTAGGTAATATATTTTAGATGAAAAAAATTATAATGGTATACGAAAAGTTAAAAGTAACCAATAAAAGAAAAAATAAAACAAGCAGTACCAAGCAGTTGTCAAAATTGGGCCTCCACCAGCTGCACAGTGTACTCACGACCTTTTGCAGTAGTTTATTTTAGTATATATATATATTTTATATATTTATTTATATACAAACTTATAAATGATAATTTTTTATAAAAAAATTTATATTTTAAAATTTATCAACAAATATGTATTTTTTACTTACTATAATTCATTAAAAATTATATTAATATATATGTACCTCTAAAAATTATTTTTAAAAGTAAATATAATTATTAGTATTAAAACACAACGATAATAAAAGATACAAAAAAAAACATTAAACAAGGTGCATGCTGTCAGTGTAAAAAAAAAAGAGGAATATGTTAAAAAATTATTTAAAAAAGTATACTTAGTATACAATAATATAAAACACTAATAACTCGAAAAAAAAAACTTTATAAACTTGCCTTATTGCGATGTACATAATATTTAATGAATACTCGGAAAAAAAAGACTTAACCAAAAAAAAACCTAAAAAACTTCTTTCCTTTTTACTAAAAGTTTTTTCAAAACTACAATGAAAAGCAAAGGAAGTAATGGTAAAAAGTTTCATTAGCAACATAATAGAATATCGGGAGCCCCAACAATAGGGAAATATTTACTATATTTACCATTTAATTTTTTTATAAAACTTAAGCAAAAGTGCAGTACTGCTCAGATTTTTAGTGAAAAAAAAAAATCAGAGTATAAAAAATAATAATAAAAGTTTTCCAAAATGTACATTATAACAATTTTATATATTTATATAAACAAGTTTAAACAATGAAGTGCAACTGCAGTTACTATATACCAAAAGTTTTTAGATATAACCAAAAAGAAGGGCTAACAATAAGTTAGTTTTCATTTATTGTTAATATTATCCTATTAGTTACTTTTTATTTTTTAAGGTATTATTAATTTTTACTTCATGTATCTTTAAATCCTTTAATGTACTTTATAAAAATGTTTAAAAAAGGCATACTTTTCCATATAGAATATATATCAAAAAGCGACTTTCAAGTCAAAGAAATTTATATTGAAAAAAAATCTTTTTTATTGACCAATTAATAAATAAATAAACACAGAAACAAATGAGGCACCTCCCAGTCCACTCTTTTAGAATTTTCTGCGCATAACGATTCGGTAATCAGCCTCCTTATGCCATCCTCTTCGCTTTCTCCCGGTTTTAGTTCGCCGCCAGGCCTCGATGAAAATATATAAAATTATATGTAAAAAACCTTCTAGAGTATTAAGTAATGAAAACTATTCTAATTCTAATGTCGTCACTTTTTACTAAAACAAATAAAATTATGAGCAAAAATAAATAAATAAGATTCAACGAAAACATAAGTTATTATAATGAATCTATTAAAAAATATATATTTATATATAAATTTCTAATTATTTTGAGTAAAAAACGAATCAAATATACAAATAGGTTGTTAACATTAATAACTAAATATTAAAGCGATTTCTTAAAAAGTTTTATAAAAAGTGCTAACAGACTCCAAAAAAATAAATTGAAATATTAAAAAACATAAATTTATAATAATGAAAAAGATTGATTTTAAACTAGAAAATAACTATAAAAATAATAATTAGATAATTAATATAAACAGATTTAAGAAATTTTAAAAAATTATTATTTACTATTTATTCAATATAAATATTTCATCGCCCTTTTGAAAAAATCCTTAAATAATTTCTCAGAATTTTTACTTCCGTTAAAAATATATATATACTGCACTTTTGATTCTTCGAAGAAATCCCAAGAATAAATACAACAATGAATTTAAAGAGTTCCAATAAAACAATTTCTTCCAACAAAGTTTAAGCAGCATTTAATAATAATATTGTTATATATAAAAAAAACAGTAAAAATAAATTTTTTTCACTAGATTTAAAGTTTCTTAGGTTTTTCTTATAAAAATTAAGTAAAACTCACGAGCATGTTTACTTATTACAAGTTTCCAAGTTTACAATAAAAATATGTTAAACTAAATTTTTTTTATAAAAGTTCAGATTTTTACAGTTTATAAAAACTGACGCCCAATTGTAACAAAAGAATGTGAGGATGACTGTATTCGTGCACTACAAGCACGGCTTCAACGGATCTCCGCATCCCTTGAACTTGATACTCCTCTTTTAATCTAAAAAAAAATCAGTTACAGATAATCTAACTAAAAATTATGTGAAATTTTTTTGTTAAATCACAGTGAAATTGATATAAAATAGTTGCAAGAAATAGAAACATTAAAAATATTGTAAAGTAAGTGTAAGTTACAATAATTAAAGGATATTTATAAATTTGTTCCAAAAAAAAAATTAGTTATGAAGTATAAATATGACTAATATCTAGTATAAGATATTACAAGTATGACTGTATATAACTATTAATATAAAAGTAATATATAGTAGAAAATAATAGTTAAAGTATGCCTTTGAATTCTATTTGCGACGCTAACATCCCTTTCATACTGAGGATCTTTGTCTAAAAACTTATAGTTATCTTCTGAATTGTGATACCTACAAAGAATATCTTCATTAAAAGTTTATAATTATTAAAATTTAAATATAAGGCTGAAAGCTGTCAAAAACTAACTTTGGTGTTAATAAAATTTATATATAATATATATATATATTAACGGAGGTGATATAAAACGAGGAAAAAAGGGTAAAAAAATTTTTTTTTACAAGTTTACTGTCTTTGATAGTTCTCTCATTTTATATATATCCCAATTTGTTAAAAGTATAAAGCTTATCTAAAAATTGCGCCACCAACTCAAATCTTGAAATTTAAAAATAACTTTGGCAACCGCAATTTTTTTAGTGCAAGTTCCTTCCGAGTTTGTACATAAGCAGGCTAGGACAGCCCCCTCTTCAAAAAAACATCAAAAAAACAAGTTATTTGTTATTTCTAACAAAGTCAACTTTTTTCCTGTTTTCACTTTTATCTCCACATTATGGTATACAAAGGCTTTTTTAAACTAATAATTAAAAAATAGTTTAAACCGTTTTTGAACTAATACACACTAAGCATAAGCCTCACTTTTTTATTAAAATTCACTGTGACTCGGTTTTATAGCAGTAAAAAATATGAGAAGACAAAAGTATTTAACTTCCTACTGTGAGATTTCATCCGAAGATGATAGTGTTTTGGAAGAAGATGGTAATTTTTATTAGATTTAATGACTTGTTGAAAAAGTTTGTTACATTACGACAAGGTTTATATATTCATATTCTGTACTTGTAGCTTTGGATGAAACTTGGAAACCTGAAGAAGAGGAGACAGTGGTGAATAGGCAATAATAACTTTCTATTTAATCTCTTTTTCCGGAAATTTTTAAGTTTTATTTAAAATAATTCGTATACTAACTTAAGTGGATTGTTTAAGAAAATACGCTTTTTTGTACTTATTACTACTTGTTTTTTTTGAAAAGCTTTACTAATTCTTTTATTTTTCTATAGGTAAAGTTTAAAAATTTTGAAAATAACAAAAAGTTTTTATTATAGTCATAATTTTTTTAATATATTTTAGCTTACAGCTGGTCAAAATATTTAATAGTAAACTTTTTTTTTCTTTTTATCACAAAGTTTAGTATAGCCAAGTTTGTTGGGATAATTTTTTTTAATATATATATTTAATTTTTATTCTTATTTCTTTACTACAAAGAAATAGTAAGTAATAATATATACTAATTTAAAGGCAATCTAATTTTATTAATTACTTTAGATTACACTTAAAAGAAAGGAAAACTAGAAAAATAACTAAAACTAGCAAAGTTGAATATTTTACGCGTCAGACACGTCATATTGGTTTTCATTTTTTATATTATATTAAAATGTAAATTAATACTTTTAATCTTTTTTTTTGAAATTAAATTTTTATTTAGTGTAATTAGAACTTACTGAATTTGCATTTAACTAATTTGATTATTTTTTCATCTTATTGAATTATATATATTAGATACACCTTATATGGTCATTAAAAAGATTTACTTTTTCTTAAGATGTAGACATCTTTTAAACTTTTTTTTATAAAAAGAGCTCACTGAATTATATTTTATTTTCATGAAAACTAAGTTTATCTATTTTTAATGTGCTTTAACAATACTCATATAATAGCGAGAGAGAATCACGAACTGCTAAAATAATTTTAACATATATAATGTTATTACTAATTACATACTAATTACATATCTTGAAAGACATAAATGATGATAATACTAAAAATATTTATAACCTTTTTAAGTGTATAATATTAATATAATTTATTTAAACATTTTTTTTCCGAATTTTTGTTTTTTGTATTGAAAAACTTAATAATAAATAACTTTTATATGAGATATTTTATTATATTTGTAAAGTTAAAAAATAAAATTATAAAATTTTAGTATTATTTACTTTTCTTATAAATTTTCTAGAGTCGAATTTTTATTTTACTTTATAATAAAATTTTTATATTATAAAATCTTTCAAAAACTTTTTATTTAAGAATATGCAGAAGAAAATGATAATAAGCAAGATAATTTAGAAAATACAATATCTGTGTTAACTGCTTCTTCTAAGGAAAGCGAAGTTGTAAAAGAAAAGGAAGAAAAAAATGTTTTTTTTAATTTTTTAAGTTTTACTAATATGTAATTAATTTAATTAATTTTTTGCTAAAGTGTGAAATAAAAAGTTTTCAACAGAAAGAATTAAATTTAGTACAAACCTCGGCAGTTTCACCTGAAAAACTCCACGACGGAAAAAAATTTGATAAAAAAATTAAAGTTAATTTTTTTGGCATTTATTATAATTAATTAAAAATTTTATTTTATATTTTCTATAGACGAATCTCGTTGAAATTCCTTTGAAATGTGCAGGGACCGTGGCAGAGTCTTTTTTAATGCAAACAGCTAATGATGATTTGGTAATAAATGCAACAAATTCATAATTCTTGTGATTCTTTAGATTTGAATTGTTTATTTTTTGTATTGGCTATTATATATTTTCATTATTGATGTTATTAAATTTTAGAAAATAGTTATTTTTAAAAAAATTAATAGTAAAGATTTTGATTATTATTATATATTTTAATGAGTATTAATTAAAAAAAAATTTTATATAAATTTTCATTTTTACGTGTATATAATTTTTTGCACTGCTCTCCTTTAGTTAAATCAATATTAAATATTAATTGCAAACTATAGATAAGTTAAAAGAATATAAACACACCAAAAAAAATATTATAAAAGAGTCAAAGTAAATAGAAGCTTCTCACTCCGGCAGTCTTAACCCGGAGTTGCTTATACACTAAATTTTGTGGCACTTCCATGGTAAGACGCACGCGGGGGTTTTTTATTTACTCTGCTTAATTAAATTTGTTAACTTTATGTTTAAAATACGCGCAAAAAGTTTTGTGAATACTCACTGCATTCCAAATTTTAGATTTTTTTTGAGTTTTTATTTATAAATTATATTAATTTTGGGGAAAATATTAATTTTTGATCTCCAATGAAAAGATGAAATAATCCATTCACATAAATATAATATTTCTATAATTGCTTTATATTTTTTACACTGATTTATATAAATTAACTATTAAAAATAAACATAAAAAAATTAAGTAATTTTTATTAGAATACTAAAAAAGGTATTTGTTATTTAATTTTATTTTACCTATTTTTATTAATATATTTTTTAAACGCTTTTATATTGTAATTATATGCATCACTGACCTCTTTGTCTTTAAAATAGTATACTGATAATTATATATTTTTTATACTTTTATTATTGCTATATTTTTCTTCGTATCATGAAAGTATTATTAGTTATCTTTTTTAATAACTAATATTTATAACAATTAGTTATTTTCATTTTTTTTTTCTTTTTATATTATTTTAACTTGAAATTATGAATAATAATTTTTATTTACTTTTGTATGTTTCCCTTAAAAAGTTCTTTTTTAATACATTTTTTTACTACACTCTTTATAGTAAACTTTATAGTTTGTGACAAGTAAAATTTTTTTTGTTATATTATTATTTACTTTTTTTATGTTATTTATGTTATACAAGTTACATATATATTTATACAGGACGTCAGTGGAGACACTGGCTCTGTGGGGAGGGTCTATGTAAATAATAATAGCGACAATCCACTAACTTTAGACCTGAAAGGTATTATGGGTTGCTTTTTATATAAACTTAAACGCCTTTTGTTCATTTTTTTATAGTTTCTTATTAATTTATAATTTTATAGAAATTTATTGAAAAAAAAAAGTGGTTTAGTTGTGGTTTTAATTTTAAATTTTTGGGAAACTATTTTTTCTTTGTATATGTCCTTAATGCCTATGTGGATTAATTTACAATATAATGACTTCTGCGATTCATAAGTTTATAAAAAGAAAGTATTGAGGCGAAGTTATGCTTATTGCTATAAAGTTGTCGTAAGTGATTTTGGTGTAAAAGTTTTATACAATAGCGATCCACTAAGCATACCGCATTGATCATGTGGGAACGCAGCAACTTTTGTTTTCACCAAGAAAAACAAAAATATAATGAAAAGTACACTTGGTGTATACACTCTACAGTGAATTTTTTTATTTATTTATAGAGAAGCTTTTTATGGAATGTTAATTAATGGATGCAAAGTGGTGTTTTAATCGGGATTCATTTATAAATTATTGGTTCTACTTATATGTTTTGGTATATTAATTTTTTTTATAATATATAACTACATTCATTTGTTTATAGACAAGATTGAGTGCTTATTTTCGTTATTTATATATAATAATTATCCCTTATAAGTTATATATCCATAATTTTTCTTTATATAAATTATTCTTACGTGTTTATTTTATGTGATTATTACTCATTATCATGGTGCTTGATTTTCAATGTAAATTTATAATATTATTCATATAGTAATACGATAATAATACATTTGTGTTCTTTATATAAAATGTTTACATAAAGGATATATGCTGGAAGGGAGGATGCACCCTTGCACTACTTTTCTAGTGGTCCACGTAGGGCCAACCGAAGCAAAGATCGAAAGTGAAATTAATTCGTATTTCAGGCTAATAAGGCACATTATATTATTTATAATAATCTTATATTCTTTTTATAATGCGTATTATTAGTTTTATACTTGTCTACTTTTGCTTTCTTATTTTATAAACACTAATAATAACTACTTTTCTTAAAAATCACAGAGAGACGGTCACAGTGGACAGGGAAACGGTAATCGGCGGTTCACTAAATTTTGAAGCTATTAATTCCGACGAGGAAGAGCTTCTGGAAAATGCTAATTTTAAGTTTGCTACTTTCATACTTTTTAACTACAAAATGGCGCAAATTTTATTTTTACATATGGCGCTTTTTAGAAATTGGTTTAATAAAATACTGATATAAGGATTTTGTTATGCGGTTTGGTGTTTTTATGATTAGAGATTTAAAAATAGTATAACAAGCAACTTTTTTGTTAATAATATACGCGACTAAGAAAAAACTTTTACTCTAAATTGAGGCTTGAAAGTAATGATAAGCTTTAATATGTAAAAGTAATAATTAACGAGTTCTGTTTTACGTTATGATCCCTACCATATCATGGTACTGTGAACCTAAAAAACCTTTTTTGTTATAATAATTGAAGTCGAAGTTACTGTCCTTTTTCTTAAATTAGCATAATTTTAGATTCCCAATAAACGGGCTTATATAAATATTATAAGTTAACCTTTACGTCAATCTTGAGTAAAACTGTTTGTTATAATTTATAAAAGAGGGCCCGAAAGGAGAAAATCCATATAATCCTAAATTCTGAAGATCTTGTTAAGAAAAAGAAAGGAAGCAAAACGCATAGCAAAACAAGACCGAGAAAAAAAGTAAATATTTTTATTTTTTTTTTGTATATATTTCTATATTCTTTTAAAATATAATTCAGTATTAAAGCTATATAACCTGTATGCAGCAAAAAATTCTCACATTTGTTGTAAATTAGCACACTATAGAATTTAACTTTTTTTTTTGCAACAGATTTATCATAGAAAGAAAGCATAGAACTCCAATTAATAAATTTTGGTTATTTTATAAACCGCTATAAATACTATCCTTCAAGTACAAATAAAAATATAATATTGTTAAAGAACACCAATTTTTTTAAGAAGTTGTTTTCCTGAAGATGCTGCTTTTCATATCTTGTAGTTTTTATATATTGATAATGTAGCAGCGATGAAGTTAAGAAAACCGTCGATTAACTTTTATTAATAAACGCAACGGCGTTGCTTTTCCGCGTGCAAGCCTTGTTTAGTAGAAACTCATGTTAAATATCGAAAAAATAAACTGGCAGGACCCTTGAAACATTGCTTATTAATGCATTGTAAATGTATTATTATTAGAGTCGTTACGTTTGTTTAAAAAAATTAAAATATACTGAAGAATATTTCCGACCACAGCTAAACTATAGTTTAACAATTGTAACGTGCATTCGGTGCTTATAACAATTAGAAGATTTCTTTAAGGAGTTGTCCTTTCGTTTAATATAAGCAGCATTTTTTTTCCTTTTAATAAACTAATCAGATTTTAGAATTTTTAAGGTTTATTTCAAGTGCATCTTTCCTCATAATATTTACTTATTTTCAAATTTATTTTCTATTGTATATTTTAGTTTTTTGTTCTGTTAGCAATATTCTTTGTTAAAAAAAGAAATTTATAAGTTATATAAAAATATCACATGCGCGCTATATAATTTCAAAAGGAATTTTCGCTGTTATTAGCTTGGCAAATTTAATAATTATTGTAATCGGTTAACAACGTTAATATTTTTTCACTGTCAGTCTCGTAATTCTTTGGGTAAAAATTGTCACCTGGGCAAGTGTAAGAAAACAAAATTTTTTAAAAAAGACCAAGCATAAGACAACTAGTGTATCTAAAAATCCACACGTTGACATCCTCGGGCCTCCAAAACCAGCTGCGTTGGGAGGTTGTAGGTATGCTACATGTTTTATGTGTATACAGTGGTTATAGAACTTGGTACTTGATAAAATATAGGAGTGAAGCTCTCCGCATAATAATTTATAGACGCTGTTGTAAAACCAGTAGGGTGTGGTCCCAGGAATTTTCACATTTGGCAACGATAAAGAATTTTCGTCTAAATTTCTCCTTAAGTTAATGAGTAGAGGAGGTACAATAACTTACACGCCTCCATATACTTCAGAAAGAAATGGAGTTACTGAAAGCAATAATTAGACGTCATTTAACGTGGTGAGAGCCATGCTGTTCGATTCTAGTTTACCCAAGCTATTATAGGGAGAAGCACCTCTACACCCTGCCGGTATGATGGTATTAATATTACGTCATCTTTATCGCCTCAGTCAACTGCACATGCACTACTAACGGAGGGAAACTCAGACATGAAAAATGTTTCTCATTTTGAGTGCGGAATCTTTTATTAGAATAATTCTGTTAAGTCCAAACTGGATGAAAGAGCTAAAGTAGGTTACTTTGTGGGTTTTGACCCATCTAGACACTGTTAGAATTTTAATCCAAACTCACTTAATGTCGTACAGAGATGCTCTTCTTGACGAAAGAGTTCATTTGCAAAGATGAATCCGTTCATGGGTCGGACAACCCTTGTATGTACCTGACAGGCACCCTACCACAGCCATCACAGGTAGAGAGGTTGAGTCGATGCAACTGCTCCAAAATTAAAAAATTGGCCCCTGTGATAACCAGTTACCATGTCTGACCCTTCTTCCAGCAATATAGACACGCACGAGAGCTGGTGAAGATTGTGCTACAACTAAACTCTGTATATCTGGATATATTGGTACCACCCTATTAATTGAAGCCCTTCCACCTAATGCGCGCAATATTGCAACGCCAATGACTCTTAACTAAGCAATGGATAGCTACTACAAGTTGGAGTGGTTGCATGCTATCAATCAGGATTCTTAAATACAAAAATTGCACCTAGATCTCCGCTGTATTGCCAAAAGGTAAGGAAGAGTCGGTTGCAAGTGGGTCTTTAAAGTTAAAAGTCACTTTGACGGCAGTGGCAATAATTTTAAAGTCCGAATATGAGCTGAAGGTTTACTTAAGGGCTATATAACGAAGATTTTATAAAAACCTTTACTGTTGCGAAGTTAAAGACAGTAAGACTCTTTTTTCTGTTTGGCTGCCTCTATGGGGATGAAGGTAGTACAGTTTACGTAGAGCGGTCCATTCACAATCCCTACATTAGAGGAAGAAATTTAATATGGAAGTTCCGCAAGGAGCGGGTGTTTGCAAGCAATTAATTGTGTTAGATTGCTTAAACCAATTCCCGGGTTAAACCAATTCCCGTTTGAAAAGGAATGTCACCATGCACGCTGACTTAGTTCAGTTTGATTTTCGTCAATGTCACGGCAATTCTTGTTTAAACATAATGAAAAAACACGGTTGACTTATTATGCTTGTGTAATATGTTGATGACTGTTTAGTTGTCCATAAGAACAAATCCTCTAGCGACGGTGTAATGCCTTAAGTGAGCTCTTAAACACGCCATTTAAATTCTTGGAAAAGTATTTTGGATTTTAGGTATGCATATTGTTCAAAATGAAGATTGAATTATTAATAATTAAGAAAAAAATATATTAATGACACCATAACAAGATTTAACATGAACGAGGCAAAGCCACTTAGAAGCCACAGCTTAATCAAAGAAGACATGTCAAGTGAAGTGCCAGTGGACGTGCCGTATAGAGAGCTAATCGACTCTTTAGTCTACTTAGCTACTGTAATTAGACCTGACGTATCGTTCGCTGGTGAAAAATTAGCCAGTAAGGACAGCAGACATTCTAGGTCTGGTTGACTGTCAGCCAAAAAACAGGGTGAGATATTTAATTGAGGTAAAGCCTTATAGTATTTACTATAAGAAGCTGGGGAGTTTTAACCTAAAAGGGTACAGCGATAATGTTTATGGTAATCGTAAGCAGACTATACACCGCACCACGCTACCCCCTTTCTGCCTAATGATGTACCGGTGACTTGGAAGCAGTTTTACATAACACTATAGCTCTGTCTTCAATGGAAGCAGAGCTCCATGGCCACCTGAGAAACCTCTAAGGAGGCCCGTATGATTGAAGTCCTCAATAAAAAAGGTCGGAGGCTTAGATGACGCTGTTCCAATCTTTGTGGATAATTAACCTGCAGTTCGATTAAGAATAACCCAGAGCATCATGAAAAAAAAAAAACAAAACACATTGACATCCGTTGTTTTCGCATTCGAGAAAATCTTAAATCTTAGGCCGTCAGCTTAATTATGCTTCCACAGAATATAATCTTTCCGACGTATTAACTAAAGCGATTCCTTCACGCACGCTTTTAACTTGTGCAGCTAAATGATCTATAATATTAGGGGTGTAGTGTTGGGAAATAACTACCTTAGAATAATAATTGCTACCATATTATCATAGTGATGATTAACCTTGTGTCCTGAGTCAAGCGCAATACTAACAAATATTTTACTCGTGAGGCTCAATAAAATCTGTTATGTTTGAAGGCGGTCGTGGATGCTCGTAGAGTTGTACCAGAGTTTCAGTTTGGGTTTCACAAGGGACACTTATCTAACAAATTCTTTGTTTAACCGAGTGGACGACCAGAGCCTTTAATTTCAAAAATTTCAAAAAAGCCACCGGCGCTGTCTTGAGAAAGCTTTTGACTAAATATGGCAGGTGGTCTGTTATGCAAGCCACATGCTTTGGCGATACCGCACGGCCTTCAAGAAGTTCTTAAGGCGTACCTAACAGGCCGGGTCTTCAGCGTGCGAGTAGGCGCTGCAAGGTCGTCGCCTTGCTATTTAACAGGGGGAGTCCCGCAAGGCTCTCTTCTGCCACCGCTGCTATTCCTGCTCTATACGAGCGACATTCCTCTTCCGGTTCGCCTTCACAAGCAGGTCGCCATTTACGCCAATGATACGATGATTTTTTTTTTTCTTCAAGTCACCCGTTTTACTATGTCAGCACTTACAACTCTTATCTCGAGGCGCTTACTAGCTGGTGTCGTCAGTGGTACCTCTCCATTAAAGCAGCAAAGGGCAAGGCGCTTCTAATAACCAAAAACGCCATGCTCTGCCGACCCCATTAACTTGTAACGGCACTGGAAATTCTGTGGTGTTCTTAGGTAAAATACCTGGGTGTAATTATTGATACTAAAATGTCGTGGGGTCCACACATAAATTACGTGGAGACGAAGGCCGAGGTAGTGATCCAGATGCTATATCCTTTATTATGCAGGAAAAGTAAACTATCTTGGCGCAATAAGTGAAGGCTTTATGGTTTGTACATTCGGCCGATTATGGCATATGCATCTCCGGCCTGGGAGATTTATCGGCAATAACTTCCTTGGCTTCAAGTGCGACAAACAATCGCGCCGTGATTGTTTGTGCGCAATGATAAACTTCACCACGAACTCAGGAATTGAGCTGCTGACCGCACTCTTTAGAAATGGTTCCGTCGCCCTCTACGAACAGATAGTTGGACACGCTAATCGCCTACTAACGGGGAACTCACGAGCGCGTACTACCGCCATCCACGGATGCACTCTTAGCATGAGAAGGTTAGAATTTAAGTTGGGAGGCCTAACTTAACCGTGAAGGTGATGAGTTAATAATTTTACTTGCACTAGTGGACTACTAATACCTGAAGCGAGTGTATTCGAAGTTGTTAACCTGATCGAGCAACAGAAAACGCCATTAATAATTAAATAAATAAAATCTATCTCGTTTTGCATCATGCTCCCTTGATCTTTCCTTATATATATTTTGAGGCCCTTCAGTTAATGTATTTTTAAAATTATTTTATGTATACAAAGTTTTGTTACTATTATCTTCCAGTTCCCACAACGTTTTCTTAAAACTTATTATTTGTTAATTTGAAAAGGGTTTAACAGAGGTAATGTGGTTAATTTTAATAAATACTTAAGAAAGCGCAAGCGGTAAGTAAGACAGTTAAAAACCGTTTTAATGTAAATTGTCCGTGTTATTAATAACCCTTTAGATCACTAATTAAGTTTCTTAGAGTTGTTTGTTTGTTTTTGTTTGGTCTTTAATCGATTACAAAGCCCTGCAGACAAAAACAACAATCCAAGGCAGAAAAGCGCGAAATAGGAGAAATATCCCATGAATCCTTTATTAAGTGAATACGTATCGTATGGTCCGCTAGTGCAATAATCATATATTTTTTAGATTAAATGGTTTTAACTAATTAATCATTTAACAGTCCTTTAACCTAAAAAATGCATCACAGCAATTTACTAGTGTTTTAAACCTCCAAGATTGGATACCGAGGATTTTTTTTTTTTTAAAACAAAGACACCTTTAAATTTAACAAAAAATTTGCTGTACCACCCCTTTTTCCGGTATTTTTTATTATGCTTTTGACTCTCTCACACACAATATCCCCTTTTAGAGCAGGTCTTATTCGGAGCGAGGTTGTAAGTTATGAATTTAGTTAGAATTATTTGTTTTTAGATTCAATACTAAAAATATAATAATTTTGTTGGCTTAACTAAGCTCTTTTTTCTCAAGAATGGGTCTTAAAAAAATATTTCTAAAGCAATAATGAGGCGTATGTTAATGGCTCCTCAAAGTCAGTAGTTTTGCAGTTAATCTTACGCTGTATATGCATGTTCTCTTAGCGCATCGGTGGTCCACCTTTTTGTTCGAAAGTGCACTTTATTTTGACTAAAAATATTTGACGTGCAAATTTTTCATTTATTTTTCAAGGTTTTTGGCTAATCTTTTATTGAAGCTGATTAAATAAGGGTGCATTTCAGCCTCAGATCAAGTAACGACCGATTCGTCATAGAGGGTGACATGACCAAAGGGTAATGAGCTTTCATAGACATGTGTTCCGTCAACGAATGACAATCTTTCGAGTAAGCTAGATCGAAACCATGGAAACCCGTTAGAACTAAGGCGTCTGTAGACGCGAATATGAATATATAGGGTCTATCTTTTTAGGCAGCTTTACGACCTAGACCTGGCGGCAAAAAGCAACCGTTACTTTCAGGAAGAATGTACATTGCAACCGCGAAAGTTCATAAACTAGCTAACAGAAAATGCAACCATATATAGCAAAACCCGTGGACGGCGGGCATTAACATGTTTCTTTAAAAAATCGCCGACGCGTATCTCGCCGTGATGGCAGCAACCAAAAAGGTTACCGACGCGCATCCCGCATAAAAGTGAAGATAAAAATGTTAAGGAGCACACAGGACACGCGCCAGCAAGGAGAAGCGAAACAAATGCATATTTCTTTCTCTTTACACATGCCAGTCAGGGAGCTTAAATATTGTATATAACAGCACTAAATCAACTAGTTTAAACAAATAGTGTCTTTATATTGTCTTTTATATAAATTACACTTGAATAATACATTATTTAAGTTTGTTAGAGTATTTAAACCTTTACTGACTGGTATTTAAACCTCTGTTGGTCGGTAGCTAAACCTTTAAGCTCTATAAAATCAATTGTCAACAAATGTACATATATATAGATATGTACAGATGTGGCTAAAAAAAAAAAAAAAACACTGAAAAAAAAATTAAAATGTCTGCCGGTTTATTTTTCGTGAACCTTCATTATATACTAACCCCTATGCAATGAAATTATCTATATAATAATCGTAAAAATTGTCTAAAATGGTAATTTGCGTTAAAACATGAACTGGGATTTTTTCCTCAGCGAAGTTGATTATGGTATCTTTCTAAAGTAAAAACCATCATATTCTGTTATGCTGTGCTATGCTATGTGGTGCTATATAGGAAACAAGCACCAAATTTGGCCAAATTTCGTCAATTAAAGAGTACAATAAGCATAAAGATCAGGATATCTCTCTGAAGTCAATTGTTCGCATGGCACTAACAATTTCCGCCAATTTCCTTTGACCAGCTAATATTACTGTCCAGTAACACGCGCCCTAGTTTCATTATGGTTAAACACACCATTTTAGTACCAACTGTGTGATATTTAGCTAGTAGTGTGTCAAATTGATCTACTTGATTACTTATTCAAATAGACAACTTCAAACTTTACACTTGTACTATCATTCTTCTGAAACATAATGCATATGCATCCCTGCTCTACCACTTCATCTGAATCGAATAACAGGAAAAAAGTTTCTGCTTCTTAAACTTTTTAGGCAAGAGATTTTTTTTACAAAACATTATCCTAGTTTGTTTTGAACTTTTCCTTAAATTAGATTACTACTATAATCTACCAAAAACCACATTATCATACGCAGATCACTTGGTCATTGGGTACGTTTATGTTATAAAAAAAATGCAATTATTTAAATTATTAAGAAAAAACTAGCACTCGAACAATAATGAGGCCTATGATTTTGCTTCATCTATGTGTCAGCTTCCCAATGTTGGGATCTACTTGTGAGGGCCCAAGAAGAATGAGATTTTTTTTATATTGTTCGTCGGTTAATATTGCGAGATATTTATTTTTAATAAACATCGGTAGTTGAAAATTGTTTGGTCACAAGTATTAGTCCGAGCCAAATCTACAAGAGTAGCGGAGCGCATATTCAAGTAAAATTTAATAAACTGTCTTGGGAAGCACTATCGATGGATCTCTCTCCAGACGATTTTTTCAAAAGTAAAACTTTTTTTTTAAACTTCGTGAAGACAGCATTTTTGTTTCTACCATCAACTATTGCTTTCGAGTGGGATAATGCAGTCCACCTTTACGCAAAGGCCCTTTCAAAAGTGTCAGTTTAAATTTGAAAGTTTGAACCAAACCGAGCAAGGTCGGGAAAAAAAAAAATTAGTTTGCCTTACAAACGCTTATTTAAATTATTTAAATGACCCATAATATCTGTCACAAAAGCTAGATCCCACAACCAACCTTTATTTCTGAGAGGTGAGCACTTATCTGGGAGACGGGGGATCACTCTTTTCTCTCTACTAAATATCCCAAAACTAAATTTCATAATTTCCAAAACCTTTCTAAGGTTTAACCCCGAGATAGCCAGGGAACACTGCAATGTGATGGTGTCCTTTGAACGATTAAGAAGAAATAAAAGGAACCCTTCCATCATGAGCCCTGGATCCAATGTGGATGGCACATCGTATCACAGGATTATAAGAACAGAAATAAAGTTGATAGCCTTGGCACAGAGAGCTTCTTGGGCTTCTTGGTAAGTAAAGCAGTGGTATTTAAAAACTTTAGGTTTTTAAAAATCCTTCCAACAAAATTTAAAAAAAAACCTTTTACCCTCCCGATAATCGCCGGAGCTCCACCTGTACAAAACAAACACTATCATATTAGTCCCAGTTTAATAGGCGATTATCAAATCTTTAATTTCACGTAAAATACCTTTTCTACTGGAAACTTGCTGCCCCATATCTAGAAGTTCTGTGCTATGGAATTGTTCGCTGACACATCCCATACAAATACTTCGCTGCTCTCGTCCAAAGCAAGAGAAATGGTAGAGCATGCGGTCATACGTTAAAGCATCTGTTTACCAACTTCATCTGCCATTTCTTCGATTCTTCTCATTACAGTCTTCTTGAAAGGGCAATAAGTTCTACCTTTGTTATAATTTTTGGATCTGCTACAGTTAATAGCAAGAAAATTTTAACGTGATTTCACTATTTCCTCAGCTCTAGAATAAACTTCTTTTTCCTAAAAAAAGAAGTGAAATACTATAAAACACTTTCACTATAGTTTCTTGCTGAGTACTAGTCTTCTTGCAAAATGTTTCTTGATTAGACAGATTTTTTCTTTTTTGCTTATAAAATCTGCTTTCAACACCTACTTAACGGGGTGCTTTGTATTAAAATCAGTCTATGTCCATCATGAGACAGACGGTTCATGTGTTAAGGAGAAAAACACATAATTAGTCAAAAAAGTCTTCTAAGAGCTTTAAACGTTCTAAAGGGGGCCTGAGCATCGTCATCGGCCGCAGCCAGCCGCGAGACTCACGCAATGCAGCAAAGTAAATGAAGGAACACAAGCTGGTTACACTGTGCCATGTAAATATCAGGATGTACCTATTTAAAAAACTGTATCGACCAGTGTACATGTAAACCCTCTATTACGATCTACGCTTCACTCGCTTTGGCATTGAAGGGGTTCCGTCAATTGTAGCAGCGCACTGCTAGTATGACAAAACACATTACTGCGGCAACTAGTTGGGGAGCACTACCTTGCGCGCAACGACACCCTCTCAGAGCCTAAGGTAGCCCGTATTGTAGATACTTTTTTCATAGAAGCCAAAAGCATTTAACCACTACTGGACACAAACCATTATTAAGCTCGGGGGCTACCGTATTTATTGAACAAGCACAAGAAGCTATACAAAATTAAAGTCGTTACATGCTAATTTTAAGACTGGGGGCCCTGCCTCGGAAAACAGATTCAGCAATTGGTGCTTAGGGGCACCGATGATCTAAGCACATGCACAAATGCTGGCTATAAATATTAGTTATTTGAAGTGTACCCGAATCTTTCCCCTAAGTAATACATTTATTTTAAGTTTTCGATAAGGTTACTTTATAGAATCCTTCGTATTCGTCTATATCACTCGTGTAGATAGTCATAATTTTCACCTAATAAAAAGGAACAGCGTCTTAAAACTACGTGCGGGAAACGTGAAATGCTATATAGTTCATAAAAAAGTTGATGAATGCAGCTGAGTTATGAATAAAACTAGAAGCAAAATCAAGGACGAAAGAGTTGAGAGAAAGATACACATAATTGTGATGTTCTGGCAATACTCATGCTGTCTTCCCGAGCTGCAAGTTCAATCACAGGAAGTAGCATGCCAGTTTGGCTAATTAACGGGCTTTGTGCGGATTGTACTTGTATAGCATTGTTGTATTCGATCCGCCTTGGTAGTTTATCGTTTACTAAAGGCGCTTAGGAAGGTTGTTAGCTAGTACTATGTAAATATTAATGCGGGGATTATCTATCGTATATACGGAAACCAAATTTCTGTGGTTTAAAAAAATAAGGGGCTAGGTTTGAAATATACACTATTTATAACAAGGTCAGCTATATTAGTTCTGGTGACTTTTTAATTGTTTAGTTGATAGTTGCAGCTAAACACTACCACTGTTATTAAGCTCATCTATACAAGAACAACTTAAAATATTAAATATGTACCAGGCAAAATCGTCTTAGTCTCCAAATTCCCTACTGATTTATTATAAAATTTATAACCTAAAATATAACTATATTAATTTTCAATTAATTTTAAATAAAAAGGCTTTAACTCATGTCATTGAGAACTAGGTAGAATAAAATGAATGGCATGAAAACTGAAGTTTTATAAAAGCAACAAATAAAAGGTCTAAATAGACGCTAATATTATTATTACATCGATAAGACCAAGTAAGAAATGATCATAATCTAAAATAATATAGCTCGATACTATTAAAAACCGTTGATCTTAGTCACCAGCAGACAGACGTTATCTACAATATTAAACGCTCCCAAAAAAGCATTCCTTATGTGCTGATCATGCGGAGAACAAATAAATGCAAGTTATAGCGGAAACAACTGAAGTCCTTGTGGGTGGAGTTTACCGCAGTTAACAACGTAGACTGGCCACCTGCAACTTTTTATAACCGTTCAATGCTTTGGTCACTATTACTCTAATAACCTCAGCGTACTATTTCCTATCGCAATATCATAAGCGCATGATAAACAACGCCGAAGTTATAGGAAGTTTATATCAGTTGGTAATTGCTTTAAACATTAGTTAATCTTCAGCATTAAGTGCGTGAAGTAAAGCTCCCAAAGTCCAACTCACTTTGAGATCATTAACATTCTGGACTGTATAAAACTCTGCTCCTTGTGTAATGCTAAGAGTATAATAACTAGTTAATACCAGCAGTACGAAAAATGTAAATAAAAATTACTTAAAGCCCTTCTCAAGCAACAGGTTAATATAGCTCGCCTTCAAACACGTTTTTTCACGATATCGAATTTTTGCTATTATATATAGGGGTAAGCGAGCTATATGTCACGGCTGTTAAAAAAGTACTCATTTTTTGTATTTCTTCCCATTGAGTACTGCAATATTTAGTGGCTTCGTCAACGAATTTACTCTTATTTAGCTTATTATCTATATCATAAAATTGTTAGTAGATAAAAAGATATAGTAGTAATAATATTACCTTCATCATAAGCTTTAAAATCGTTAGTAATATAATAAAAAGACGCTAATCCATAGATTTTCATATTGGCATCAAAGGGAGGAAGACTTTTACCATTGATGGAGCCTTCAAAAAAAAAAATAAGGGTTGCAAAATTGTTATATTAACAAAAATTACATTGTGCCTGAATGCAGTTTAAGTCAAGAATACTCTTTAAGCTGCGGCTACAGTTCTCAAAATTTCCCTGGGGGTCTTTTGAAACGCTTTTAGTTGATTGTTCTGTTTAATAAAGCGAGCAACTTTCTATTTCAGATATATAATAAATTTTGCAAGGATGTATAAACCTTCGGTGAAGTTAAAACCAGGTGGGAAACAGTAACTTTTTTAATAGTTATTAATAGATCATAGTATTATTCGCACGGAATGGAATGAACAAACCTCGCTTCTTCATCTTTAAGTTGATTACTTAATGCTTGAACATATTTATTATATACACTATCAGAGCCATAATCGTCGAAGGAGGCGGTAAACACGTGGTAGCTTAAAAACGTTTAAGTAAAACGCCGGGTAACAAAAATAATAATTTTAAATGATGTATTTATCAATGCTGAATATGTAAACCATATAATAACCAGTAAAACTATTTCCTCCTTTAAAGGGATACTGAATAATGTGTTTCCCAATAAATAATGTACAGAAAATAGGTTACTTACTTATGACCAGAACCTAACTTTAAGTGGACGATATTCTATTAAAAATTATATATAAAAAGTTTTTTAAAAAAAGTTAACATAAATATTGATAAAGTACCTCTGGGCTTCCTTTTACATCTTTAACTTGGTAAGCGAGTTGAAGTGAGGCTGTACATGGTTAATGATAATTCAGCATATTCCTTTAACTCAAATAAATTAACACTCACATCCGCCCATTTCTGAAACGCCCACAGTGAGCTCTTTATTAAGTTTTTTATCTAAATAGTTAGCAGTAATCCAGGCATAAAGAGCTATATATATATATTAACTAAGTAAGAAAACCAAAGAAACCTTAATGCAATACTATTTAAATAACCTTCCTCTTGCCCACTAATAACTTTAATATGAACACCATCAATATTAAAGCCATTATAGTTGGTAAGCTCCTCCTTAAGTTTCTAACATAAGTTATAACAATAGTTTCAAGATTAATAAAATTATTGAATGTATCAATACTTTAGTAATCTTATTTTGGTTCGCAATCGTTAACGACCGTAGCCCGCCCGTACCGAAAATATACAAAGGGCTATAAAAATTATTTACTATTTTAAAAATATTGGACATAAAAAAAAAATGAAGGTCGACATCGGTCCATTACGTCTTAATGACCAGTCTTCGTTTATTTTGTCAAGGAGTTTTTTGGTAACACTCAATGCATACTCTTCAATAGTAACTGGAAAACGATAGAATAATTTATATATATATAATAACTAAGGATTAAGTTAACATGTGCCGGATGAACCCGAAGTAAACGGTTCCTCTTCAATAGGAAAAGGTGATGAGGTGATAAAAAACTGATCCTGAAAGAGTTTATAATTTCGGGGCTAATCGAAAAGTTGAGATTTTAATGAAAAATTATAGAAATTAATAAAAAGAACGATAACCAATTGGTACAAGTACGCTCGGGTCCCCGTACTGCCTGCGTCCACGAATATAAAGTAATTCATCTAAAACGTTTTAAGCAGTATTAATACGTTAATACGTTTCTTATAAAATAATATGCGTAGCATTAAAGTTGAAATAAACTATTGCACTACACTTTTTCATAAACAAAATGAAAAATGACTTAACAGTTATTTAAATACCTCTTCAGACGGACTAGGAGCCGGCATAACCTGCTTTAAATTAATTTTTTTTTAATACTTTATAGTGCAATTACTAATGCGTTACTAAAAAAACCCTGCACCTGATATTGCATTAACGTATAATTTGGTATACTAAATACCAGTAATAATAATTTTTGACTGAGAAATTAAATACTGTTTACTATATTTGTATATAAGATAGTAATATAAGTAAGCGACAAACTACGTAACAGATTCAATACCGAAATAAATAGTTTTTAACTGTTAACTTAAAGAAAATTTTTGATTAGCAAAAGTATAGTGAAGCCCAAAAACTGACTTCATATAAAATAATATGCGTAGCATTGAAGTTGAAATAAACTATTGCACTACACTTCTTCATAAACAAAATGGAAAATGACTTAACAATTATTTAAATACCTCTACCGAGGGACTCGCAGCCAGCTTAGCCTGTTTAAAAATAATTTTTAGTAATACGTTATAGTGCAAATACTAATGCGTTACTATAAAAAACCCTGCACCTAATATTGCACTAGCGTATAATTTAGCATACTAAGTACCAGTAATAATAATTTTTGACTGAGAAATTAAATGCTATTTACTTCCTTTGTATACAAGATAGTAATATAAGTAACAAACTATGTAACAATCAATACCGAAATAAATAGTTTTTAACTGTTAACTTAAAGAAAATTTTTGATTAGCAAAAGTATAGTGAAGCCCAAAAACTGACTTCATATAAAATAATATGCGTAGCATTGAAGTTGAAATAAACTATTGCACTACACTTCTTCATAAACAAAATGGAAAATGACTTAACAATTATTTAAATACCTCTACCGAGGGACTCGCAGCCAGCTTAGCCTGTTTAAAAATAATTTTTAGTAATACTTTATAGTGCAATTACTAATGCGTTACTAAAAAAACCCTGCACCTGATATTGCATTAACGTATAATTTGGTATACTAAATACCAGTAATAATAATTTTTGACTGAGAAATTAAATACTGTTTACTATATTTGTATATAAGATAGTAATATAAGTAAGCGACAAACTACGTAACAGATTCAATACCGAAATAAATAGTTTTTAACTGTTAACTTAAAGAAAATTTTTGATTAGCAAAAGTATAGTGAAGCCCAAAAACTGACTTCATATAAAATAATATGCGTAGCATTGAAGTTGAAATAAACTATTGCACTACACTTCTTCATAAACAAAATGGAAAATGATTTAACAATTATTTAAATACCTCTACCGAGGGACTCGCAGCCAGCTTAGCCTGTTTAAAAATAATTTTTAGTAATACGTTATAGTGCAAATACTAATGCGTTACTATAAAAAACCCTGCACCTAATATTGCACTAGCGTATAATTTAGCATACTAAGTACCAGTAATAATAATTTTTGACTGAGAAATTAAATGCTATTTACTTCCTTTGTATACAAGATAGTAATATAAGTAACAAACTATGTAACAATCAATACCAAAATAAGTAGTTTTTAACAGTTAACTTAAAGAAAATTTTTAATTAGCAAAAGTATAGTGAAGCCCAAAAACTGACTCTATCGCATGATGCAGTCATGGGTATACTTAGTTATAAATATAAGCATAGTAAATCTTTATAAAGGTACGAGAATAAAGTGTTAAAATCGTTGTTCAAAATATATTTATGCATACCTTCATATTATTTATAATTTATTTAATAAATATTTGTAGCCTTATATATCATAGTTAAAAAAGTTACAAATTTAAACTGAGTTATAAAACTAACGTTAACATAGAGGCCTAAAAATACGAGGAAGGCAATAGAAAAGAAAAATGTCAAAATCGCCAACGTTATCAAGAACTTGGGCCTATAAATCAATTTTTTGCGGGACTTATTGTTAACAGTTTCCTCTCCTCCAGAAAAACCTATAAATACAAGGGAAACTAGTACCTTAACTTTTTTTAAAATACAATGACTACCACTATTTTCTCTGTCGGATTTCGTGGGCATAATAATTCTTTAAGGCAATAACTTAGAAACTAAAGAAGTCGGAATAAATCTGAATAGTAAGCCAAAGCTTAGCGTGCAAGACGCGCTTTTATACTGTTTACGAAGCTTACGAGGAACATGATTATGTCAACGAGGGGGCCAAAAAGAATGCCCAAATGTAGTTTAAATTCCAGAGAAGAAGGTAACCAAATCATAAATTTTTATTCTTTCTACAAACTCTTCTATTGGGTACATTTGTCCACGTCTCTCCACACACTTTTATACTATTTGTGAAGCATAGGAGTCATAAGCCAACAAGGGGACTAAAAGAGTGCTCACGTGTAGGTTAAATTCCAAGAAAGAAGGCAACCAAACTCAAAAAGTATGTATCCTGCCTACAGGCTCTTCTATTAGGGACACAGGCACACGCCTCTCCAACAAATTGCACAATTCGTAAAAAGAGTTTTCTGTGTATTATAAAAAGTTCTCTTTCTTATAATTTTAAAAAAAAATAATACAGCATTGTCGCATGCTGAAATAATTTTTTTACATGCTGTCTTACTAAGCGTATAAGCACGCCGACATGTTTCCAATTCTACTTTCCCTGTTTAACTGTTAAGCTAAATATATCTTTAATTTTTCTTTATTTTTTTTTTTATTTACAACATCTATAACCTTTAGTGCTTATAGTAAAGTATATTATTACTAACTACGCTTTTAAACAATTAAGTGACATGACAACGCATACTAGAGTACGTGATAAAGTAGGTCATTTCTGAAATTTATTTATAAAAAATTTTATGGCTTCTATGCTATTGCTTCTTTGTTTTTGTTTAAATAACATGGTGAGTAAAAAATAGTTTATTTCAGCTTACTTAAAATTCACTTTAACGTGTTTCATTATAATTTTATATTTCTAATAAAATAAGGATAGATTACATAAATTTTTATACATCAAAGAAATAGTTTTAACAGTAATAAAGATAGTTCAGAATAAATTACTTAATATTAATCTAGAATAAATGAGAATAGTGCTCAACCCTTTAGGGGGCAAACTAGAGTTTAAAATAGAGTTGTTTTACGTTTTACTGGTAACTAAATTTACCACTACCTTATAGTATGTTGGCTGCGGCTAATTCCTTTAGAGCATGGTACTCAAGCTCACTAAAGATTGTTTCAGAGGCCCGAGACTGTCGTTTAGTCACAATTTCCATTGACCTACTCTCGCAAATTGAACTTAGGCGACAAGTGGTAAACATAGTTACCTGTAACCTGTAAGGAGTTAACCCGAAGGCTACAACGCTCTAAATCAACAGAGATTCGAGAAAAAAAGTACGAATAAACTTTATTAAAGTTTTTTACAGAATTAGATTTGATTTTTAACGGAATTTAGGAGCTCCCCTCTGTGGAAACCGAGAAAGTATTTTAAGTTTTAGGATTGCGAGATTGCTCAACTGTTAACATAATTAGCTATAAGGGTTAAGAGTGTTTGTAAAGAATTTTTCGTGATTTTAAAGGTATGGAATGCCAGCAAAATTCACGTAGCCTTATAAGTTTACTATTTTATAGGTAGCATTGGCATGGCCTCGTATTTGTTCTATGCTCAACCGACAGCACAGCGTTTCTTTTGGAAGTTTTCTTTTACTTGTGACTTTCTTTAATGTACTATAGAAAAGGTCTCCTTTTTACTGGGGATCTACATATGATTACTGTACTTTCGCATTATGACCCAATAAACTGTATTCTCCTAAAATATTTCAGCGGTTTCTTATTTAACAAGTTTGTCTACATCTTTTCAAAATAGTTTTACAGAAGCGCATGCTATATGAATTTTTACGTCAAAAGCATAGGTTATTCTCTCTACCCAATTTTTTATGTAGAAATATTTATTTTCTAATTTTTTTGGGTTTAATATTTGGCATTGAAGGTGTGTTTTATAATTAACAAGAAAACATATGATCTCTTTAGGAATTATCTCGTTTACTTATAGCTTTTTTACACTATTTTATTATAAAGGAATGGTCGGTTGCTCTATTACTTGCCTGTGGTGACCTATTTAAACTTTAGCTTTTACATTAGTACATTTGTATATTTCTGCGTAACGTGTAGCTTAAACTTATACACCAAACTAACCTGGCTTACCGGTTATAATATAATCTAAAGACCACACAGTTTGCTAGAGAGGTATAAAGTTTTTTTTTTCAATCAACTACAGAAAACATGAATGTGGCCTGCGCACTTAGATTCATTTTTATAACTGTTTTTCTTGTTTTGCACAACTTGCTATTTTTACTTGCATCGCTTTTGCTAACCATTCCGCCTGTTTAACTTCTTAACTAACTAACATATATATCTATCAAATGACTAATTATTTGTTTTGCATATAACTATATGAACTTTTTAAATAATAATTTTTATTTATTTTGTTATTAACGGTCGTTAAGGGTACTACTTCCATATATATATACAACAACAATTAATCACCAGTCAATTTGCTACGAGCGCCCCTCTGACAAAGGAGTTAGAGTTGCTTAAGGCGAAATTTAGTAAGTTACAAGAAAAAAGTAATTCTGAAAGACTATTTTATTTTAAGAAAGCGGAAGGAGTCAATAAGACTTAAGACTACTCTTGGCCCATAAATTTTAATCCTTATGCCGCGGTATAAGTTTTAGACAACGTTTAAATGTTCAAAGAGGACACGTTCTTCGCTTTTTTAGAATGAGATCTTAGAAAGTTACTTCTAGATTTGGAATTGCTTGGATGTTGTATAAATCGGTCCCGTCCGACAAAAAGCTTAAAGTAGTCTTTTTCCGTGTTTAAAGAAGATGGATGTAGGAGAGATCCAAGAAGATTTTGGAACACCAGAGGTTTCACCCTACTGAACTTATAAAGTCACGAAAATACAACTAAAATAGAACCCCCGCAACACATAGTCTAATCATAATACCCAAAAGTGAAAAAATTATTTTTAAAAGTTGAGACAGATTTATTTCTGTTTAACCTTTTAAGAAAAAGGTTTAAAAAAAGGTAGAATGTGATAATATTTTTTCTGCCAGTTATACAAACACCCGGACTAACTTTTCATTTCACAGTTCAAAAGGATTAAATAAACCGCGATTTCGAGACGTTTTTTAAGAGGAGGCATTAAACATGCCCCCATTGTGAGGGTTAACACTAGTGTAAAAATTTCAACAAATTAAGCTCTTACCAATCTACTACCTTTAAAGGTTTAGAGTTTACTTCACCGACTTAATTTTAAAAATATAATAGAGGGATGTCCTAGTGATTAGTTAACCTAGAAATTTTGCATTTTTATCTTTTGTTTATTTTTGTAAAGTATGTATTATACAGAAAGAGACTCCTGTTTTTTGGGTGAAGAGCTGATAGTCGGGGAGGCCTTGGCCGAAAGTGGTACTGGCCGGTGTCTCCAGGTGGCCTCGGACCTCGGGCCTAAAACTGCTTCTTTCAGTAGGGGTTAGCGGTTTTCCGAATGGCTGGAGTTCTGGCCCTACCCCCGATCTTCCCTGCTTTTATAGTTCTTCGGGATGGTCATGATAGTGTAAGCTCCTTCGGATGAGCATTGGTGCCCGCTTAGATCTGATTAACCAGCGTATTAGAACCTCTTTTATAGGGCCTGGCGATAGTATGTCTGGTAATATATAGAAAATAAAATAAAGGGGTAACAACAGGAGGAATGAAGGGGGGGATTTTTCTGAGACGGGCTTGCTATAAATATTTTTCTTTATACTTATATAACACGAAACTCTTTTTTTTTCTTCTTACTTTCTTTATATTCTTACAATAATGTTTTATATATATATAACTTTTAACCATGACAAGACACTATTCACCCGAGATGGTGTTCAAGTTATTAACTGCCATAGCAGATCTAACAACAAAAATTAGTTTTTGCAGACAAAAAGATTCCGAACTTGAAGGTAAAGTAAAGAACTCTGGTTTATTGCTCTGAAAAGCGAAATGGCGGTTCTTTGAACTATGGAAAATCCTAATTCCAATAATTTCTCAGCGCTCTCGCCGTAGATGAAGTCGAAGTTGCCACCATTGATAATAAGAATAAAAATTGTGGTTGTAATAATAACGATTCTAGTAACAATAACGATGGTAATAAATATAATTATAGTGGTGAGTCCCCATAGTTTTGAAAGAAAGCAGTTATACCCCCTTTACTAAGAGCAGTAACAGTAGTAACAACACTTCTAAAAATAACATTAAAGCCACCACCGGCGACAATACTAGTAACAACATCCCCAAAAGTAGTTACAATCCTCTCAATGTTATACGTGAAAAGCATATATGGCTTGAAGTACTTTTCTTTTTATTAGGTAGTAACGTCTAAACCTCAGGGGATACTCGAAATCACTTTAAAGTTTTCCTTTTAATTCTGACGACTTTCGGGTAGCCACAAACTCTTCTTATTAAAGAAGTAATGAATTTTACTCCTGTCAACTACCTGAAGAGAAAGCACTTAATGTAGTTTTAAGAGGAATTTTTTCGGAATTGAACTGCGAAGAGTTTAAAGATCTATCGACATCAGGGGTTCAACCAGCAAAAAGTCGCTTGACTGAAAGGCTCTCACCCTCCATTTTTCTTTTGTTAGATTCCCCACCATGCCAAACGGTGGGCGTCCGCATTACGGAGGCAGGTGTAAGATATAAAGAGTCCTAACAGCTACTCTGGTATTCCTGGATTAAAGTGTTACCTCTATCCTTTATCTGTGAAGGCTCCCGTCGTCAAGTTTTTAAAGCACGCGACTATTTTTAAATCCTCTAGAATTGATACTCCCCTTCTTATTAATAGACTTATCGTTAAAATAGGTCCTTTTATGAGAGGATATATGGAAGGGCAGGCCTTTATTGATAATTAAAAAACAGTAATATGGTTAAATGAGAGCTGCGAGCTTTTTGAAGGAATACTATGGAAATATAAACAATTCCTTAAATCCCCACCAGCAGTACTTCGTGGGGAATGGCAAGTGCTTATAAACCAGGAAATAAAAGGCCTGCCTCCAACCTGCATACACTGCAACTACTACCCAAACAATTTTTTTAAAAATGCTTACAGGAGCTCCTCAAGAAAGATTTTCCCTTTACCTCGTGAATGCGAACATGGTCCTTTTTTAAAGCATACTAAGAGCTTTACCGAGGGCTGCTTAACTGCTAGTGGTTTAGTACGGTAACTTTTTAATATTTTATATAAAAATTATCTTAAAATGATAAGAAGCAAAACTAATTAATAGATATTAAAGTACAATTTTTTAGTAAAGAGATTTCATTTCACTTAAAAAAAAGAAAGTTGTATATAAGTTCATGTACATGATAAGTCTTTTTTTCCTTCTTGTGTCAACAAAAATGGTCCTACACTTGACCAAAAAAAAGAAAAAATTTGTTAGGAACAGTTAGTAACTTCCTTTACTATTATTTAACTGGTTTATTAGTTAAATTTTATTTAGTAAGTTGATGGAAGCATCGTGTGAATTCTCTATTTTTGGATATAGCTTCTATTTAATAAGGGTGGATGGAGTGGCGGAGCACAATTTTTTCGTAATGTTACTTGTGAGTTTGCGAAACAGCCTGGGCCTAGCAAACACTATCACAGCATTATATAATTTACTTAGATATTCTCTGGGCAAAGTATTTTCTATTATGACATTTAGAGGATGTAAGCAGTATATTTAAAGCGAATCAGAGCTGACTATTATACAGGTGTTATGACAAAGCGTACACAAATGCTTTGCGTGAGTAAATACCATAATAAAGCAATAAAACTTTTATTTTGTAAATATTTAAAAAGACAGGCGACACCGCAAAATTTTGTCAACATACGTTTAATAATATTGTGTGTAGCATTTTTATAAAGATGGTCGTTTTCAAAAATAAGTACCTTGATATGACTAAGAAGTAGCACTCATTTACATTAAACCATGCTGTTAATGATTTTTTTGCCAACCAGATTTTTTAAATAGCTGTTAGTGCGGCACTCATTTAGTAAAGCGAAAGGGGAGGGGAATGGAATTGGAGCCCTAGCTCTGAACTTTTACCATATAACATTTTTATGATGCTACTAAATTTAGCAATTGTAAACTAGCTATTAAGTTTATAAAATATATTACCTTAATAAAAAAAAAAAAAAGAACCATAGTTAATATGGCTCTGGGAAGTTGTGTATTTTTATTGCGGCAGGTTCAGAACCAAGACGCTTGGTATATGACGTTCTCTAAAAACAAAAAAGATACAGTGATAAAAATACACTGAACTGAAGTATCTAAAAAAGCAATTGCAGACATCATTTTTGCAAGTTATTCCATATACTATGTTAAATAGAAACGTGACGAAGTAATTATGTTTTTTGGTTTCTGTGAGGATTCCATACCTTTATATATGAGTCTGTCCCTTTTACGAGGTTCAACTTCTTAGTGTGGAGAAATCTATCAGCTTTTTTCAATCCAATACTTTGATTCGAGTTCACTTCAAAGAAATTGTTTATTTATTAAATTTGGATTAATTATATAATTAAATAATATGAAATGAAATTATTAATTAAGTAAGGAAAGTGGGGACGAAGTTACCTTCTTGAAGGAATGAGGAGAAAAGTAAATAACTATCAGAAAAATTACTAAGCGTGAGGGTGGAAGGAAAATGCTTTACTTACGTTACACGAGGTGATCAACTTGCTAGATTAGCTGTCCTATAGTAGCTTTAACACAATAATAATGCTTTTAATTACACCTTAAAAATTAGCACAATTTAATATATAATATTGTAATAAATAGTAATTATAATAATTGCAACTTTAAAATAGGATTCAAGGATAGACACCTGGTGTAATTATAAAAAAATATACTCTTAAATGTGGTAAATTTAGTATAATTTTGACCAATGGATTCTAACTTTTATATCGAGTATAGTTTTAAAACCTTTAATAAGTAGAGCACGTTAAAATTTAAGCCCTCGTGACTTTGTGAGAATATAAGTTTCGTTTTTGTCGATAATGGTTTCTTTACACAAAATGTTTGGACGTAAACCTTTTAAGGCTAAAAATACTATGTTCTTATGTTACTCGGTTAATATTCTATGCTTTGTCATATGTTCACTGACTTTTTATCGCCCTGCTTAATATATATGAAATGAAAAAGAATACTAGTTTGTTGTAATACGTATTTAACGTTAGATTTACGTTAGATTTTGGTTGTAAAGTTAACAAAATATTTTATATTGATATTAAGCTTGTATCCTAATTAATTTAACGATTTTATCGGATTTTTTTAAATATATATATTTTGAAGTTTCTCATAAAGCCTTTAAGAGTATACTAAGTTTATATTTACTATGTAATCCAAGTGTAAGGAAGCTTTTAATACTCATGTATGGAGTACAAACGAGCACGGAGCAGCACTTATTCACAATCCCTTGTTTAACAAAGGCACATCTTTTACTGCTTCGGAAAGAGAGCGGTTAGGCATTCGCGGATTAGTTCCTCCTGCGCACATACCTATTGAGGTTTGTCAATGTTTATTTAGTATAAATATTATACTTTATTAATATCTCTTAAGAAACAAGAGCAAAGAATTCTTCGTCATCTTGAAAGTTGCCAGTCTGATGTGGGTCGTTACGTGACACTTTCGAATTTAATGGACCGAAACGAAACTCTTTATTACTATGTAGTTTCTAAAAATTTAAATAAACTGGGTTTGTTGAATATTATTTTAAGCACATATATACATACTATTATTGCGTTTCTAACTTTAGCTCCCATCATTTATACACCCACTGTTGGGAAGGCGTGTCAAAATTTTTCTTCTATTTATAGGAGATCTCGAGGTATAAATAAAAAAAGAAAGATTGTTTTTATGAGTAATTATTTTAAAGTTTATTATTAAAAAAAAGTTATTTTAAAATTTGAGTAGTAAGCTAAATTTTTTTACTATTTCCAGGGATGTACTTTACCCCCGAAGATAAAAGTGAGATGCACAGGTAAATTGGTTGAACTTTTTATTTACAAATTTATGTTTATTTTTTGGCAGTATGGTATATAACTGGCCTGTTGAAGAAGTTGACGTCATTGTGGTCACTGACGGATCTAGAATTTTGGGTTTATTTTATTTTTTTTGAGGATAACTTCGTATTGTTTTCATTTTAGGAATTAACTTTTTATATTTTATATAAGGTCTTGGTGATTTGGGATGTCAGGGGATGGGAATTCCTGTATATATATTATTTTTTTTCTTTATTAACAAGTTTTTTTAATAGAAATTTAATGATTAACAATTTAAAAGATATGCTAGAGATTTATATTTTTATACTTCATTATTACAGATAGGAAAACTTGCTTTGTATGTGGCAGTTGGAGGTGTCAATCCAGCAAAAGTTCTTCCCATCCAACTGGATTTTGGTGAGATCCGCTTTTATTATATAATAATAATAATTATTTTATTATTATTACTATTAGGCACCAATAATAAGACTCTCCTTGATGACCCGCTCTATATTGGTAGGAAAACTCCTCGCGTGCCTCACGAGCTTTTTATAGAAGTATTATTATTATTATGATTATAATGTTTACTATTAATATTGTGTAGTTAATGGACGAGTTCATGAGTGCTGTATATGCGCGCTGGCCAAAAGTCTTGGTACTAAAAAAAACTTTTTTATAATCTTATTACGATATACAAATTACCTTTTAAGGTTCAATTTGAAGATTTCAGTTCTCGAAATGCATTTGCTTTACTCGAAAGGTATTATATTTTCATAAATTTGAGCGAAGACAAGAAAAAAATTATTTTAATGTGTTAATATTTTAGATATAAAGAAAACCATTTAGTGTTCAATGATGATATTCAGGGCACTGGCGCCGTTGCTCTTGCAGGGATTATGGGGTATTTGCGAGTTCGGGGTCTTCCAAGGAGGTTGGCGTGCTTTTTTTTTTAAGTTTTTCTTCTGCTATATATTTTTGTTCTTTTCGCATTTTAGTGCTTTGAAAGACCAGAAAATAGTGTGTCTTGGAGGAGGAAGTGCTGGTCATTAAATACTATCACATTATTATTATCGTTACAATCGTTACTGTTTATAGGGATTGGCGTTATGGATGCCCTTATGACTGGCATGATGAAAGAAGGTTTGAGTAAGGAAGCTGCAGCCGAAAATATATACATATTGGATTCAAGTTATACTTTTACTTTTTTACTGTACTTTGCCGGTAACTTTTTTTCCCTAAGAGGGGCTCATTGGACGGCATAGAGCGGGAGAGCAACAGCTTCCATTCGCAAAACCTCAAGAGCTAGACGGCCTTCCTCTGTTAGAAACCATCAAAGAAGTATTTTCTTTTATTTACTTAAATATTAATGTTTATTATGAGTTCATATGTTTTAGGTGAAACCCTCTATTCTTCTCGGCTTGAGTGGAGCTGCTGGTGCGTTTACCGAAGAGATTATTCGAGAAGTGATTTGTTATTATTATTTTTACTATAAATATTTCTTTATGTAATATAATTAAAAGATGATGAAGTATTGCGACAGGCCTTTTATCTGTCCCATGTCGAACCCTACGGACAACGCCGAGTGCACCACTGAAGATGTGGCTCTTCCCCATTTTTTTCCTATAAAACTTTACAATCCTTTTTTTAAGGCGTTCAAATGGAGCGATGGGAGGGCCCTTTTGGCTACGGGGTCTCCCTTTGACCCCGTGGAGTACAACGGGAAGACCTTGCACTCCTCACAAGCCAATAACGCAAGCCTTTCTCGGCCTTACGTTTAACTTATCTTAGTTTTTTTTTTTTTCCTTGTAGATGTACGTTTTTCCGAGTCTCGGACTCATGAGTGCTATTGCCCGTCCATCTATTATTCCGGACTCCATGTTCTACGTTGTTGCATGTTCATTGGCCAGCTCTCTCACGGATGGGGATATGAAGGATGGAAAAGTCTATCCTGGCCTCGACCACATTCGTGAGGTTAATTTTTTTTTAACAATTTTTAATATTAAATTTTATTCATTTCTACGCTGTTAAAAGGTCAGCAAGAAAATTACCATCGACACCTGCATTCACGCATGGGACACCGGCATCGCCAGAAACAAGAGGCCACGTGAGTGCACTTTTTTTGTTGCTTTCATGAATATTCATATTTTTATTAGCCTCTTTGGAGTCTCTTAAGAATCTGGTGGATTCAAAATATTACGTTCCAGAATACCAGCCAATTGTACGCCTTGTTTAGCCCATTACTTCTCTGTCAACTTTCTAAAGAAAAAGAAAACTGACTTTACCTGTTTAATAAACTTTATAAAAGGATTTTTTTAGTCTTTGTGCATAGAAAAGCGGGCTAAAGCTAATCTTATAACTCCACTACAATATAGTTATAAAAAAAAAAGATTCAGATAGTCTTTTTATAATTTGTCTGCGAAGTAGTAAAAGGCAAGAGGAAACGTTTATAGCCAATAAAAGTATATAAGGATACTTGTTTTTTTTTTTTACTTTATAATTTGTGGTGGCAAATTGTAAAGGCAATGCCCAAAGCAATAGCGTGTGCGTTTTCCAAAAGCAATAGCATTCTTTAGTTATTTAGCATTTTCTAACTTCATACAAAAAAAACCAAATATTTTTTTAAAATTAACACTCCCAAAAGTAAGGAAATCTTTTTTTTACTAAAAAAAATAAAATGATGCAGTAAAGAAGTGATTTTTAACGTATTTACTGAAGTTACTCTTAAAGTAAAAATTATGAACAATATAAACTTTTGTCTTTTTTTAAAAAAGCACTAGAGATTATTTCTCGTAGACTAACAACTTGTGATCAACTTTATTAACGCAACTAAAAGTAAAGGTAATTATAATAAAAAAAAGTAAAGGAAATATTAAACTTTTCCCAGTCCTTCAAAGTAACGTTCAATTGTATCTAAAAAAAAATTTATACATTTATTATGCTTTCCTAAATCAGAGCAAAAACTTCTTGAAGCAAAACCAAAATATAAAAGAGATAAAAAAAAAGCTAACGTAACAATAAAGGACTTCACGTATTCTCAAGACGCTCCGGGAGGTAAAACGAATATAAAAATTCTGTAGCAAAGTTAATATTTTTTTTAAACTAAATAAATTTTATAAGGTTCAACGGGCCCACGATTATTATGTACACAAATAGTAAAAAAATTTCAAAAAAAATAGTTAACTTTTTCAAGTTGATGCCTCCAGCTAAGAAAGTTAATTATATTAAGAACTCAGTGTGTTGGAGTTCTCAATGACTTTTTTTTAAGACAAAAGAGCAGCAAGAATTTAACTATAAAGCTTAGCTTATCCTACGAAAATTAAAGGTTGCAAAATTGGGGAAGCTAAAATAATCTAAACTCTTAATCTTTTAATACTTTTTCATAAACTTTTCAGTAAATAGTTAATTTTCAAATGTTTTCCAAGATTTGTGGCTAATCTGAAAGCAAAATTTTCTTAACAGACAAAAATACTGAAAAAAATTATTTAAAAGCTAAAATTATTCAGACTCATAAGCAAATACGCTGCATGTAGCAACTTTGAAAAGATATGAAAAGCGCTAATAGACTAAACAAAACTTATTTTCTATATAAAAAAGCAAGTAACTTTTGGTTGGTGATTGCATTTATATAATAAATTAAAACTTCAGGCCAGAAAAATTAAACTATAAATTTAAATAATTAATAATTAAGCAAGAACAAATCTTTAAGAAAAACTTTAATTCTTGAATTCAAGGAAAAGTACAATAAAGCGTGAAAAATTAATCCTCCGTTAAAATAGTGGATTTACTTTCCACGTAAATCCCGTCCAAAAATTTGCGAATATCCTTATTTTTTACTAAAACGGATTGCCGAATCAAAGCTGCAGAATGGGAAACCTTCTCAATGTCATTCCCCTAAAATTTAAGAAAATAAAATAATTTAAAATTTTTTTTATTATCAAAAAAAAAACCTCGATAATAAGTTTTCCTTTAATGTCACCGCCTCGAATAGTAACTCCAGGATCCATCTTCACAACACGTTGATTTTTTTCTCCAAGAAAATTTTGTATTTCCAAACGAGTGGGATCGGAATAGTTTACAGAAATGGGAAAGTGGGCGTACACCAGCCGCATAGAGTATTGAAAACCAAGTCGTACGCCTTTAATCATGTTTTCAATGTGAGTGCAAAGAGTTTTCACACAGGCAATTTTCTTTCTTGTGGCAAACCAGGCATCTACACGAATTGAGTTTTTGCTTATTCGAACCATTGAAACTTTAATGTGTTTAAATTCCCGTACCAAAGTTCCTAATTGATCAAACGCAAAAATGATTATTTATTATAAAAGTGATAAACGCTTATTCAGAGAAACGCATAAACCTCTAGGGCCTACCACGGTGACTTTTCTAGATTTAAACTTAACAGTGACGTCCGGAGGACATTTAATAACTTGAGAAGAAAGCACGGGCCTCATTTTGAAGTTTTTTCAACAAAAACCTTTTTATGCAAAAAAATATGAACATACAATAGTTGAGCTTACTTAAATATAACAAAAGTACTTAATATAAACTAACCTAAGTTAAGTAAAAAAAAAGTCGCAATAACCTTTCAGAATTCCTAAAACCCCCTTAAGAGGAACTACAAAAAAAGAGACCCGAGCAAGGAGTAACCAACCAATTGATGTACTAAAGTTTATTTGTTCTACTGGACTTAACATGTGTATTGGTGACTCCCTGAGTGAGAAGCTTCGTATGAATAGCCTATTAGAAACTAAACCAGGTAAGGCAGTCCAGCTACTTTTAATAAGTTTTATTTACTATTTACTTTATTAAAGTAACAGTGTAAACATAACTACTTATGACCAATTAATAAGAATATAATATGGGTGTGGGTATTCATTTTAAATTTGCTATTACTTAACAGTTGTCATTTGCAATTATTAAGAGACTCATGGGCTATGTAGCTGCTTTACTTAAAGTATATTCTTCGTTTCTGCGTAAATATACTTGGCTTTAAATCCAAAAAGCCAAGGAAATAAACATTGTTAGTCATTCTACCGATCCAATAAGTATTAATGTTTATTATATATATAATCCCAAATAAAAAATAATGCGCTAAAGATTTATAAAAAAATATTATGAAGAAACATCATCTATCTGGCGCGGGGCCATAACTTTAAATACATACCTTATAAATTGTGGAAAAGCTAATAATTATCTAAAAATTTTTAATTTGGACTACAAAATTTGTTTTAGCTCCGCTAGGACCCACAGCCTGTATAACACGTTGCACTTTATATGCTGGGATATACCACCATAATATTGCCATGCCAGTTTTATAATCCAGCACGTCACGCGTTCTTCAGATCATGATACGGTGATTCATCCTTTACTGGGGAAAAATCTGGGGCTCAAAATAGATTTGTTTTACTTTCACTGGTAACTAAATTTACCACTTTTTATGTTTCGTTGTTTGCTGGCCTAATCCGTTAGCACATGGTACTCAAACTTACAACAGATGGTTTTGGAGACCGAGCCTGTAGTTTAGGGTCAAATTACCATAGACCTACTCTTGCAAATTAAACCTACTCGCCAGATGTAAATAGAGTAATTAGTAACCTATAAGGAGTTAATATGGTTGTTAGAACCTTCCACCCCCATGCGTACCTTAAAACTGCAGATTAGCAAATTTAACATTTCAAAAACCTTTAATGCGATGAGTGGGCAAAAACTTATAGACATTAACGACACCAGATTTTGCATGAAACGCATTGGCTTATTTATTTAATCAAGCCTCAACTACTAAACCTTGTTGCCTTCCGTTTTTTCTCCTCAATAGCTTAAAAAACTAATTAGATAAAGGCGACGTCCAAAAAAGATATTTAGGGCGAGTAATTTTTTTAAATTCAAAGCTGAGTTACCAATATTTTCTTCTTTTTCCACTTCTTCTCTCTACCGACCTACATGAACTCCATGTTTATCAATGTTCCTACAACTTAATAACCCGATGACACCGCAGTATAGTATTGTTCAGATTCAACTCGTTTTGCGATATAACGCATTCAACTATTTTTAGAAATTCCTGAAGAATCATTTGACGCATGGCTAGTTACAATTACTGCTGGGTGAGTAGAGACCTCCCGCTAAAGAGAGAAAGAGTAAAAAGGCTCCTTATCAAGCTTACCTTACTTTAGATATTTTCTGGAGCGCCCACGCTTCATATCTCAGCACTGAAGCTTTAACGCCCATAACACCTAAGTTATTAATAAAGCAAAAGCTTTAGGAATTACTCTCTACCGCCATCTTTGCAACTTAAAGTAAAGGAGCCTTAAAAACATAATACCATACAAATTACTAACTAGACAGGTACTTACGTATTGTGTGGGTTTTTTGAACTCATAGTCAACCACAAAGCGTAAGGAACAACCTTTTTTTTTTCATGTGCCAATTGGGGCATCATGACTCGTTGGTAAAGCCAATCAAAGACTTTTTATACAAGCAGCAAGTAATAGTACTTAGAATTTAGCACATTCCTAATCAACTATAATTTATAATAACACATTATCATTTTAACTGATACACTAAACACAACCTTCTTAGAAGTATTTTTTGGTAACATATGAATCTAATAATAACATTCGATCCTATCATTAAATGATTGGAATAAAGTTTATTATGACAAAATTTTAATTTTTACAGTAACAATTAATGTAATAACAGTAAAAAAAAAATTATGAGAATACTAACTATTATAACATGAAATAACCTAGAGCCAATAATTTAAACATGTGAATTTTATAACCTTGAGTACGGAAAACGGATGGTGTACGGTGGTATGTCACTTTATATTACAAAATAAATTAGAAATGTAGATATAAATTCTTCAAAGCATATATATCTATTGTAAGCATCTGAGAGCATAGGTAATTCAGTGAATGATAAATACATTTATTCTTTATTGCACTATATATAAAGTTTGAAATTAGTGGTAGTTTAAAAAATACCAAAATGACAGTAAAAATCATTAAGAATTACAAATACTAGACAAGTGATAATCACAAATTACAAATGAAAAAAAAAAAATTAAAATAAATTTAAGTGCAGAAATGGGTTAGTATTAGACAGGGTTTAATTGGGTATACTTGTAAAATTTTTAATAAATAGCTTGTGTTATAAACTTAATGTTACATTTTCAGTCACTTTCTGGAGTTAGGGTTTTGGTTTATTGACTCAAAAAACAGCTTTTCCACACTGCTATTACTAAGAACTAGTACGAACAAAAGTAGATAGGTTCACTAAAAATTGCTTTTCGTTTTTATTGAACATTAAACTCGCAATTTTTTAAATAACTATGTATTATAAGAAATCCTGGCTCAGAATAATATTTTAACATTAATGAACAAGATAAAAATTAATAAAAATAATAAAACCAAGAAAAGAGGATTGCCTTTATCGAACCACGTCGAATATTACAGGAAAAGAACGTATATTTTGTAGCTTTTCATAATTTAAGGCAGATGGATATCTTCAAAAGTGAAAGCCCAAGTAAAATTGTCCTTTGAAAAAATTCTCAACACTTGTTTGCAAGTTAAACACAGGCTGCACAATGATTCCTTTAATGTTTTTTAAAAAAGTTCTAATTAAGACCATGTTATATTTTTATAAAGTGTTAGAACTAGGTATGATACTTCATGCAAGGGAGAAGCTAAAACTTATTAACAATATTTAAAAGGCCACATTCGAGGTCAGCTTAAGGCTTTTCTAGTTTTAGCAGGAAAATAATACTCTCCTAGAACTCTCAAGTTTGGTTGGAGAAATTCTCTGTGAAAAAGAAGTTAACGAACTTGAGGAACTAACTTTAACGAAAAATTTAAATAATATAAGCAGTCCAATGAGTTTTTACATCCTATAATACGAAAAAAAAAAAGAGCGCTTTTAATTTTAGTAATCCTGTAGGGTCTGCGATTCAAGTATCAGTAATAATACTAAAAAACTAAAAATGGAGCTTTTAAAATTTAAATTAAAGGGGTAAAAAGTGGAGAATCTCTAAATAAAGGGCAAGAATAAAACTTTATTTGTGCTAATCAACAATTTTTAACATTGATAGGTTTTTACCTGTCATTTTTTTTACTATTCACATTTTTTGTATTGTAGGTAAAAGAGGGTTGGTTACTGGCGAGGAGAAAAGAGTAGTGTTTTAGAGATGTATTTTGCCAGGTAACTCCAGGAAACGAGAGTATGTTTAATTCAGATACATGTGGGGCTCCTTCTGGATTTAACGAAATAACTAGAAGAGCACACCTAAAAATTTTATGCGTATACTTCAAATGTAGCTACGATTAGAATATAGAAAACATGAAAAAAAAGCCACTCAATACTCTGCGAGATTGGAAACTTCGGTATACGTTGAATTACCAGTTTTTTTTAGATTTTCATAGGAAATTAATAATTATTTTAACCCCCCTTAATCTTTTAGAGTGCCTGTTTGTGTGTTGTGTGTTAATAAAAAAAAATGTAGAGACCCTCAAAGGAAACAAGACATCGAACTTAATAAGGTTGTTTATCACTATAAATGCCGATTCTTAAATAACATTAAACTATTTGCGTCTTTAAAATTTTAATTTCTTCATACCTGCACTAATCAAATTATTTATAACTTGGGGTACCTATGTATATTATTACAAATTTTTTTTTAGATCAACCTGTTTTCAAGTAAGCGGATACTAAAAAAATATTCTACGAAGACAAAAAAGTAGGGCTGAAATTCCTTTAAGAAAGCGAAGCTTAGTTACAATTAACTTAAACCAATTCGAACAAGGTGGTCATAGTATAATAGGCTTTACTTGAATTACGCACATCTAAAGCTAACCATCTTAAACTCACCTTTTATTTTCTAGTTCTTTGACTACAAATAATTTTTAAAAAAATGCAAAATTATCCCCAGGGTATAGTTCCTACATATTTAAAGAAAAGTTAAGAAACAAAATGAAATAATTGTTTGGTATACAATCTTATTTAATAGTTCTTTGTAAATATTAGAAGACAATAATTTAAGCAAAAAGCTGATTGAGAGGGGTTATATAATTTTTTAAAAATTTTTTATTTAATTATCTCTTTTTTATCAACTTCCCGTGGCAAATATTTTGCGCACATGTAATAACTTTTTAGTACTTATAAAGGTTTTTTCAATTTCATGTTAATACTATAGGCGATAAAGTTACTAGAATTTGTATTCCCTCTAAATTAGACCTTTTTAATTGGTCATTTAACTGTTCGCCGTTATCTTTGATACCATCGAAATTCATTTGTTTGTATAGCGTATTTTTGTTGTAACCGCTTAAAAAAAATCAAAACTAATATTTTTTTTTGTAATTAATCGCATGTGCAAATTTAAAATTCGAATATTGTGGGCAATTTCTTTATTTTATACGCTTATTATGTAAAACTACTTTAAGAACAAATTATATTGTTATTTCAGATATATATTCGCTTAACGTATATTAATTAATCCCTTATACTAGTTTCTCCCCACTGGAATGATATGAATTCTGCAACTCTCAGTTTTGTTTACAAAAATCTAAAGAAAATTTCTACTCATTTAACCAATAATTTGATTTAAAAATAACTCTGTAAAGGTTAACTAAATTCTTTAATATGTATTAAATAAAATGGTAGATGAGATTTATATAAAATTGGTAAAAAATCTTTAAAATGTATTTTAACGTATATGAAAGCTTTTGCCTTTTATATAAATTAATTACTGCGCTAAGATAACAAGCATATGCAAAAGTTGAGTTTTAGAGTAGCGATTAATCTCGACCCCCGAACTTTCATCTAATGGTAAAGTCTAAAATAAACTTTTGCGACTACTTGCAAATTTTTTTTTAATCTATATTTACTCTTTTTGTAGTTGAGGACAGCAATTGGAAGGCTTTTGCTTGTTTACTAACAACTATTAACCGTTTAAATTTTTTAGTAAATTATATATTATGTTATGTTTCCTTATCTTTTGCCAATTTATGTAGAACTCATATAAATTTTTTTGCTTTAGAATTGTGAAAAGCATAAGGATCATCTAATTACAACATATAGAAAATGAACTTTAATTTATTTTTTTATCATACCCACCAGAATAAGTCACAATATAATATAAAAGTATCTGATACTTGAAAATTAAATTAAACACATTTTATTTTTTCTTCTAAACTCGATTATCGGTACTTAGGCACTACTTTTTCAGGCTTGGGGATCAGTTGATCTAAAATGCTCTTACAAAAAGTTGAGGAAAAACAAGCGCTAAACCAAATGCACTGGTTCATTAGAAAAAAGCTGATGGTTTTTAATTATATCTGAGAAGCAAAACGTGAGCTCTATATGGAAGGCAGGGGCCTAGCCTTCCCTTCTTTCGGAAATTTTTTTTTTTTAAACAAGTAAAAAATTGGAAACATGCACCACTACCGCCCCTTCGCATAGGCAATGTTGTGGCCGAGCGCAATGGAGACAAGGCACACCTTTTACTAATCTTCTTACTCCCAAAATGCTCTCCTAACTGCCAACGGTGCGCTCCACCAGCTGAGCTTTCCCCTGAACTATGGCCCAACGAGCCGTTCAAGCTAGTTAATGAAAAACGAGATGCGATGGCATTACTAGTGAAATACTAAAAAAAATTTCAGTATCAGTGTTGAATTACACCATGCTTTTTAGTTAATTTAGCGATGGCCCTATGTTCCTTTACAACATGATGGAAATGGCGAGTGTTGTGATGCTAGCGAATGCTCAGAGACTGGAGGCTGAAACCTGTAAATATCAACTCAACCTACCGTGAGCGGTCGGCAAAAGGGAAGAGACTGCTGTACTGTGCCGTCGGAGGTCTTTGCCGAGTTGAGTAAGAAGGTCAGCTACACTAGTTTTCTCTCCTTAACCGTCCTTCGTGGCCTCTACAAAGTGCTGAAGTCATATTTAAAGGAAGTGCCTTCAGCGTGCGAATGAGCGCTGAGCTGCTACAATCGCTGACAGTAGAAGGCCCTTTCTGCCCTACTATCTGCAATCTATGCACGCAATGTGACCTTGCCAATTAATCCTTACACGCGAGTCACCTATATACCGCTGATATAAACCCCTCGTCTAAGTCGCATGCCTTGCTGAGTCAATATTACCGGGGCGCTATCTTGATGCACTTGCCGACTGGTGCCATGTATGAAAAGTTGCTATAAATGCGACACAAGGATCAAAGCGCTCATAATACCGAAAGTCGATCACCTTTTTCGAGTCTCAGAAATTTACGAGAAGAACGCCCTCGCTAACTCTTTTAACGCTGGCAAGCAGTTGTTGTAATTAATGAACGTTAAATTACAATTTAAAAATTTTAACGTTCCATAAATCTATAAATTATAATAATAGAATTTAACACGAAAGAATTTAGCCTCTATTTGATTTATTAGGTTCGAGAATTAGTTGTATATAAATTCTTTTTAGAGGGTTAACTGTACTTTTTAATTTATAAAACATATAACTGTAAGTGTAAAACGAAGAAGCTTTGAGGCAGTAGTCTAGAATTAAACAGCTAAAAATAATTACATATATTTTAAATTGTTTTCATGGGGCCAGGCTTTTTATGAATAAAGTTAACTTTCAGGTGGCAGGAAAGTAATAAATTTTTTTTAGACGCTAACATACTAGGGACAACTTTTAAAGATCTTAAATCTTTTGTCTCTATTATACCTAAAGAAAAGGTTGGAGCAGGAATGCCCACCAGTGTATTTTCTTGAAGATGCATAACGACTATTCCGAAGAACTGGGAAACAGGGGAATTTTTGGACCTGGACTTAGCTTAGTGTGGTGGAATACCGTCACAAACCAGTTCTGGGGTTCTTATATAAACTGAGGCCTGTGTACTAAAGTACTTATAGTAACGATAAATGGAACAATGAGGGCAGTTTTAAAAATAGAATTTGTGCAAGAAGTATATTAAAACGTAACTGGACAATGACTTTAAAAAAAGTCATCGTTATAAGTTAATTTACATTTCGAAACTGAATTATGATAAAAAAGCATTTATAGAAAAAAATTCCTTTTGCAAATATATCATATTTATAAATGAATGCTTTTTTAACCCTACAGTAGTCTCAGGGAGTCTCACAGCTCCGGAAACTATTTTGCTTTGTAAATTTTCAAATTAGAAGTTAAAGTTTATTGTGACTTGTATTTTAACATCTCAATAAAAAACTTGTTCAAAAATTTACAGTATTTTTTTTTAATATAAAAGTAAAAAATTAAAAACTCATAGGGCCCGAGGGACCTACCGCGACTGCTGTAGGATTAGCTTGAAATGTAAATGTAAAGATTTTATTGGCATACTTTAGTGCCAATATAGCAACGGCCAGAGGGGGCCATGGACTTTGTCGCCCCTGGCGCGTGTGACTAGTTTTCTAAAGGATTTACTGATAAAAATATCCTTAACTTATATTTTAATCAATATAGACAAAAATACAGTCACTAATTTATAGATGCAAAGCTCTTTTCATACCGCAAAAATGGTTTTTTTTTGAACAAAATTTTCTAAAATGTAGTTGATGCTAAATCATTTTGCTAGTAATTTATCCTTTACAAATATTAGGAAAACCTTCCTTCACAGAGATAGACCGGTGCTTCTTTTTTTTGGAAGTTGCATTAACGGTGTATTATTATAAAATTTAGAATAAAAAAGTTCAGTATGTATCACTATATTATTAGTCATTTTAGGTAAACTTGCCATGCCTATACTTTTGCTAATAATTACTTTAATATATATATATATTACAGTAGTTTAAAGTTTGCTTTATAATTATTTCCTCCACGCAATGTAATCTATTACCATATTTGTATATTAATTAATTTGTTAAGCTGCCGGAATAATTTATAATTTTTAAACCAAAAATTACTTTTTATAACGAATTTTAATAGCTTAAGCAAATTTTTAGGTCAATATTTCTTTTAAAATATGTTTTTCTTCCCTGGTTTACTTGTTTAACAACTGGGTCATAATTTTTTAATTTAATAATTTTTTTGACATGTTTTTCTTCTCTGGTCAACTTGATAGAAACTGGTTTATTTTTCCCTTTCTATTACAATATTTTCGTATGCTTCCTTACAAAATTATGTGTACGCATTCATTTATATATTGGATTACTTATATATAGTTAGCGATCCTATTATCGCTTGATAAATTTGCTTCTGCTCCCCCGATTTTTTTTAAGTTTTTACAAAATTTTGTAAATAGATTGATATGCCTATTTATTTTTGGGCTGCTTTTAACAATGGTATCAAAACATTAGCATAGAAAGGGCAGCCAATCAAAAGTTAGGCACGGTCGCAAGCTAATTAATAGCCTTATCACTACTATTCTCTACTACTCTCTGTGGTTCCTCCTTTCTTGTTGGGCTGTATAAATTTGTTACCCACAGCTCTAATAATAATTTATTTAAAGCATGTCAAGGTTACCAGCAGTTGTCATAGATAATGGAACGGGGTGCATGCATTAATTTTGATTCTTCAACTAAATTAAAATACTTTTATTAATTTAGGTTTACTAAAATGGGATATGCTGGTAATTCGCAACCCTCCTTTATAATTCCGTCAGCTATAGGTATCAAAGAAAAAGCTGCTATCGGTGAAAGTGCTCAACGCCGTTTAGGTAAATAACAAATTGATTTAATAAACTTTTTTATTATTTTTATAACGGGCGTCAGGTCAACCTTTTTGTTCTAACGTATTACTGTTGTATATAAGGTAAAGGTTTGGAAGATCTTGATTTTTTCATCGGAGAGGAAGCTGTTGATAACCAAAAAACTTATGCTATTTACAATCCCATTCGTCACGGTAAATTTTCTAGCCCCCGCATATCTACTTAACCCTATTAATTTTAACTTTTTGCTCAGGAATAGTCGAAGACTGGGATCTAATGGAGAAATATTGGGAACAGGCGATTTTTAAATATCTTCGAGCAGAGCCTGAAGATCACTATTTCTTGTTGGTAATTATAATAATTAAGTAAGCTAAGCTTACTTTCTCTATGTTTATTACATATGAAAATTCCTTCTACAACACAATAAAGACAGAGCCTCCATTGAACACTCCTGAAAATCGTGAATACACCGCTGAGATCATGTTTGAATCTTTTAACGTTCCTGGACTTTATATCGCGGTTCAGGCCGTTCTAGCCCTCGCAGCTTCCTGGCCGTCGGTCGAAAAATTGAAAAGGAAACTTACAGGAACTGTGATTGATTCGGGAGACGGTCTTTTAATAAAATTATTTTTACTAAATCTTTTTATTTAGGAATTAAAGTTAATTATAAAAGTAGTTAATAACATTGACTAGTTAGCTGGAAAAAAACAATTTGCAAATTAATTTTTTTTGGTTAAAAGTTTTACTATTATTTGTAGCAAATTTTTATTTTTTATTTCACGTCTGGACTTTAACTTAATTTGTGCTTAATTTTGTTAAAGAAAATTTTTTATGCTAACTTTTTTTCGCTTTAATTTTTAAATTTGTGAGTTAAGAGAATACTGGTTTATTAACTCTAACAAAATGGTTTTTAAACTTTTAAGTTGCAAAATTTTGCCATTTTACTTTTTACTAAATTGTTTATTTTTGAATCCTGAACTTTTAGAGTTGAATAAAATTTTATAAAATGTCCGTGCACTAATCTAAAGTTACTTTAGTTTATTAACAATAAGATTTGGCTAACGAAGAGTTTTTTAATTTTTTTCATAATCTTCATTCACTGTTTTGTAAGCGTCAGTAATTATTAATTTGAGAAACCCTTACTATATAGTTAATGGGTTATTCTTGATTTATTTCGTTAATGATCTTTACATTCAATAATAATTAAAAATTAATCTAATTTTCTTTAAGGTTTTTTTTCTAGCATTGTTAAATACACTTTTAGTAAATGAATATAAAAATATTTATAAATATTTAGAAATGATTAAACTTTTCCAAATCGAGCCTTGTTTATATTTGGTAGGCGTTACCCACGTGATTCCCGTTGTGGAAGGCTATGTGATCGGCAGTTCCATCAAGCACATCCCAATCGCTGGAAGGGACATAACTTTGTTTGTCCAGCAACTTCTTCGTGAAAGAGAACCGCAGATCCCACCAGAGGTATTCGCCACGTGCATGATAGTCCACGTGGTTAATATTATTATTACTCAATATGAACTCTTACTATATTTAAAATTCTACATTACTTTTTAACTTTTATTTATTTATTAATTATTAGAAAAGTTTATATATTTTTTTCTACAGCAATCTATATTTTATCTTTAGTGGCTTCAGCCTTTTGCTTCGTTATAACTTTTACTTTTTACTTTACTTTATAAGTTTATATTATATTTTTACAGGATTCCATGGAAGTTGCTAAAGTTATTAAAGAGCGTTATAGGTTTCAAGTTATAAATAAAAGAAAAATATTATATTATTACTTTCTACCTTATTTATTGACTGCAATAATTTACTCTCCCAGTTATGTTTGCTCTGATTTGGCAAAGGAGTTTCAGAAATTTGATGAAGAGCGTTCAAAATACATCAAACAATATGACGGCCAACATTCCGTTACTAAAAAAGTTATTATTATTATAGCTATTATAAATATTATTACTATTATTATTATTAAAGCCGTATGCAGTGGAGGTTGGGTATGAACGGTTTCTTGGCCCTGAAATATTTTTTCATCCGGAATTTGCCAATCCGGACTTCACTGCGTCCATTTCGAGCGTTACTGATGCGGTCATTCAAAGCTGCCCCATTGACACGAGGCGTGGCCTTTACTCTAACATTGTACTTTCCGGTCCTTTTCTTTATCGCTCGTTGTTTTTTTTATTAATATAATGAATATGTATTTTTCATTATTACTGGGTTTTTTATTTTTATTAGTTTATTATTTTTTTTGAGGGTAAAGAAGTTAAGTAATACTATTTATAGTGTTTTTATTAAGGAAATTTAGTTAGACAGTTAAGACAGCCGCTAAAGTTTTTCAAATAGTTTTTTTTTGGTTGTGCCACTTTTATTTTTGTTGATATGGCTTTGTTTTCCTTTTTAAAAGTCTCCGAGCAGGCGATTCTGTACAGAGTCTAATTTGTTTTTCATTTGAAAAGCTGATCGGTAATAAGTCTACTGATATACAAGAAATATTTATCTAGTATAACTTAATAGTATGGCCCCCTTAACATGCGTGTGCGATGACTCATAATTTATTTTGAAAACTTTAAAAATGGTAAAATATAATGAATTCATGAATAATAAGAACGGCGAACTCAAGTTTAACAGTGAATAACTTAAAAAAAAACTTTCTTTTTCTTTTATGCAGCTCCTAAATATATTTTGTCATAGTAAATTAAGACGTTCTAGTGATGTTTTTAATTGCCGAAAAAACGTTTGACAGTTGAAAAACTAAATATATTATACATCAAAGTACTTCAGTAGGCATAAAATCTGTAATTATTTTTTGTGCACTCTGCAGGAGGAACTACAATGTTTAAAAACTTTGCTCTTCGCTTGAAGCGCGATATCAGCAAATGCGTGGAGACACGAATCGCTATTTCTGAACAGCTCAGCCATGGCCAGCTTAAGGTTATTTGGGGAATAATGTGAAGTCTTGCATTGTTGATACCATCTCTCATTTACTAACCGTTATTATTTTTTTTATAATCTTTAATATTTAGTAAAAAGTAAACATAGTAATGACTTTTACGGTATTTTCTTCTGCAGCCGAAGCCCATTGAAGTAAACGTTGTCTCCCACAATATGCAGCGGTACGCTGTTTGGTTTGGCGGAAGTATGCTTGCGTCTACTCCCGAGTTTTATAAAGTCTGCCACACTAAAAGAGACTATGACGAGTATGGCCCTTCCATTTGTCGCCACAATCCAGGTTCTTCTTTTCACTAGCTCTTTTTCGAGAGATTTAATAGTTTACTTCCAATAGTGTTTGGCACTATGGCGTGATCTTACATTTCGGACACGGTTTACTATTATCTCCGTTCTGATAGGGAAGGAATAAAGACATAATAATATTATTATAATTACGAGCGAGAAAAAAGCTTTTTGATACTCAAAATTGTAATTACGTACTTCTAATATTGACTTATCATATTAAGCAAAAGACGGCTTAAGAGGATTACTGAATGTCTTCTTACCATTATATTTTTATTTTCCTATGATGCCTGGTTTAAGCAAGTGAAAAAAAACGCTTATACTTGAATGTTAAGCCGTCCACACGTACAAATTTTATTTAAAAACAGCTTTTTTGCACTTCAGCTATTCCTGTGGAACGCACGCTTCACAGCGGTTTTTTTTAGAAAGATTTGGTGTGAGCTAGTAGAATTAATCTACATAGGAAGCTACCTGAAACGGAAAATACAACCTTAATCTTTATTTTTTTACTACATTTGCTTGCTCGCATTTACTGTATCTTACTTTGAGCTAATATCACTCCTAAAATTGTTAAAAAATATTCAAAACAAAAGAAAAAGAGGGATCGGTTCAAGTTTGATATAAATTTTATAGCAATATAACTTAAAGATCAAAAGGTACTACTAAACACTGACGCCTATTAGGGCAGCTCCTGACCCCGCCTCCAGTTCTTTTATGTGTAAAGAAATTTGTAGATAATTGTCTATCACGCCTTCAATATATTACCAACGCTGTTTTACATGTACTTTTATATATATTAATATAAGCTTGTAAGCTACATCTTGAACTTAAACGTCCGTCTGAAGATACAAGACAGAAAGGCCTTTATAATAAATAAAATGAACTACAATAATTATAGTTTATTGCAATTAAAAATATGAATCTTCCGTAATCTTGTACCATTTGCTTGTTCAACCCGACTTTTATTATCTTTATCTACCAGAGCCTCCTTTAAGATATTAGGTACTGATGGAATGCGTATCTACGGGTAACAAGTAACTCCTTGATGCAAAGGAAAAGTTTATTTATAGATAAAAAAATTGTTTTATTAAGTCACCTTGATTTTATAATTAACAAATTTCGTTTTACGCATGTAGACTTTTTTGAAAAAAAAAAAAAACTCTTTAATACGGGATTGTAAGAAGTAACATCAAACTACGTTATTGGCTAGTGCATTGTTTCCTAGTAATCAAGTAATTCTACAGCATGCTTACTGAACAAGTGCTGTATGCAAAAAAGCCGAAGATAGTATATTTCTTTGAATTTTTAGTTTTTTTAATAAGTTGCATTCCTGCATCGACAAGATTATATCTTGTAGAAACTTCGTTTAGTTTTTCAACTTTTACGAAAAGATTATAAATATTTTGAATTTATTTTTGGACATAGAAAGAACGACTTTTTCAGAGATATGATCTAGTCTACGATGCCAGACATTGCAATACCATCAAAAAAACTGTATTTTTCATATACCTGTATCAAGAGAGAAAGGGACCATATCCTATCGTTCCCACTAATTAAACTAGTTTTATCGTTGTTAAACTGGGACAGTAAACCCATTTTCTATAAGCTTACCAACCGACAAGATTAGCCTTAACGTCTTTGTAAAAATAGGCTTGTAACCTTGAGTCCGACTATATTAACAACACCTTTATAGGTCGCACCTATGACGTTTCCGTCGGCTGTTGTAGTGGGCGTTAAAGTTGACGTTATAGGGGTTAATAAACACAAGTCTTTAAATAAAAGAAGCCTCGCACTACTATCCACTACCAATAGTTTTACGTAAATCACGGAAGGTTTGCTTCTAGGTGATAGAGCTAGTTCTTTACAATAATCAGAGCTAATAGAAGAAATAAGCGTTAGTAAATTTATACTTACAAATACAGTTATTAGTGAAGTTCATACAACGAGGGCAGCGCATTCAACAATTTTTGTAAGAGGCCCCTTCGTAAACAAAATTTATATTTAGGGTTTGACGGACTCAGAGAAATTGTTCCTTGAAAGACTAATAGTATCCTGTTCCTTTCTAGTTAGGCTTCGGGGACGCCATAATACTGGCCTTCAAAACCTTATCTTCTACAGACATCTTTAATTTAAACTCCTTGTCTAGTATGAATGCAACGGCAGCTTGAAAAGTATTGTTAATTTGGGGCTCTATCATATCACTAACGTTGCTGAATCCCTCATGAAGCCCTCTCAAAAAAAAAGCGGTTAACATGGCCCACGTCAGGAATCTTTTCCCCGGACAGGTTGCTATACTGGCGGCCAAACTTTACAAGTTTGTAAGTTATTTAAGATTTTTTTTAGCAACAAAATGTTCTGAGTTGAATTTCGCTCATATTCATTTGGTAGCGAGTCCCAGGCTTCGGCAGGAGAAGACGTAGTAATTACGTGGCGGATGAAATTTGGCGTCATGTACAACGCCCGAATAATATGTGCCTGTAAGTTTTGACTGGAGATATTGCCGGATCGGTTAAAAACAGGGCCTTAAGGTAGGTAAACTTAATCAGTCTAATTCGGAAGTCAAGGCAAGAAATCTAGCTTTAAATTTTTCTGGCCTTTAATAAGAGATTGTTACTCTCTAAGCCGTCAGTGTAACTAAAATCACTTATTTTGTCAAGCACAGTCAGCGGCGTTCTGGTCAAATCTATAGTTTAAGCTAGTGCACTGCAGGCGAACGACCGTATTGTGCTAAATATTCAGGCATACTTTCAAAACAAAAAAACAAAAAAATGTAGTATTCAGAAATCTATGGAAGGCACAAACCGCCTTAATATTGAAAAAAGCCCTCATACCTACTTTTTAAAAAGCTATTTTGGAATTAAATAAACAATCACCGTTAATTTCATTAATATAACAATTGACACGGCATCGCTCTCTCTAGAAAATGTCTTTGACAAAAAGTTGAATGCCTTACAACGACTACAAATAAAATTCATGAAAACTGGCCGGAACTGTATGGAGGTGTAAAAGTTCAAAGCCCTTCTACAAAAGTTACTCACACTATGCAGTGCTAAGTAAAAAAAAAAACTAAAAGTAATATTAAACACTGTAAGTATTTTTAATGGCACGGTTAAACAGAGTCAACAAAGCAGTTAGCTTGCTTTAAACAATTTCTATATAAAAGAAATTAGTGAAGTAGTAATATTATAGCGCCTGCACTAAAATAGCTAAGCTTGTGCTGCGTCAACTAATTTTTCCATAGAATTCCATAGCTCCTCTCTCTCTTCTTCCTCAAAAGTTTTCTGTAAAAGTTCTTCTGGTCCACCATTGCTTTCAACTAAAAGCCGGCCTTCACTACTAAACAGAATATCGTTCAATCTTTGCTTCAAGTAAATCTTTGTTTAAAAAATTTTTAATATCGATCTAAAGTAATAAATTTAATTTGAAATTTTTTTTAAATATCCCAAACTATCGACGTCTTCCCAACCAGAACAAATTATTATTTTTAAACCACATTTCCAAATAAGTAAATTTAATAACTGTTAAGATATAAAAAAAAGCAACTCTTTCTAAAGGGCGTCCGTTCGCTTGACTATATAAGCTCAAGTGACGATCTAATCCTGCGGAGACTACGTAAGGGAGCTCGGGATGCTTTGCTATAGCACTTTTAAAACAAAATTTAAAAAATATGACTAAAGTTTTTTTTTAATATATATAAGTTAAACAAAAAAAAAAGAAAAGATATAGGAATTCATAATAAGAGGAGACCGAATTGATCCCAAAGAACCTCTAAATCTTGTTGTTAATAGCACTTTTGATTTTGACCGAAATTCAACAGTTCTCATGTAGCCTCCGCTGTTACCAGCGATGATTTTATCTTCAGATAGCTTAGAAATAGCTGCAAATGAGAGAATGTTGATATTGGAAAAATATAATCAGTATAAAAATAGGGAAGACCCGTAATGGGGAGATCTCCAAAGTTTACGCGTTGCACAGGCTTCCTCTGAGCGCGTGTATCATACCTTCGGATCTGCATGAGGAAATTAGTAAATCTATAATTCTTAGAAGAGAGCATGTACTTCATGATATCCTGTGCCTACAGCCACATGATAACCAGAATCATTTAAAAAAATTAACCGATTTACCCAAACAGGACATCTTAAATCCACCGAATCGTTAGAGATCTGAAAATATTTTAATAATAAAATAAGTAATAACAATAAAAAAAACAAACGTTTTTCGCTTTAAATAATGGCTTATCAGAAGTTAGGTCGTATAGATGAAGATCAAACTCCCTACCTTTTTAAAATTTAGATGTGATCAAAATAAAAATAAAGATAATTAAACCTCCTATGGCAATAATAGATTTATTAGCCGGACTGGTATGCACACAAGACACCGAGGCATTAAAATTTTTTTTACACTTTATTTTTTAGAAATAAGTTAAAATAATATAACTATAATGAATTGTAAATGCCTTACAGTTTCCTTGCTTTCGTCAGGAGCATAGTTTACATAGCGGATAACACCATCACTTGAGGCTGTAACAATGTAACTATGATTTCATAATTTATGTATAAAATAAATGACTATATTGTGTTATTTTAAAAACCTTTCTATTCCCTCTATAGATATAAAGTTTCCATTATGTGTATAATCTTTCAAAGTTGAAACTACATTACCATCTTCGACGTCAATTATTTCAACCGTTTTGTCTGATGTGGCAACTAAAATCTAATGCGCAATTGGACGTAGATGTAAAAATTCTGATAGTCCAAGAACAGATATAAGTTGTAACTTCTTTTTGTTCGTTAACGTTTCCCCAAGATAATTTTTCAATGGCTTTCTGACGATTCAAGTTCCTCCAGGTAGACACTACCCTCTTCTTTTCCAAACATATCCCTATTATATTAAAACTGGAAGTTACATAAACAAAAAAAAAAGGAAAAAAAACCTTTTAAAAGACCAATACTATCTCCAGTGAAGACTTTCATATAGTTTTTAAATTCAATACTAAATTAATAAAAGTCTTTAAAAAGGAATTAATGCTTAAAAGCTGACATGTGCAAATAAGAGCGTGCGTCTTAGTAGCCCTCCTCTAACTATTGCTAATGTATTGACAAAAAAATGAACTAGGAAAAAACTTTATTTTTATAGTTTTTGAATAACATTTATACATAAAAACAAATGTATTTTTATTTATTTAAAAATGACTACTGGAATATGTGACGGCAAAACACTATTTTTAAAAGATTTGCCTAAAACTACCTCTGCAGATCTTTTGGAAAAATTGATGAGTGATTTTGGACCTGTTAAAAAGTGCTTTATCGTTACCGACAAAGAAACGGGCTTATCAAGAGGCTTTGGTTATGTTAAATTGTAAGTTTAGTTTGATTAACTAAGGATTATTTAATGACTTTGGATAAAGCTCTCTTAGAGAAGATGCTTCAAAAGCCTTGGAGGCGGCCAAACACCTTTTAATAGACGATTGTAGGATACACGCTGCCTACGCATTAAGTAAAAAATACAAGAAAGCTAAAAAAAAATCGAAAGAGGATGTTAGGGTTAGACGAAAACATAACATCAAACCTTTAAAAGCTGGCCATCTTACCGATGTTTCTAAAATTGTTTGTAATAAAAATGTGAATCTTGAGTCTACTTGTGAAGGGTAATTTCCTAATAGCAAAAACTATATTATTATAACCTTCTATTAAGAAAAGTTTAGTGAATTACAAAGTTTAGCAAAGAGAATAGCCTGATAACTCTAGTTATAACAGTGAATGATTATTTTATATATAATGTAGTAATGCGAGGACGTTGATTATCCATTCGAGAAATTTTATTCCTCGACGGACTTTGAAAAATAAGTTAATGAAGTTTGGTAAAATCAAAAAAGTAGTGTATCAGAAATCTGATGACTTCAAACTTCGGGGTATATCATTTTGTTTTTCCAAATTTTAGTTTTTTTTGATTTATGATAGCGGAAGTTCTTTTTGAATCTCGTAAGTCGGCGCAAACTGTTTTAAAAAAATTAGCGAGTTGTAAAGTAAAGGGTCAAGAAGTTGTGGCATTTTTAAAGTCACGATATCTGGTGAGATTTAATACATATTAATATTAAGATTTTTTATATTAATTATACCCTCAAAATTAATTTAATGTTTTCTTTGGAAATCTTTATTTTTTAGTATATTAATAATTAGTTATGCGCTCCTCTTCTTATATTTTAGGATTATTTATTAAATCATTATTCAAGGTCGATCCTTTTTTACCTTTAAAGTTTACTTTATTACATCTCTTTGTACTAAATAAAATTTATATTTTATTTAATTTAATTTTTTTAATATAATAATTAACTTTATACAACTGTATGACTCCTACTTAAATTTTTATGTGTTCAATTTATCTTAAAATTTTAAAATATCTGCTCATCTGTTTTTTGTATTACTTTTTTATTGAAGAAAGCTCTTCAAATTTTGGAAAAAAAGCGGTTTAATAAGAATGCAAGAATTATAATTAGGAATTTGAGTTTTCAGGTTTTATTTTTATAAAGAAAAATTTACCTTGTTCTTATTGAAATAATAATATAAGGTTATATTTAATACTTTTTTTGAAATTTTATTATTTATATTAAATTATATATTCCTAATAAGGAAAAGTTTTTATACTCCTTTTTAAATTATTTCCTGTTATTAATATATATAAATTTATAGAGCGACGTATTTTTATTTCTAATTTTTTTAATTATTAAATAATTATTATTAATTTATATATATATTTGTTTTGCATAGTGCACCGAAGTAGAATTAAAAGATTTTTTTTCAAAGTTCGGGATGGTTTTACAAGTCGAGTATCCTCAAAAAGATGGAAAGCCGCGGGGATTTGCATTTATACAGTTTTTAAAAGAAAAAGAAGCTCAACTTGTAAGGAGTTTTAATTCTTAAATATTGTCTTGAATTTTTTTTAATTACGTTATTTTTGCTTAGTTTTCTACTTTTTATTTTATTTTACTTTTATATAATAGATTTATATATGAATTCTTTAAGTTATTTTTTTAAGGCCATCAAAAAGGTAAACGGAAGTTTTATTAAAGATCGACCCGTTGCAGCCGATTGGGCTCTGGCCAAGGACAAATTTCTGCGGGAGATTAACACTCTTGCTGAGAATCACTGCAGCGACAACGGAGTCGAAGAAAATGTTGTCATAGATTCTGCTGATCCAGCACTTAAAATTGAATCTTCTGAGGAAACTAAGGGAACTATTGAAAGTGAAAGTTCCTCAGAGGGAGACTTAAGTGATTTGGAAGATTTGGAAGATTTGGAAGAGAACCCGTATCCCCAAAGTTTTCTTTATATTTCTTTATTAGTTTTTATCAGTAACTATTTTCATTAAAATTTGAACAATTTTGTTTACTTTTCTTTTGATTATAGTTTTATTCTTTAAATTTATTGTTATAATTTTTGTGTACTCTAGTTAATGACGTCAGCGAAGGCAGAACTGTTTTTATACGCAACTTGCCGTTTTCTGCAAGTAATGAAGACTTGTTCAAGTGGTATTCCGGCTATACGCTATATAATTTTCTAGCGCGTTTTTGCTACTCCATCTTTTATAAATCATATTTTTTCTAGCTTTGAGAAGTTCGGAAAAATCCTATATGCGCGAGTCGTTGTTGATCCCGCCACTGGGAAATCAAAAGGCTCGGCCTTTGTGAAATTTCAAGATGAGACATCCGTCAAGCGGTGTCTCGAGGCTGCCATGTGCGCTGTGGTGGATTGGCTGATAAACTTTTACGCATGCACTACCACGTGGTTATGCTTAAAAAATTGACCGCAGGTGATTGGCAAGGCGACCGAAGGCGGGATTACACTTTTGGGACGATCACTTCTGGTCACGTTGGCTGTTGATAGGCTCGTTTTTTTCTTTTATTATTTTTTATTTGTACTTATTTCTAGTTCTTTAGGAATAAGGCAAGTAAATTTTCTCAAGAAAGTAATTTAAACAAGAAACCTAAAAAAATTAAAGATTTGCGAAATCTCTACTTGGCTAAGGAAGGATGTCACTTGTTTATAAAGTCGTTTTATTATTATTTTTATTGGTTTGTTATACTTTTTAGATATTGAGCCAGGAAGCAAGGCGTCTCTGGGTGTCAGCCACTCAGATCTCGCTAAGCGCCGTAAATCTCAACTGGAAATTAACCTCAAGTTAAAGAATCCTTCGTTTATGGTTTCAAAGGTTTTCTATATCATTATTACTATTATTCTTAGTATTGATAAAGAGATCAGTTAATAAGTCATTTGTTAGACGCGATTATCAGTCCGGAACATTCCGCTTCACGTCGATGAAGTTCAACTGCGCAAAATATTTAATGAGGCCGGAAGGACGGAAAGTTGTGTCCGTCCTGTTAAAAAGGTTTATTATTATTATCATCATTATTTGGGGTGTTGTCATTACTTTTTTACTTTTATCAGGTCCTTCTCTTTCGAAACAGAGAACGTCTGGGGAAGGACAACAGGCCCCGCTCGTTGGGTTACTGTTTCATAGAGTTTAAACAACACGATTCTGCCCTGAAGGCACGTGCTTGTTGCTAGTTGTTATTATTATGATTATGATTATTTATAGGCACTCCGGCATTTAAATAACAATCCCGAATTTTTCAGCCCCGAAAAACGGCTGATTGTGGAGTTTGCACTTGAAAACCTGAATAAAACAAAAAACAAAAGCGATTCCCTTCAGCCGAAAGTTTGATTTATATTGTCTTGGTTTGTCTTTTTTTTTAATATTTTTATGTTAGAAGAGAAAGAAAAAAAGTTTGGGCGAGCGGTTTCAGGCAAAGAGGAGAGCAAAGGCACGCGGAGATTGTGTTAAAAAGGAGTTAAATTGCAAGCAAACAACTGCGCAAAAGTCTATACGTTCCGATAAGGGCGCTCTGTTGCCCAGTGTACCCGCCAAGGATCTTACCAGGAAGAAGCCCGTTATGAAAGTATTGTTATAGTATTTTTGATACTTAAAGAATCATTTTTTTGTTATTTTTAAGAAAATGATTGACCAGGAAGCCCATTTCTCGCGATTGGTTGGTAAATATAAAAAACTATTATTTGGCGAGCAGAAAGAACTTCAAAGTATACGAGAAAAGAGGCGAAAATGGTACGAAGTATAATCGCCCCATTTTTGATATTTTATTAATAAAATGATTGGCTTATTATTCACTCGTATATTTGAAACTTTTTTAAATGATCGAGTCTTTTGTTTCCCAATGAACGAGACATCCGGCCTTCCGATGGCGGACTTCTTGCCTTCCTGTATGTCGCAGTACTTGAAGAAGAGTGACAAGAGAGCCTAATTCCTTTTTTGTTCCTCCTTTTTTCTATGGCGGAAGGTCGGATGTCGATTATTTTTACGTGCACTCTTTTGGCCTTCACATCGGAGTTCTTTTGGTGCGTGAGCGCAGTGCTATTCAAGGAAGCTGTAAGCGGTGTACCTGAATTTTCTCGATGCTGGCGGATGAAGCTGACTCTTGGCTGTAAAAAGGAGATGGCATTGGCCGAAAAACGACCTTCCTGCCGTCCTTGCCTTCAATAATGCGCCTTTTGTTATAGTACTTCGGATCGCCTTTAGTTAGCGGAATAAAACACCCGCAAAAGTGTAGAAGCAAGCAAGCATTCCTGCTCGGAAGTAAAACTCTCGAGGCAGTTCGACTCGGGAGGACAGAGCGGCCAGACTTCCCTGATTCAGCGCATTCTGAAAGGCAGATGAGAGGGCCTCTGTGAAGACAAGAAAGGCAGTAGGAGTACGCTAATCTCACAGGCAAGAAGGGCGCTTTTCTTGCAGTAGAAACAGAGAACTCTTCCTGCAAAGCAAGTGAAGTCGGATAATTCTAACCAATAGTAATAGAAGTATTCGACCTTGTGACCGCGCCCTCCCCGTCCTTCCGACCCGATGTACCCACTCCTCCACGCTTCTTGGGAAGTCGAACAGGACCACTTGAGCCTGTCAATGTTTTAGTAAAAATCAAGCTGCTCTCCTCGTAGACCAGCCACTCACGTTTACAAAGTCCAGTCCCCTTCCCAGAGAGTCAGTAGCTACAATAACGCCGCCCTCCTCCTTAAAATTCTGAAGAGCCTGCCTTCTTTGCTGCAACACAAACAGACTGAGCGCACTATATATTTTGCAACGGGGGGCCATAGAAGTACAGTGTACAGGAGGCTACCGTTCCAATAGGAATGAGATATGCGGCTTTTGCTGAGAAGCGATGAGAGCAGCGCGGCTGTCCGCAGTGTGTTGCAGAAGATAATCGTTTTGAGGTCTCGACCGCCCTGAAGAAACCGCAGGAGGTACTCTAGACAGCGGCAGGCGCACAGGTAGAAGACTTTGCTCCGCGGTAAAATAGTCAATGCGCTACCTACTCTTTCTGTGCTGTTCGCCGAGTAGCGTACAAAAGTGTACTTCACTCTGTAGTTGGCGAGGTTCAATGAATCAGATATAACATGAACGGACTCCTGCGAATTGCGAGAGAAGAGTTTAGCGTGTTTTAGCAAGAAAAGTATATATAAAAAAGAAACCTTCATTCGTGGAAAACGGTGATATAATTCATTGCAAAAAGGCTTATAAAAAGTTGCAGTAACAAACACAGCTTTAACACAAGCGCTGTTCTTACCAATATACGTGGAAAGAAAGAAAGGTTTCATAATAATACGCATAAAGCACACTAATTAAGTGCAAAGTCAGACCCTTTAATAAGGGTGAATATCTTCTGCATAACACGTCCAAAGTCGTCTCTTATAAGAGAGTCCGTTTCATCCACAACAACGTACCGCAACTTCGCAAACGGCTTGAATGCTAATCATCCTCATAATAATAATGAGCATGAACGCACAGCAAACATAGTGAACCTCCTTTTTCTATAGCCTTTAAGAAATGAAAAGGAGTAGTGACAACTAGTTGGGGAGAATCTTTTTCAAGTCTTTTAAGGAAAGTTGCCTGCAATAAAATAAAGTTTTAACCATTCGATATCGCTTATGAAAACTGATGTATTTAAGTATATGTTCATGTAAAAAACTACCAAATAACTTAAAACGGTCTAAAAACTCACCGCTGGTAACGTGGGCCTGAAAAACACACTTTTGATTTTGACGCAATGAGATAGAGATTTAATGACTTTCTGAGCGCAGAAAAAATAAATATAATAATCTAGAGATAAAACTTCATCAGAACTTTTTTTTTGGAACAAAGTTACTGTTATTATTAAAAATATCAAAATTACCAGCTTTTTGACTTTATCAACTTTAGTCAATATTCAATTTATTTATAAGTTTTGAGTTAAAATCAAGCAAAAGCAAAACAAAATTAATAGTGCAAATCGAAAAAATTTGATAAACTTATGTGAAGGTAATTCAATTAGAAAGTTAAGATTACATATTAAAAACGTTTTTTATAGGAAATACTATCACGAACTCTTAATAAATGAGTAATTTAAAATTAGCTATTCTATACACCGCTGCTAAAAATAATAAATTTATAAAAAAAGTTACCTAAATAGTTATAAGCCGAAATATATTTAGTAAAATATAACAAAAATATAACAGATAATTAATTTAAGTCATAGTAAAAAAAATTGTACAAATAACAAATAAAGTATAAGAATATAATAATTAAGTTCAAATATTTGATTTATAAGGTAAAAAAAGGTTATTTAATCAATTTTAGGGCCTGTTAGTATAAAATCGTTAATAGTAAAGATTTATATAAAAATCTAATTAAAAAAAATTAATAATTTACTGCACTCTAATGGAATAAGTATAGAAAGTAAATATAATTTAAACAGTATATTCTTATATAAAAATATATTAAAGCGCTTTCTCATTATAATAGTAATAAAACAAAGATTAATAAAAATAATTCGAAGATAATAAATTCAAGATGACTTTTGTAAAGAGTAGTAAATAAAAAAAAATTCAACATCCACCTCCCCGAATTATTCCTTTAGCGTCCCACAAAATTACCTAAAGACGCTTACAAAATCCCAAAAAGTTAAATGTGCTGTTCTTAATAAAAGTGCCTAGGATGGGACCAATGCAAAGCGATTACATGTTGTAATTCGAAACAAAAGCTAGAGTAGATTTAATTTTCTTCGCTTTATAAATTTTTAATTGGTATAAAACAGATAAAAAACTAACATAAGTGATGGCATTTTAAAAATTGAAAAAGAATTAATTAAAAATTATAATTAATATATAATATAATTTTAAAAAAAAGCTTTACCGTTACTTGCTCAGCAAGTTCGGTGGTTGGAACAAAAACCAGGCCAAACAGAGAAGATTCGGTGGAAAATTTCTACAAATATAAAGATATAAGTATATTAAAAGAATTCATGGATATTCGTACAAAATAAATTCTTATTTAAAATTAGAAACCTAGAAATCTATATAAACATGTTTATAAAAAACAAAATTTTATTATAATTTTAAAGATGGTGCACAAAAATATAACGCCCCACTGTTAAGATCCTGAAAGCAAAGCAACTTTTATATTATATAAAGCTAATAATAAAAAATAAAACAAACTATATTGAAAAATTATAATAGTTTCAAAATGTTATTGATAAATTCGTAAAAAACTACAGAAAATTATAAATTTCATACAAACTTATAAGAAAATAATAGTTAATAAAGTCATAATCTATGCGAATAATAAAATACTTGCATACACTGAATTTGTATGGACAATTTTTCTATGCTATTAATATATTTTAAACCTCCTTAAACTTTTTTTAAAAATTGTTTTAATTTCAATAACCAAAAAAAAAAAGTTTTTTTAACAAATAAATTTAAATTAGGATCCTCAAGAAAATGCTACTTCAAATCTTACGTTATACCTTTTTATATTCGTCTATAATTGGGACTAAATATGACAAAGTTTTTCCACTCCCTATGAAGATTAATTAAAGTATAAAGCGCTCAACTATAGAAAGAGGAGTAATTTTATCATAAGTGAACCTGTATATAACTTATTTTGATTTATTCTGTAGCTCAAATAAAAACAAACAATTACAAAAGGTAACTTTTCTACTAATTATAATTTTTGTAGAGTAAAATAATTAAAATATAAAAATGAACATAGTCTGCTAAGTTTAATAATATATATGTCTATAGTACCTGGTTCGCTAACCACAAGAACGGAATCTTTTTCTTTAATATAAGGAAATGCTTTCCTCTTCATATATATAGAAAAGTGATAAAAAACCTTTTTTTTAATAAAAGAGAACCTGAATTTCTGTGGGTGCAAGTATATTTATACTTTTTAAACCTTCAAGTAAATCAGAGTGTAAATTTAAAGTTTTAAAATAACGCCTCCACGACCGGGCTGATGGTATATTTATAAAGGTTAACATTATGAAACCTCAAAGATAAACTGTAGTTCCAATAATACTATGATCCCTGAAAAACATAGTACAGACCAGCAAAAAAATATAACGAAAATGTTGTGACAGTTTTAGCATGTTGCTGTGCTTCGTGTATCTCGCGTGTCGTAAAGTTTAGTTTGTGTAGTATATTTTAGACTTAGACTTTCAGGAGTACTGCATTTTTCCGTGTTTTATTTCTTCATCATATATTACAAGCTTGATATGACCAATGTTATGTATAAGGGAATCACTAATTCATTTTGGGCTTTAACTGTAGAGCCTCAAAAAATGTACTCTAAGACCGTTTCGGTTCCTTTTAGCATCACAACAGTAAATTACCTGCTAGTTTTAGTTATTAAGTTTTTATGGATCATTTTTTAAATTTGTAGATTGCACTCAGTTCTCCTTTTAAAGGAACCGCATTTTTATCCGTTCTTGTTAATGATAAAAAGTATTATCTTTGTACTTTAAACTCTAAAGTAAGTCATTTTAAATAAAAGACTTTCCTATACTTCTTTTAAGGCCTTTTTATAGCTTTCCCAGTATACCGTAAATTTTAAATTCGGTACTGGCGAAAAAGTCTCTTTTTTAAGTGAAGGAGCTCCTCTTCCGGTTCATTTAACTGGTTTTACCGAGCAACAGCTTGTGAGTTTTAATCAAAACGTTTCTCAAGGAGGCTGTTTTATAGAAACACCCAAGTTATTGAAGGTGAAACCAAAAACTTATTTTTTTAGTAATAAATATTAATTGTTCAAGTTTACAGATTATACTTTTTATTAGTTAGCAGGTAGTACAAGTGTCGCCTCTGAGGCCAAAAATTCACCCTTGAAACAAGCTAAGAAAAATAACATAGTTGCTCGGAAGACTACTGAACTTGTCAATCGGAGAGATGAGAAAAAAACAAAAGAAATAAATAAAAGGACTAGAGAAGATTTACCTATTCATAAGCGTCCAGCCCCGTTATTAAAGTCACAAAGAACTGTAAGATTTTTACAGCAATAGTGCTGGTGACTGGCGTCCTTTTATTTAGTTGAATATATTTTGAAATAGCTCTCTTTGTGTCACTTTTATGGAATAAGTGCTAAATATTGTCGGCTTAAAATTTTTAACTATAATTCCTTAAATATAACCGTATAATAAGTAGCTATTTTGAACAAACTGCCAAGTTTTTACTTTTTTAAACTTAACTTGCTCAACTGTGGTTTAACTTGAAACAAAGTTTTTCTGTTACACCTTTTAAAAAACCTTTCTTCCCCGTTACCTTAAATTTAACTAGAAACTTTCTGGAGGCACCGTTATTGAAGATATCACTATAGGAGACGGAATGATTGCCCGTCACGGGAAAACTCTGGGTGTCTACTACACCGGCCGCTTTTTAAATAACAGGAAGATTTTCGACTCTTGCCTCAAAGGGCCGGTAAAGCAGTCATATTGCATCATTTGCTAAGGGTAGAGAAGTTCTCATCCTTCTACAGCCTTTTAAGTTTAGGCTCGGGTGCGGGGAAGTCATCAGAGGATGGGACCAAGGCATTGCGGACATGAAGGCTGGGGGCTCGCGGGTCCTTACAGTGCCCCCAACTCAAGCCTATGGCCCACGTGGCATCCCTGGGTCGATTCCTCCTAATTCGACTCTCGTATTTGAAATTCATCTCAAGTACGTTAAATAAACATCCTCCTGATTGGATGAGTTTATTGCATTAACGTGTCGTTACAGGTATGATTACGTAGTGTCAGCATCTTTCCATGTCCTGCTGTGAGTGGAACTTCCAGCGTTGTTTCAGGTCCGTACTCTTCGAAGTCGTAGCCGAGTGTTTTGAACATTTTCTGTAGTTCGGGGTCGGTCGTGGTCAGAATAGAAAGGCAGTCCGTCTTGCTCGGCCAGTACTGGATGTTTTGCAGTTGGCCTTGCGAGTCATATCCTGCGCGGGCCTCGATCCCGCAGTAGTCTCTGTTCATCCGATCTACATAATGTCTTCCTAGAGAGAAACTTCAATGTAAACTCTCACTATAATAGCAGTTTAGTACCGGTTGTGTCCATCTTAGGAGACTGAACAGGCAACTTGTCCACATACATGAAGAGGTGTTTTAAAGCCTTCTCAGCCCAGAGACTCACCAAAGAGTAATTTTTTCCTTTATTAGTCATATAATACAAGACTTAGAATGAACAGTTCGTAATAAGAACCGTTGTAGGGAAAGGAGTAGAGGTTTAGCTGGTGAAACATAAATGGATCTGCTCGGAATTGGAGCCAAGGTGTCGTGGTCACGCGTGCTTGTCTCTCCATGGCTTCCTCAAAACTGTAGTTACCACTTAAGCGACACTCCTCACCAGTCGTCCAGTTACAAGCATCTGTAGGGCGTCTAATAAGTATTGCACCATGCATCATGGTAGCAATTTATTATTCACTAATACTTAGTTGGTTATAGGCCTCCATGTACAGATTGGGCTCGTGAGTGTTGTAGAATATGGCAAGGGCCCACCGGGGGATAATGAGAATGCCTGTGGAATATTTAATTTCAACGTATGGCTTGCCGAACTGAACAGCTGGGAGCTCACCCGGCACTCCGTACTCTTCCAAGGTGGTGTAAATTCCATGGTGCGGGTTGTTTTGGTTTCTCAACTCCTTTCTAGAGTTGTCTCCTATCCTTGGCGGTTAGCAAAAATTAAAACTTAATTGCAAAGATGTGGGCGTATGCGATGATAAAATTTGTAAACCTGTGACAATGTTGATACCGTGAGACTCTAATACGCGTAAAATGGGTGTGTTTTTAGGCAATGCTTTGGGCCTTCTTCCTGGAGGCGGTGGAACCGACTGAGGCCATAAACCTGATATCTCTATCAAAGAAGAGGTTATTAAACAAAACAACTTCACTGTAAAAGCTTTGCGTAACCAGGAGGCACCAGGCTGTGGGGAGAGAAGCGCTCGGTAAGACCATCGGGGTCTCCTCGAAACATAACATTGTCTGTAGAAGTAATATTTAATAAAGGTTAGAGTCCCTGTTATTCATGACGCTTGCAGAAAAACCAGTAGTGTCGTTCTGTCCTTTGAGCTTGTATGCTGGATATTCACTGGCATATATTAACTCTCCTTTAATTAACTTGAGATTAAACTCTATCTCTGCCGCCATCCTATCCGCTGAATTTTATTAATTAGTTTACCTTTATAATAATATAGCCACTAGTAGCGGTTTTAGGCAAAAAATATAAATCCAATAATAGTAAGAATAAAAAGATCGTGATAACGTGAAGTCTGGCAAGTGTATTCCCGGCCACCGCATTCACTGGGCCCAAGCCAGTCGAGGTTCTATTAAGAAGTTATGACTAGAAAAAAAGGACTATTCAACTAATGGGGATGACCTGGTGATCCCAGCAGTGTGTTACCCAGTTGAAGTAATGTTTATATTTTTCTGACTCTACTGCTATACTTGAACCGTAATTCAAAGCGCTATTATTTATTTAGCAAAAGATTAACTTTACAGTACTTGTTTTCACATAAAAATGTAAACCTATAACCCGCACCGTTGTATGCCAATTCGACTAGAACTTCTGAACCAGGAGGTAGTCTGCTGCTGAGATTATAAAAACTCAAAGCCGCTAGAGCTACAGATTCGGGGTTGGCTCTCAGAGATTTTGTGCTATTATACAACTCGGTTTTCAAAAACCAGTCATCAATGTGCATCTGACAGTAAAATCTTCTTTTCCCAAGATAAAGGCCTACAAGAAGAGTACATTTTTAAAGAGACTTACGGGAAGTGTATAGAATCTGCGAACCTTTAGTAGACCATTGAAACCAAACGTTTGCCATCGCTAGATTTAAATTAGTGTAGTTGTACTTTGTGATATGCCTCAATTCCCCTAAAAAGTACAAATAAGAAGTTTTAAAAAGCTATATTAAGAATAAAAGTGCACCAAAGTCACTGGTTTGATCAATTTCATGGAAATTAGCGTCGTACAAGAAGTGCAGTTCTTCATAGCCTCCAGATGGCTTGTACACTGCAGCTAAAAGATACTCTTCTAAGATTTGTATTTTACTATAGAATTTCTGTAGAGTTTTAAAGCATCTCTTTACCCGGACGAGCCGACACATTCAGTTGACTTTTTAATAGCAAAACAGGCAAAAGGGAGGAAGAATTTACTATATAGACGGGATTGAAATCAATTTGGCTTTTGTTCAAATACCAGAAGCATTTGTGACATACAATCCCTGAAATTCCTAATATGAATAAGAGTTTATTTCATTAAGTACGGGAGTTTAGTATATAAGAAAAAGAATATTTAAGATAACTCACCAGATTTGATAGCATTTTCATCGAAATGTAGAAACCCGTCTTGTACATTGTAGGTCTTCAGTTCTTTAAAAAGGTTATAAAATAAAGCACAATACTTGTAAATATAAAGTAGGGCTTGATGTCGATAATAATATTATATTATTATAAGGGCGTTGAGGTTAGAAACAAAGACAATATTATTTTAAATAATTTATATATAGTTATAAACAAAAAGACTTTGAGTCTGATAATTTTTATAAAACTTTAAAGTAATTTAAGTATAAAAGGTAAAACGATGCCAAGGGGGGCTGAGGCGCTAATGTAGATTAAGAGCCTGCAAAGCTTTGTCACTTAAAAAATGAAAAAAAATGTGAGTCTTCCAAGTCTGCCAAAATCATAACCCAGCTATATTCAACCTCTGAATTACTTACCGACAAGTTAAAAACAGTTTTATTCATCACCGTTATTATTATTATTATATATAATTGACGTTATTCGCTAAAAATTTATAAAAAACTTTTCCTTTTATAAAATAACAACAAATAATAAAGGAACCTAATATATAAATGGAGGTAAAAATAAGTGGAAATGAGTGAGGGAGGTTGCTACAAATACAGACTCTAAACGAATGTACAATTTTTTAATAATATCTGTATTAAAAGTTTTATCCTAGAAATTATTATCTTTACGAAAACAGTGAGAAATTATTCAAAAACACTATAAAAATGAAATACCTCAACTAAACTTTGACCACTACAACTACAACTTACAAGATTTAACTTTGTTTTATTAAATATTCGTATTAGTAGTTTTATATTAATAAAATAAGGCAACTCCTATAAAATATTGAAAGAAAGGATTTAATAAAAATTTTCTTTGATAATAAAATAGCCTTTAAGCAGAAGCACTTTATTATTTTAGTGGGCGCCTCAGTTGCCGTTTAAGAAATATCAGAAAGAACTAACACGCAAAGAACACCAAAAGGGGCAATTTAACGTAAAAACACCAGCAGTTATATTATTCTCTATAAATATTAATGAAATGCAGCTCTTAGCTCTTAGTAATAAGTGTCTTACACCCTTAATTGTCCACCTCTCCCCGCCCTCTTTCTCTCTGGAAACAACATGCTCTATTGTAAGGATTAACTGAAAGCATACCTGAGGCTAAGGCTTACCGTAAATAAGAATAATTTATAATTATAATAGGTGCTTAAATCATAGATAGTATAACCTTACCCCCACCCTCGAATATAAGTAGTAAAGATATTATTATATCAATGAGTGTAAAATACTCTACTTATCTCACAACTATTTTACAAATAATTATGTTTTAAGGTTTTAGTAGTTGTTAACTTGCCTGGTATAAAAGTATGGGTAGAATATAAACTGACAAGACGAACTTGATACTTTTTAGTGTAGTCTCTTAGTATAGTCCATTCCGCTTCACTGTGAAGTTGTGGATTAAGGTGGATTAGGGGTATTAAGAGAAAAGTATAATTCTTGGAAACCTTAAAGCTTCTGCTTTGGTAATAACTATGGAATTATATAGGGCAGCTCCCTCGAACTCAAGTTGAGGTACATAAGAAGTAATCTATTCATTAATTTTGAGTTTACCCAGGATTCTGTATTATATCCCTTGTTTTTTTAAAATATCATTAAAAACCTCATATCGAGTCCCCACGCCCAATAAATAGTATTTTGATATTGGTAGGTCCGAGCTGTTTTTTGAGATAACTAAAGTTTTTAAAGCTACAGAGTAACTAAGGCCTTGGGGATTATTTTTGCAAGAAAAAGTTTGGGCACTAACTACCAATGAAACTATCCACAAAGCCAACAGCACATGATTAAAATTTAAAATCATTATTAAATTGCCCTTTCATAGTTTAGAAGCTTATAAACTCAAAATATATTAACTATAATATGAGGCCTTGTTACGATATATTAATGCAAATTTTAATATGGTCTAAGCAATCAATTCTTGTTTGTTTATAAATAAATTCCTTTATGAGTATCACGTGTCTAAATTAGTAAAGAGGTGTATCCTATCACTGGTAAAGGATTATATGTGTCAGTTAACGAAAGTATTGGGAGAAAATATTCTGGAAGCTAATAAAAATTATACAAACTAGAGAAGCAATTTTTTTAAAACTTTTTGCTAAGGCGCTCTAGTAGGCTCACTGTACACTCTTTTTGATTAAATACCTTTTTCGCCTGCCTTAACCGTAAATATTTAAAAAAAAGACACTTTAAATTTAAATTTTTTAATTATGCAAAACTACTTTTTCCGTAGTTTTGACTGACTAAAAAAAAATGTTTAATAACTTATTTGTAATACTTTTTCCTGGTGTTTTATGTATAATGAGAATATTAAGTATATACTTTCTTTTGTTTCGACCTTTTTCTTAGAATACCATGTAATAAGAAATTAGCTGAACGTAAGAAATTTAAAATATGAATAAATAGATTAACTAACGCTTTAATTAGAAGAAATGTAAAAAGTGATTTTTCTTTATTCTTTGATTGTAAAATATTTGTATTTGCGCATCATTGTAACAATGAAATGCTTTATTTGGATTTAAAAAATTAAAGCTTGTTCTACTTGCAAAAGTGGTTCAGTAATTGTTTTTTTAGATACTCACTTCAGTTCATTGTATTTTTATCACTGTATCTTTTTTGTTTTTAGAGAACGTCTTATACCAAGCCTCTTGGTTCTGAACCTACCGCAATAAAAATACACAACTTTCTAGAGCCATATTAACTATGGTTCTTTTTTTTTTTTTATTAAGGTAATATATTTTATAAACTTAATAGCTAGTTTACAATTGCTAAATTTAGTAGCATCATAAAAATGTTATATGGTAAAAGTTCAGAGCTAGGGCTCCAATTCCATTCCCCTCCCCTTTCGCTTTACTAAATGAGTGCCGCACTAACAGCTATTTAAAAAATCTGGTTGGCAAAAAAATCATTAACAGCATGGTTTAATGTAAATGAGTGCTACTTCTTAGTCATATCAAGGTACTTATTTTTGAAAACGACCATCTTTATAAAAATGCTACACACAATATTGTTAAACGTATGTTGACAAAATTTTGCGGTGTCGCCTGTCTTTTTAAATATTTACAAAATAAAAGTTTTATTGCTTTATTATGGTATTTACTCACGCAAAGCATTTGTGTACGCTTTGTCATAACACCTGTATAATAGTCAGCTCTGATTCGCTTTAAATATACTGCTTACATCCTCTAAATGTCATAATAGAAAATACTTTGCCCAGAGAATATCTAAGTAAATTATATAATGCTGTGATAGTGTTTGCTAGGCCCAGGCTGTTTCGCAAACTCACAAGTAACATTACGAAAAAATTGTGCTCCGCCACTCCATCCACCCTTATTAAATAGAAGCTATATCCAAAAATAGAGAATTCACACGATGCTTCCATCAACTTACTAAATAAAATTTAACTAATAAACCAGTTAAATAATAGTAAAGGAAGTTACTAACTGTTCCTAACAAATTTTTTCTTTTTTTTGGTCAAGTGTAGGACCATTTTTGTTGACACAAGAAGGAAAAAAAGACTTATCATGTACATGAACTTATATACAACTTTCTTTTTTTTAAGTGAAATGAAATCTCTTTACTAAAAAATTGTACTTTAATATCTATTAATTAGTTTTGCTTCTTATCATTTTAAGATAATTTTTATATAAAATATTAAAAAGTTACCGTACTAAACCACTAGCAGTTAAGCAGCCCTCGGTAAAGCTCTTAGTATGCTTTAAAAAAGGACCATGTTCGCATTCACGAGGTAAAGGGAAATCTTTCTTAAGGAGTTCCTGTAAGCATTTTTAAAAAGTTGTTTGGGTATTAGTTGCAGTGTATGCAGGTTGGAGGCAGGCCTTTTATTTCCTGGTTTATAAGCACTTGCCATACCCACGAAGTACTGCTGGTGGGGATTTAAGGAATAGTTTATATTTCCATAGTATTCCTTCAAAAGGCTCGCAGCTCTCATTTAACCATATTACTGTTTTTTAATTATCAATAAAGGCCTGTCCTTCCATATATCGTCTCTTAAAAGAACGTATTTTAACGATAAGTCCTTTAATAAGAAGGGGAGTATCAACTCTAGAGGATTTAAAAATAGTCGCGTGCTTTAAAAACTTGACGACGGGAGCCTTCACAGATAAAGGATAGAGGTAACACTTTAATCCAGGAATACCAGAGTAGCTGTTAGGACTCTTTATATCTTACACCTGCCTCCGTAATGCGGACGCCCACTGTTTGGCATGGTGGGGAATCTAACAAAAGAAAAATGGAGGGTGAGAGCCTTTCAGTCAAGCGACTTTTTGCTGGTTGAACCCCTGATGTCGATAGATCTTTAAACTCTTCGCAGTTCAATTCCGAAAAAATTCCTCTTAAAACTACATTAAGTGCTTTCTCTTCAGGTAGTTGACAGGAGTAAAATTCATTACTTCTTTAATAAGAAGAGTTTGTGGCTACCCGAAAGTCGTCAGAATTAAAAGGAAAACTTTAAAGTGATTTCGAGTATCCCCTGAGGTTTAGACGTTACTACCTAATAAAAAGAAAAGTACTTCAAGCCATATATGCTTTTCACGTATAACATTGAGAGGATTGTAACTACTTTTGGGGATGTTGTTACTAGTATTGTCGCCGGTGGTGGCTTTAATGTTATTTTTAGAAGTGTTGTTACTACTGTTACTGCTCTTAGTAAAGGGGGTATAACTGCTTTCTTTCAAAACTATGGGGACTCACCACTATAATTATATTTATTACCATCGTTATTGTTACTAGAATCGTTATTATTACAACCACAATTTTTATTCTTATTATCAATGGTGGCAACTTCGACTTCATCTACGGCGAGAGCGCTGAGAAATTATTGGAATTAGGATTTTCCATAGTTCAAAGAACCGCCATTTCGCTTTTCAGAGCAATAAACCAGAGTTCTTTACTTTACCTTCAAGTTCGGAATCTTTTTGTCTGCAAAAACTAATTTTTGTTGTTAGATCTGCTATGGCAGTTAATAACTTGAACACCATCTCGGGTGAATAGTGTCTTGTCATGGTTAAAAGTTATATATATATAAAACATTATTGTAAGAATATAAAGAAAGTAAGAAGAAAAAAAAAGAGTTTCGTGTTATATAAGTATAAAGAAAAATATTTATAGCAAGCCCGTCTCAGAAAAATCCCCCCCTTCATTCCTCCTGTTGTTACCCCTTTATTTTATTTTCTATATATTACCAGACATACTATCGCCAGGCCCTATAAAAGAGGTTCTAATACGCTGGTTAATCAGATCTAAGCGGGCACCAATGCTCATCCGAAGGAGCTTACACTATCATGACCATCCCGAAGAACTATAAAAGCAGGGAAGATCGGGGGTAGGGCCAGAACTCCAGCCATTCGGAAAACCGCTAACCCCCACTGAAAGAAGCAGTTTTAGGCCCGAGGTCCGAGGCCACCTGGAGACACCGGCCAGTACCACTTTCGGCCAAGGCCTCCCCGACTATCAGCTCTTCACCCAAAAAACAGGAGTCTCTTTCTGTATAATACATACTTTACAAAAATAAACAAAAGATAAAAATGCAAAATTTCTAGGTTAACTAATCACTAGGACATCCCTCTATTATATTTTTAAAATTAAGTCGGTGAAGTAAACTCTAAACCTTTAAAGGTAGTAGATTGGTAAGAGCTTAATTTGTTGAAATTTTTACACTAGTGTTAACCCTCACAATGGGGGCATGTTTAATGCCTCCTCTTAAAAAACGTCTCGAAATCGCGGTTTATTTAATCCTTTTGAACTGTGAAATGAAAAGTTAGTCCGGGTGTTTGTATAACTGGCAGAAAAAATATTATCACATTCTATTTTTTTTAAATCTTTTTCTTAAAAGGTTAAACAGAGATGAAATAGATCTGTTTCAAATTTTAAAAATAATTTTTTCACTTTTGGGTATTACGATTAGACTATGTGTTGCGGGGGTTCTATTTTAGTTGTATTTTCGTGACTTTATAAGTTCAGTAGGGTGAAACCTCTGGTGTTCCAAAATCTTCTTGGATCTCTCCTACATCCATCTTCTTTAAACACGGAAAAAGACTACTTTAAGCTTTTTGTCGGACGGGACCGATTTATACAACATCCAAGAAATTCCAAATCTAGGAGAAGTAACTTTCTAAGATATCATTCTAAAGAAGCGAAGAACGTGTCCTCTTTGAACATTTAAACGTTGTCTAAAACTTGTACCGCGGCATAAGAATTAAAATTTATGGGCCAAGAGTAGTCTTAAGTCTTATTGACTCCTTCCGCTTTCTTAAAATAAAATAGTCTTTCATAATTACTTTTTCCTTGTAACTTACTAAATTTCGCCTTAAGCAACTCTAACTCCTTTGTCAAAGGGGCGCTCGTAGCAAATTGACTGGTGATTAATTGTTGTTGTATATATATGCGGAAGTAGTACCCTTAACGACCGTTAATAACAAAATAAATAAAAATTATTATTTAAAAAGTTCATATAGTTATATGCAAAACAAATAATTAGTCATTTGATAGATATATATGTTAGTTGGTTAAGAAGTTAAACAGGGGAATGGTTAGCAAAAGCGATGCAAGTAAAAATAGCAAGTTGTGCAAAACAAGAAAAACAGTTATAAAAATGAATCTAAGTGCGCAGGCCACATTCATGTTTTCTGTAGTTGATTGAAAAAAAAAACTTTATACCTCTCTAGCAAACTGTGTGGTCTTTAGATTATATTATAACCGGTAAGCCAGGTTAGTTTGGTGTATAAGTTTAAGCTACACGTTACGCAGAAATATACAAATGTACTAATGTAAAAGCTAAAGTTTAAATAGGTCACCACAGGCAAGTAATAGAGCAACCGACCATTCCTTTATAATAAAATAGTGTAAAAAAGCTATAAGTAAACGAGATAATTCCTAAAGAGATCATATGTTTTCTTGTTAATTATAAAACACACCTTCAATGTCAAATACTAAACCCAAAAAAATTAGAAAATAAATATTTCTACATAAAAAGTTTGGTGGATAGAATAACCTATGCTTTTGACGTAAAAATTCATATAGCATGCGCTTCTGTAAAACTATTTTGAAAAGATGTAGACAAACTTGTTAAATAAGAAACCGCTGAAATATTTTAGGAGAATATAGTTTATTGGGCCATAATGCGAAAGTACAGTAATCATATGTAGATCCCCAGTAAAAAGGAGACCTTTTCTATAGTACATTAAAGAAAGTCACAAGTAAAAGAAAACTTCCAAAAGAAACGCTGTGCTGTCGGTTGAGCATAGAACAAATACGAGGCCATGCCAATGCTACCTATAAAATAGTAAACTTATAAGGCTACGTGAATTTTGCTGGCATTCCATACCTTTAAAATCACGAAAAATTCTTTAAAAACACTCTTAACCCTTTTAGCTAATTATGTTAATAGTTGAGCAATCTCGCAATCCTAAAACTTAAAATACTTTCTCGGTTTCCACAGAGGGGAGCTCCTAAATTCCGTTAAAAATCAAATCTAATTCTGTAAAAAACTTTAATAAAGTTTATTCGTACTTTTTTTCTCGAATCTCTGTTGATTTAGAGCGTTGTAGCCTTCGGGTTAACTCCTTACAGGTTACAGGTAACTATGTTTACCACTTGTCGCCTAAGTTCAATTTGCGAGAGTAGGTCAATGGAAATTGTGACTAAACGACAGTCTCGGGCCTCTGAAACAATCTTTAGTGAGCTTGAGTACCATGCTCTAAAGGAATTAGCCGCAGCCAACATACTATAAGGTAGTGGTAAATTTAGTTACCAGTAAAACGTAAAACAACTCTATTTTAAACTCTAGTTTGCCCCCTAAAGGGTTGAGCACTATTCTCATTTATTCTAGATTAATATTTAAGTAATTTATTCTGAACTATCTTTATTACTGTTAAAACTATTTCTTTGATGTATAAAAATTTATGTAATCTATCCTTATTTTATAAGAAATATAAAATTATAATGAAACACGTTAAAGTGAATTTTAAGTAAGCTGAAATAAACTATTTTTTACTCACCATGTTATTTAAACCAAAACAAAGAAGCAATAGCATAGAAGCCATAAAATTTTTTATAAATAAATTTCAGAAATGACCTACTTTATCACGTACTCTAGGCTATGCGTTGTCATGTCACTTAATTGTTTAAAAGCGTAGTTAGTAATAATGTACTTTACTATAAGCACTAAAGGTTATAGATGTTGTAAATAAATTAAAAAAAAAAAAGAAAACTTAAAGATATATTTAGCTTAACAGTTAAACAGGGAAAGTAGAATTGAAAACATGTCGGCGTGCTTATACGCTTAGTAAGACTTAGCATGTAAAAAAATTATTTCAGCATGCGACAATGCTGTATTATTTTTTTTTAAAATTATAAGAAAGAGAACTTTTTATAATACACAGAAAACTCTTTTTACGAATTGTGCAATTTGTTGGAGAGGCGTGTGCCTGTGTCCTTAATAGAAGAGCCTGTAGGCAGGATACATACTTTTTGAGTTTGGTTGCCTTCTTTCTTGGAATTTAACCTACACGTGAGCACTCTTTTAGTCCCCTTGTTGGCTTATGACTCCTATGCTTCACAAATAGTATAAAAGTGTGTGGAGGAACGTGTGCAAGTGTACCCAATAGAAGAGTTTGTAGAAAGAATAAAAATTTATGATTTGGTTACCTTCTTCTCTGGAATTTAAACTACATTTGGGCATTCTTTTTGGCCCCCTCGTTGACATAATCATGTTCCTCGTAAGCTTCGTAAACAGTATAAAAAAGCGCATCTTAAACGCTAAGCTTATACCAACAAAGTCCTGCAGAAAAAATAGTGGTAGTCATAGTATTTTTAAAGAAGTTTTGGTTCTAGTTTCCCTTTTCATTTATAGGTTTTTCTGGGAGGGAAGAAACTGTCAAGTTCCGCAAAAAATTGATTTATAGGGCCCAAGTTTTTGATAACTTAAACGATTATGACTTTTATGTTTTCTATTGCCTTCCTCGTATTTTTAGGCCTCTATGTTAAAGTTAGTTTTTTAACTCATAATTTTTGTTCGTATTTTTTTTTAACTATATATAAGATTACAAATATCTTTTAAATAAATTATAAATAATATTAATGTATGCATAAATATATTTTCAACACCCATTTTAACACTTAATTCTCGTACCTTTATAGTGATTTATTATAATTTTATATTTTTATCTAAGTATACCCATGACTGCATCATGCTATAGTCAGTTTTTGGGCTTCACTATACTTTTGCTAATCAAAAATTTTCTTTAAGTTAACAGTTAAAAACTATTTATTTCGGTATTGAATCTGTTACGTAGTTTGTCGCTTACTTATATTACTATCTTATATACAAATATAGTAAATAGTATTTAATTTATTAGTCAAAAATTATTATTACTGGTATTTAGTATACCAAATTATACGTTAATGCAATATCAGGTGCAGGGTTTTTTTAGTAACGCATTAGTAATTGCACTATAAAGTATTAAAAAAAAATTAATTTAAAGCAGGTTATGCCGGCTCCTAGTCCGTCTGAAGAGGTATCTAAATAACTGTTAAGTCATTTTTCATTTTGTTTATGAAAAAGTGTAGTGCAATAGTTTATTTCAACTTTAATGCTACGCATATTATTTTATAAGAAACGTATTAACGTATTAATACTGCTTAAAACATTTTAGATGAAATACTTTATATTCGTGGACGCAGGCAGTACGGGGACCCGAGCGTACTTGTACCAATTGGTTTTCGTTCTTTTTATTAATTTCTATAATTTTTCATTAAAATCTCAACTTTTCGATTAGCCCCGAAATTATAAACTCTTTCAGGATCAGTTTTTTATCACCTCATTACCTTTTCCTATTAAAGAGAGACCGTTTACTTCGGATCCATCCGGCACATGTTAACTTAATCCTTAGTTATTATATATATATAAATTATTCTATCGTTTTCCAGTTCCTATTGAAGAGTATGTATGGAGTGTTACCAAAGATCTCCTTGAAAAAATAAACGAAGACTGGTCATTAAGACGTTTTGGACCGATGTCGACCTTCATTTTTTTTTTATGTCCAATATTTTTAAAAAGTAAATAATTTTTATAGCCCTTTGTATATTTTCGGTACGGGCGGGCTACGGTCGTTATCGCCTGTGAACCAAAATAAGATTACTGAAGTATTGATACATTCAATAATTTTATTAATCTTGAAACTATTGTTATAACTTATGTTAGAAACTTGTGAATGAGCTTACCAACTATAATGGCTTTAATATTGATGGTGTTCATATTAAAGTTATTAGTGGGCAAGAGGAAGGTTATTTAAATAGTATTGCATTAAGGTTTCTTTGGTTTTCTTACTTAGTTAATATATATATATAGCTCTTTATGCCTGGATTACTGCTAACTATTTAGATAAAAAACTTAACAAAGAGCTCACTGTGGGCGTTTCAGAAATGGGCGGATGTGAGTGTTAATTTATTTGAGTTAAAGAAATATGCTGAATTATCATTAACCATGTACAGCCTCACTTCAACTCGCTTACCAAGTTAAAGATGTAAAAGGAAGCCCAGACGTACTTTATCAATATTTATGTTAACTTTTTTTAAAAAACTTTTTATATATAATTTTTAATAGAATATCGTCCACTTAAAGTTAGGTTCTGGTCATAAGTAAGTAACCTATTTTCTGTACATTATTTATTGGGAAACACATTATTCAGTCTCCCTTTAAAGGAGGAAATAGTTTTACTGCTTATTATATGGTTTACATATTCAGCATTGATAAATACATCATTTAAAATTATTATTTTTGTTACCCGGCGTTTTACTTAAACGTTTTTAAGCTACCACGTGTTTACCGCCTCCTTCGACGATTATGGCTCTGATAGTGTATATAATAAATATGTTCAAGCATTAAGTAATCAACTTAAAGATGAAGAAGCGAGGTTTGTTCATTCCATTCCGTGCGAATAATACTATGATCTATTAATAACTATTAAAAAAGTTACTGTTTCCCACCTGGTTTTAACTTCACCGAAGGTTTATACATCCTTGCAAAATTTATTATATATCTGAAATAGAAAGTTGCTCGCTTTATTAAACAGAACAATCAACTAAAAGCGTTTCAAAAGACCCCCAGGGAAATTTTGAGAACTGTAGCCGCAGCTTAAAGAGTATTCTTGACTTAAACTGCATTCAGGCACAATGTAATTTTTGTTAATATAACAATTTTGCAACCCTTATTTTTTTTTTTGAAGGCTCCATCAATGGTAAAAGTCTTCCTCCCTTTGATGCCAATATGAAAATCTATGGATTAGCGTCTTTTTATTATATTACTAACGATTTTAAAGCTTATGATGAAGGTAATATTATTACTACTATATCTTTTTATCTACTAACAATTTTATGATATAGATAATAAGCTAAATAAGAGTAAATTCGTTGACGAAGCCACTAAATATTGCAGTACTCAATGGGAAGAAATACAAAAAATGAGTACTTTTTTAACAGCCGTGACATATAGCTTGCTTACCCCTATATATAATAGCAAAAATTCGATATCGTGAAAAAACGTGTTTGAAGGCGAGCTATATTAACCTGTTGCTTGAGAAGGGCTTTAAGTAATTTTTATTTACATTTTTCGTACTGCTGGTATTAACTAGTTATTATACTCTTAGCATTACACAAGGAGCAGAGTTTTATACAGTCCAGAATGTTAATGATCTCAAAGTGAGTTGGACTTTGGGAGCTTTACTTCACGCACTTAATGCTGAAGATTAACTAATGTTTAAAGCAATTACCAACTGATATAAACTTCCTATAACTTCGGCGTTGTTTATCATGCGCTTATGATATTGCGATAGGAAATAGTACGCTAAGGTTATTAGAGTAATAGTGACCAAAGCATTGAACGGTTATAAAAAGTTGCAGGTGGCCAGTCTACGTTGTTAACTGCGGTAAACTCCACCCACAAGGACTTCAGTTGTTTCCGCTATAACTTGCATTTATTTGTTCTCCGCATGATCAGCACATAAGGAATGCTTTTTTGGGAGCGTTTAATATTGTAGATAACGTCTGTCTGCTGGTGACTAAGATCAACGGTTTTTAATAGTATCGATCTATATTATTTTAGATTATGATCATTTCTTACTTGGTCTTATCGATGTAATAATAATATTAGCGTCTATTTAGACCTTTTATTTGTTGCTTTTATAAAACTTCAGTTTTCATGCCATTCATTTTATTCTACCTAGTTCTCAATGACATGAGTTAAAGCCTTTTTATTTAAAATTAATTGAAAATTAATATAGTTATATTTTAGGTTATAAATTTTATAATAAATCAGTAGGGACTTTGGAGACTAAGACGATTTTGCCTGGTACATATTTAATATTTTAAGTTGTTCTTGTATAGATGAGCTTAATAACAGTGGTAGTGTTTAGCTGCAACTATCAACTAAACAATTAAAAAGTCACCAGAACTAATATAGCTGACCTTGTTATAAATAGTGTATATTTCAAACCTAGCCTCTTATTTTTTTAAACCACAGAAATTTGGTTTCCGTATATACGATAGATAATCCCCGCATTAATATTTACATAGTACTAGCTAACAACCTTCCTAAGCGCCTTTAGTAAACGATAAACTACCAAGGCGGATCGAATACAACAATGCTATACAAGTACAATCCGCACAAAGCCCGTTAATTAGCCAAACTGGCATGCTACTTCCTGTGATTGAACTTGCAGCTCGGGAAGACAGCATGAGTATTGCCAGAACATCACAATTATGTGTATCTTTCTCTCAACTCTTTCGTCCTTGATTTTGCTTCTAGTTTTATTCATAACTCAGCTGCATTCATCAACTTTTTTATGAACTATATAGCATTTCACGTTTCCCGCACGTAGTTTTAAGACGCTGTTCCTTTTTATTAGGTGAAAATTATGACTGTCTACACGAGTGATATAGACGAATACGAAGGATTCTATAAAGTAACCTTATCGAAAACTTAAAATAAATGTATTACTTAGGGGAAAGATTCGGGTACACTACAAATAACTAATATTTATAGCCAGCATTTGTGCATGTGCTTAGATCATCGGTGCCTCTAAGCACCAATTGCTGAATCTGTTTTCCGAGGCAGGGCCCCCAGTCTTAAAATTAGCATGTAACGACTTTAATTTTGTATAGCTTCTTGTGCTTGTTCAATAAATACGGTAGCCCCCGAGCTTAATAATGGTTTGTGTCCAGTAGTGGTTAAATGCTTTTGGCTTCTATGAAAAAAGTATCTACAATACGGGCTACCTTAGGCTCTGAGAGGGTGTCGTTGCGCGCAAGGTAGTGCTCCCCAACTAGTTGCCGCAGTAATGTGTTTTGTCATACTAGCAGTGCGCTGCTACAATTGACGGAACCCCTTCAATGCCAAAGCGAGTGAAGCGTAGATCGTAATAGAGGGTTTACATGTACACTGGTCGATACAGTTTTTTAAATAGGTACATCCTGATATTTACATGGCACAGTGTAACCAGCTTGTGTTCCTTCATTTACTTTGCTGCATTGCGTGAGTCTCGCGGCTGGCTGCGGCCGATGACGATGCTCAGGCCCCCTTTAGAACGTTTAAAGCTCTTAGAAGACTTTTTTGACTAATTATGTGTTTTTCTCCTTAACACATGAACCGTCTGTCTCATGATGGACATAGACTGATTTTAATACAAAGCACCCCGTTAAGTAGGTGTTGAAAGCAGATTTTATAAGCAAAAAAGAAAAAATCTGTCTAATCAAGAAACATTTTGCAAGAAGACTAGTACTCAGCAAGAAACTATAGTGAAAGTGTTTTATAGTATTTCACTTCTTTTTTTAGGAAAAAGAAGTTTATTCTAGAGCTGAGGAAATAGTGAAATCACGTTAAAATTTTCTTGCTATTAACTGTAGCAGATCCAAAAATTATAACAAAGGTAGAACTTATTGCCCTTTCAAGAAGACTGTAATGAGAAGAATCGAAGAAATGGCAGATGAAGTTGGTAAACAGATGCTTTAACGTATGACCGCATGCTCTACCATTTCTCTTGCTTTGGACGAGAGCAGCGAAGTATTTGTATAGGATGTGTCAGCGAACAATTCCATAGCACAGAACTTCTAGATATGGGGCAGCAAGTTTCCAGTAGAAAAGGTATTTTACGTGAAATTAAAGATTTGATAATCGCCTATTAAACTGGGACTAATATGATAGTGTTTGTTTTGTACAGGTGGAGCTCCGGCGATTATCGGGAGGGTAAAAGGTTTTTTTTTAAATTTTGTTGGAAGGATTTTTAAAAACCTAAAGTTTTTAAATACCACTGCTTTACTTACCAAGAAGCCCAAGAAGCTCTCTGTGCCAAGGCTATCAACTTTATTTCTGTTCTTATAATCCTGTGATACGATGTGCCATCCACATTGGATCCAGGGCTCATGATGGAAGGGTTCCTTTTATTTCTTCTTAATCGTTCAAAGGACACCATCACATTGCAGTGTTCCCTGGCTATCTCGGGGTTAAACCTTAGAAAGGTTTTGGAAATTATGAAATTTAGTTTTGGGATATTTAGTAGAGAGAAAAGAGTGATCCCCCGTCTCCCAGATAAGTGCTCACCTCTCAGAAATAAAGGTTGGTTGTGGGATCTAGCTTTTGTGACAGATATTATGGGTCATTTAAATAATTTAAATAAGCGTTTGTAAGGCAAACTAATTTTTTTTTTTCCCGACCTTGCTCGGTTTGGTTCAAACTTTCAAATTTAAACTGACACTTTTGAAAGGGCCTTTGCGTAAAGGTGGACTGCACCATCCCACTCGAAAGCAATAGTTGATGGTAGAAACAAAAATGCTGTCTTCACGAAGTTTAAAAAAAAAGTTTTACTTTTGAAAAAATCGTCTGGAGAGAGATCCATCGATAGTGCTTCCCAAGACAGTTTATTAAATTTTACTTGAATATGCGCTCCGCTACTCTTGTAGATTTGGCTCGGACTAATACTTGTGACCAAACAATTTTCAACTACCGATGTTTATTAAAAATAAATATCTCGCAATATTAACCGACGAACAATATAAAAAAAATCTCATTCTTCTTGGGCCCTCACAAGTAGATCCCAACATTGGGAAGCTGACACATAGATGAAGCAAAATCATAGGCCTCATTATTGTTCGAGTGCTAGTTTTTTCTTAATAATTTAAATAATTGCATTTTTTTTATAACATAAACGTACCCAATGACCAAGTGATCTGCGTATGATAATGTGGTTTTTGGTAGATTATAGTAGTAATCTAATTTAAGGAAAAGTTCAAAACAAACTAGGATAATGTTTTGTAAAAAAAATCTCTTGCCTAAAAAGTTTAAGAAGCAGAAACTTTTTTCCTGTTATTCGATTCAGATGAAGTGGTAGGGCTGGGATGCCTATGCAATATGTTTCAGAAGAATGATAGTACAAGTGTAAAGTTTGAAGTTGTCTATTTGAATAAGTAATCAAGTAGATCAATTTGACACACTACTAGCTAAATATCACACAGTTGGTTCTAAAATGGTGTGTTTAACCATAATGAAACTAGGGCGCGTGTTACTGGACAGTAATATTAGCTGGTCAAAGGAAATTGGCGGAAATTGTTAGTGCCATGCGAACAATTGACTTCAGAGAGATATCCTGATCTTTATGCTTATTGTACTCTTTAATTGACGAAATTTGGCCAAAGTTGGTGCTTGTTTCCTATATAGCACCACATAGCATAGCACAGCATAACAGAATATGATGGTTTTTACTTTAGAAAGATACCATAATCAACTTCGCTGAGGAAAAAATCCCAGTTCATGTTTTAACGCAAATTACCATTTTAGACAATTTTTACGATTATTATATAGATAATTTCATTGCATAGGGGTTAGTATATAATGAAGGTTCACGAAAAATAAACCGGCAGACATTTTAATTTTTTTTTCAGTGTTTTTTTTTTTTTTTTAGCCACATCTGTACATATCTATATATATGTACATTTGTTGACAATTGATTTTATAGAGCTTAAAGGTTTAGCTACCGACCAACAGAGGTTTAAATACCAGTCAGTAAAGGTTTAAATACTCTAACAAACTTAAATAATGTATTATTCAAGTGTAATTTATATAAAAGACAATATAAAGACACTATTTGTTTAAACTAGTTGATTTAGTGCTGTTATATACAATATTTAAGCTCCCTGACTGGCATGTGTAAAGAGAAAGAAATATGCATTTGTTTCGCTTCTCCTTGCTGGCGCGTGTCCTGTGTGCTCCTTAACATTTTTATCTTCACTTTTATGCGGGATGCGCGTCGGTAACCTTTTTGGTTGCTGCCATCACGGCGAGATACGCGTCGGCGATTTTTTAAAGAAACATGTTAATGCCCGCCGTCCACGGGTTTTGCTATATATGGTTGCATTTTCTGTTAGCTAGTTTATGAACTTTCGCGGTTGCAATGTACATTCTTCCTGAAAGTAACGGTTGCTTTTTGCCGCCAGGTCTAGGTCGTAAAGCTGCCTAAAAAGATAGACCCTATATATTCATATTCGCGTCTACAGACGCCTTAGTTCTAACGGGTTTCCATGGTTTCGATCTAGCTTACTCGAAAGATTGTCATTCGTTGACGGAACACATGTCTATGAAAGCTCATTACCCTTTGGTCATGTCACCCTCTATGACGAATCGGTCGTTACTTGATCTGAGGCTGAAATGCACCCTTATTTAATCAGCTTCAATAAAAGATTAGCCAAAAACCTTGAAAAATAAATGAAAAATTTGCACGTCAAATATTTTTAGTCAAAATAAAGTGCACTTTCGAACAAAAAGGCGGACCACCGATGCGCTAAGAGAACATGCATATACAGCGTAAGATTAACTGCAAAACTACTGACTTTGAGGAGCCATTAACATACGCCTCATTATTGCTTTAGAAATATTTTTTTAAGACCCATTCTTGAGAAAAAAGAGCTTAGTTAAGCCAACAAAATTATTATATTTTTAGTATTGAATCTAAAAACAAATAATTCTAACTAAATTCATAACTTACAACCTCGCTCCGAATAAGACCTGCTCTAAAAGGGGATATTGTGTGTGAGAGAGTCAAAAGCATAATAAAAAATACCGGAAAAAGGGGTGGTACAGCAAATTTTTTGTTAAATTTAAAGGTGTCTTTGTTTTAAAAAAAAAAAAATCCTCGGTATCCAATCTTGGAGGTTTAAAACACTAGTAAATTGCTGTGATGCATTTTTTAGGTTAAAGGACTGTTAAATGATTAATTAGTTAAAACCATTTAATCTAAAAAATATATGATTATTGCACTAGCGGACCATACGATACGTATTCACTTAATAAAGGATTCATGGGATATTTCTCCTATTTCGCGCTTTTCTGCCTTGGATTGTTGTTTTTGTCTGCAGGGCTTTGTAATCGATTAAAGACCAAACAAAAACAAACAAACAACTCTAAGAAACTTAATTAGTGATCTAAAGGGTTATTAATAACACGGACAATTTACATTAAAACGGTTTTTAACTGTCTTACTTACCGCTTGCGCTTTCTTAAGTATTTATTAAAATTAACCACATTACCTCTGTTAAACCCTTTTCAAATTAACAAATAATAAGTTTTAAGAAAACGTTGTGGGAACTGGAAGATAATAGTAACAAAACTTTGTATACATAAAATAATTTTAAAAATACATTAACTGAAGGGCCTCAAAATATATATAAGGAAAGATCAAGGGAGCATGATGCAAAACGAGATAGATTTTATTTATTTAATTATTAATGGCGTTTTCTGTTGCTCGATCAGGTTAACAACTTCGAATACACTCGCTTCAGGTATTAGTAGTCCACTAGTGCAAGTAAAATTATTAACTTATCACCTTCACGGTTAAGTTAGGCCTCCCAACTTAAATTCTAACCTTCTCATGCTAAGAGTGCATCCGTGGATGGCGGTAGTACGCGCTCGTGAGTTCCCCGTTAGTAGGCGATTAGCGTGTCCAACTATCTGTTCGTAGAGGGCGACGGAACCATTTCTAAAGAGTGCGGTCAGCAGCTCAATTCCTGAGTTCGTGGTGAAGTTTATCATTGCGCACAAACAATCACGGCGCGATTGTTTGTCGCACTTGAAGCCAAGGAAGTTATTGCCGATAAATCTCCCAGGCCGGAGATGCATATGCCATAATCGGCCGAATGTACAAACCATAAAGCCTTCACTTATTGCGCCAAGATAGTTTACTTTTCCTGCATAATAAAGGATTAGCATCTGGATCACTACCTCGGCCTTCGTCTCCACGTAATTTATGTGTGGACCCCACGACATTTTAGAATCAATAATTACACCCAGGTATTTTACCTAAGAACACCACAGAATTTCCAGTGCCGTTACAAGTTAATGGGGTCGGCAGAGCATGGCGTTTTTGGTTATTAGAAGCGCCTTGCCCTTTGCTGCTTTAATGGAGAGGTACCACTGACGACACCAGCTAGTAAGCGCCTCGAGATAAGAGTTGTAAGTGCTGACATAGTAAAACGGGTGACTTGAAGAAAAAAAAAAATCATCGTATCATTGGCGTAAATGGCGACCTGCTTGTGAAGGCGAACCGGAAGAGGAATGTCGCTCGTATAGAGCAGGAATAGCAGCGGTGGCAGAAGAGAGCCTTGCGGGACTCCCCCTGTTAAATAGCAAGGCGACGACCTTGCAGCGCCTACTCGCACGCTGAAGACCCGGCCTGTTAGGTACGCCTTAAGAACTTCTTGAAGGCCGTGCGGTATCGCCAAAGCATGTGGCTTGCATAACAGACCACCTGCCATATTTAGTCAAAAGCTTTCTCAAGACAGCGCCGGTGGCTTTTTTGAAATTTTTGAAATTAAAGGCTCTGGTCGTCCACTCGGTTAAACAAAGAATTTGTTAGATAAGTGTCCCTTGTGAAACCCAAATGAAACTCTGGTACAACTCTACGAGCATCCACGACCGCCTTCAAACATAATAGATTTTATTGAGCCTCACGAGTAAAATATTTGTTAGTATTGCGCTTGACTCAGGACACAAGGTTAATCATCACTATGATAATATGGTAGCAATTATTATTCTAAGGTAGTTATTTCCCAACACTACACCCCTAATATTATAGATCATTTAGCTGCACAAGTTAAAAGCGTGCGTGAAGGAATCGCTTTAGTTAATACGTCGGAAAGATTATATTCTGTGGAAGCATAATTAAGCTGACGGCCTAAGATTTAAGATTTTCTCGAATGCGAAAACAACGGATGTCAATGTGTTTTGTTTTTTTTTTCATGATGCTCTGGGTTATTCTTAATCGAACTGCAGGTTAATTATCCACAAAGATTGGAACAGCGTCATCTAAGCCTCCGACCTTTTTTATTGAGGGCTTCAATCATACGGGCCTCCTTAGAGGTTTCTCAGGTGGCCATGGAGCTCTGCTTCCATTGAAGACAGAGCTATAGTGTTATTTAAAACTGCTTCGAAGTCACCGGTACATCATTAGGCAGAAAGGGGGTAGCGTGGTGCGGTGTATAGTCTGCTTACGATTACCATAAACATTATCGCTGTACCCTTTTAGGTTAAAACTCCCCAGCTTCTTATAGTAAATACTATAAGGCTTTACCTCAATTAAATATCTCACCCTGTTTTTTGGCTGACAGTCAACCAGACCTAGAATGTCTGCTGTCCTTACTGGCTAATTTTTCACCAGCGAACGATACGTCAGGTCTAATTACAGTAGCTAAGTAGACTAAAGAGTCGATTAGCTCTCTATACGGCACGTCCACTGGCACTTCACTTGACATGTCTTCTTTGATTAAGCTGTGGCTTCTAAGTGGCTTTGCCTCGTTCATGTTAAATCTTGTTATGGTGTCATTAATATATTTTTTTCTTAATTATTAATAATTCAATCTTCATTTTGAACAATATGCATACCTAAAACCCAAAATACTTTTCCAAGAATTTAAATGGCATGTTTAAGAGCTCACTTAAGGCATTACACCGTCGCTAGAGGATTTGTTCTTATGGACAACTAAACAGTCATCAACATATTACACAAGCATAATAAGTCAACCGTGTTTTTTCATTATGTTTAAACAAGAATTGCCGTGACATTGACGAAAATCAAACTGAACTAAGTCAGCGTGCATGGTGACATTCCTTTTCAAACGGGAATTGGTTTAACCCGGGAATTGGTTTAAGCAATCTAACACAATTAATTGCTTGCAAACACCCGCTCCTTGCGGAACTTCCATATTAAATTTCTTCCTCTAATGTAGGGATTGTGAATGGACCGCTCTACGTAAACTGTACTACCTTCATCCCCATAGAGGCAGCCAAACAGAAAAAAAAGAGTCTTACTGTCTTTAACTTCGCAACAGTAAAGGTTTTTATAAAATCTTCGTTATATAGCCCTTAAGTAAACCTTCAGCTCATATTCGGACTTTAAAATTATTGCCACTGCCGTCAAAGTGGCTTTTAACTTTAAAGACCCACTTGCAACCGACTCTTCCTTACCTTTTGGCAATACAGCGGAGATCTAGGTGCAATTTTTGTATTTAAGAATCCTGATTGATAGCATGCAACCACTCCAACTTGTAGTAGCTATCCATTGCTTACTTAAGAGTCATTGGCGTTGCAATATTGCGCGCATTAGGTGGAAGGACTTCAATTAATAGGGTGGTACCAATATATCCAGATATACAGAGTTTAGTTGTAGCACAATCTTCACCAGCTCTCGTGCGTGTCTATATTGCCGGAAGAAGGGTCAGACATGGTAACTGGTTATCACAGGGGCCAATTTTTTAATTTTGGAGCAGTTGCATCGACTCAACCTCTCTACCTGTGATGGCTGTGGTAGGGTGCCTGTCAGGTACATACAAGGGTTGTCCGACCCATGAACGGATTCATCTTTGCAAATGAACTCTTTCGTCAAGAAGAGCATCTCTGTACGACATTAAGTGAATTTGGATTAAAATTCTAACAGTGTCTAGATGGGTCAAAAAAAACCCACAAAGTAACCTACTTTAGCTCTTTCATCCAGTTTGGACTTAACAGAATTATTCTAATAAAAGATTCCGCACTCAAAATGAGAAACATTTTTCATGTCTGAGCTTCCCTCCGTTAGTAGTGCATGTGCAGTTGACTGAGGCGATAAAGATGACGTAATATTAATACCATCATACCGGCAGGGTGTAGAGGTGCTTCTCCCTATAATAGCTTGTGTAAACTAGAATCGAACAGCATGGCTCTCACCACGTTAAATGACGTCTAATTATTGCTTTCAGTAACTCCATTTCTTTCTGAAGTATATGGAGGCGTGTAAGTTATTGTACCTCCTCTACTCATTAACTTAAGGAGAAATTTAGACGAAAATTCTTTATCGTTGCCAAATGTGAAAATTCCTGGGACCACACCCTACTGGTTTTACAACAGCGTCTATAAATTATTATGCGGAGAGCTTCACTCCTATATTTTATCAAGTACCAAGTTCTATAACCACTGTATACACATAAAACATGTAGCATACCTACAACCTCCCTACGCAGCTGGTTTTGGAGGCCCGAGGATGTCAACGTGTGGATTTTTAGATACACTAGTTGTCTTATGCTTGGTCTTTTTTAAAAAATTTTGTTTTCTTACACTTGCCCAGGTGACAATTTTTACCCAAAGAATTACGAGACTGACAGTGAAAAAATATTAACGTTGTCAACCGATTTATTTTGGTCATAGAAAGAACGACTTTTTCAGAGATATGATCTAGTCTACGATGCCAGACATTGCAATACCATCAAAAAAACTGTATTTTTCATATACCTGTATCAAGAGAGAAAGGGACCATATCCTATCGTTCCCACTAATTAAAATAGTTTTATCGTTGTTAGACTGGGACAGTAAACCCAGTTTCTATAAGCTTACCAACCGGCAAGATTAGCTTTAACGCCTTTGTAAAAATAGGCTTGTAACCTTGAGTCCGACTATATTAACAACACCTTTATAGGTCGCACCTATGACGTTTCCGTCGGCTGTTGTAGTGGGCGTTAAAGTTGACGTTATAGGGGTTAATAAACACAAGTCTTTAAATAAAAGAAGCCTCGCACTACTATCCACTACCAATAGTTTTACGTAAATCACGGAAGGTTTGCTTCTAGGTGATAGAGCTAGTTCTTTACAATAATCAGAGCTAATAGAAGAAATAAGCGTTAGTAAATTTATACTTACAAATACAGTTATTAGTGAAGTTCATACAACGAGGGCAGCGCATTCAACAATTTTTGTAAAAGAGGCCCCTTCGTAAACAAAATTTATATTTAGGGTTTGACGGACTCAGAGAAATTGTTCCTTGAAAGACTAATAGTATCCTGTTCCTTTCTAGTTAGGCTTCGGGGACGCCATAATACTGGCCTTCAAAACCTTATCTTCTACAGACATCTTTAATTTAAACTCCTTGTCTAGTATGAATGCAACGGCAGCTTGAAAAGTATTGTTAATTTGGGGCTCTATCATATCACTAACGTTGCTGAATCCCTCATGAAGCCCTCTCAAAAAAAAAGCGGTTAACATGGCCCACGTCAGGAATCTTTTCCCCGGACAGGTTGCTATACTGGCGGCCAAACTTTACAAGTTTGTAAGTTATTTAAGATTTTTTTTAGCAACAAAATGTTCTGAGTTGAATTTCGCTCATATTCATTTGGTAGCGAGTCCCAGGCTTCGGCAGGAGAAGACGTAGTAATTACGTGGCGGATGAAATTTGGCGTCATGTACAACGCCCGAATAATATGTGCCTGTAAGTTTTGACTGGAGATATTGCCGGATCGGTTAAAAACACGGCCTTTAGGTAGATAAACTCAATCACAGTCTAATTCGGAAGTCAAGGCAAGAAATCTAGCTTTAAATTTTTCTGGCCTTTAATAAGAGATTGTTACTCTCTAAGCCGTCAATGTAACTAAAATCACTTATTTTGTCAAGCACAGTCAGCGGCGTTCTGGTCAAATCTATAGTTTAAGCTAGTGCACTGCAGGCGAACGACCGTATTGTGCTAAATATTCAGGCATACTTTCAAAACAAAAAAACAAAAAAATGTAGTATTCAGAAATCTATGGAAGGCACAAACCGCCTTAATATTGAAAAAAGCCCTCATACCTACTTTTTAAAAAGCTATTTTGGAATTAAATAAACAATCACCGTTAATTTCATTAATATAACAATTGACACGGCATCGCTCTCTCTAGAAAATGTCTTTGACAAAAAGTTGAATGCCTTACAACGACTACAAATAAAATTCATGAAAACTGGCCGGAACTGTATGGAGGTGTAAAAGTTCAAAGCCCTTCTACAAAAGTTACTCACACTATGCAGTGCTAAGTAAAAAAAAAAACTAAAAGTAATATTAAACACTGTAAGTATTTTTAATGGCACGGTTAAACAGAGTCAACAAAGCAGTTAGCTTGCTTTAAACAATTTCTATATAAAAGAAATTAGTGAAGTAGTAATATTATAGCGCCTGCACTAAAATAGCTAAGCTTGTGCTGCGTCAACTAATTTTTCCATAGAATTCCATAGCTCCTCTCTCTCTTCTTCCTCAAAAGTTTTCTGTAAAAGTTCTTCTGGTCCACCATTGCTTTCAACTAAAAGCCGGCCTTCACTACTAAACAGAATATCGTTCAATCTTTGCTTCAAGTAAATCTTTGTTTAAAAAATTTTTAATATCGATCTAAAGTAATAAATTTAATTTGAAATTTTTTTTAACTATCCCAAACTATCGACGTCTTCCCAACCAGAACAAATTATTATTTTTAAACCACATTTCCAAATAAGTAAATTTAATAACTGTTAAGATATAAAAAAAAGCAACTCTTTCTAAAGGGCGTCCGTTCGCTTGACTATATAAGCTCAAGTGACGATCTAATCCTGCGGAGACTACGTAAGGGAGCTCGGGATGCTTTGCTATAGCACTTTTAAAACAAAATTTAAAAAATATGACTAAAGTTTTTTTTTAATATATATAAGTTAAACAAAAAAAAAGAAAAGATATAGGAATTCATAATAAGAGGAGACCGAATTGATCCCAAAGAACCTCTAAATCTTGTTGTTAATAGCACTTTAGATTTTGACCGAAATTCAACAGTTCTCATGTAGCCTCCGCTGTTACCAGCGATGATTTTATCTTCAGATAGCTTAGAAATAGCTGCAAATGAGAGAATGTTGATATTTTTCTATTGAAAAACATATAAAAGACAGATAATGCAAAAATCGCAAAGTTATTATGCTTTAAAAATGCTACATACAATAAAAAATTACGTCCAAAGAAGAAACTCATTGTCTTCACACGAAAACACAAACAAGAATTTACATGCATCAAAATATATGTTAACAGGAGGAGAGACGGGGGGGGCATCTTAGATAGACCTTACGTTACTGTTAACAAAATAATTAAAATGACCAAAAAAAATATAGATATTGGCCAAAGAGTTTTTAAGAAGTTGTATACATGCTACTGTCATAAATTTGATTTTTTGTTCTTTCAAATAATCCGGTACAATCGAAAAATAAAAGGGCGGAGGCCAAACGAGGAAAAAATAATGTCGTAGTATTTACTGGTACCCATTATTACTTTTTTTTTTTTTTACTAATTGATAATTCCTGATGCTTAAACAAGCCAAGAAACCTCAAGTCCTCGAGCTGTTAAACGTATAATATAGCGGTAATTTTTTTAACCCTAATCTATATTTTACAAAAATTTAAAGACCATCATGAAGCCGGCATTAGAGGACCTACGAATTGTAAGTAGAGTTGCCATTACAAAAGAAAACGCTATCCAGCAGCCCTACCTCTGAGGTCTTGACGTAGAGGTACCGTAGTAGTAAACTTGTTCGAATTATTTCAAACTAATGATTATAAAACGCTTACAATATAATTAATGAAAATAACGTAAACATGAAGATGGCTCTAAAATTAACTAAATTTAGATTTCCTAAATGTTTTATTATCTATAATAAGTTGGTATATGAAAATTGGTAGTAATAAAGAAACTAAATTTCGTTTTTCTCACCTTTTTTTTCCTTGCTTTTTTGTTTTTTGGCATACATGGAATCCACTCCCATGGAATCCACTCCCAAACCCAGTAGGCTGTACCTACCAGGTCAGTAACACGACATGCCAAGTATTGTAAGTTTGCGAGACATACAGGCATCGGATAAAGTAGCAAAACCCAGCGCTGAGGATGTACCGACAAACTCAGAAGTGTCGCTACCACGGCCGATATTCAACCTAAAAAGATGGAAACTAGAACGCATTAGAACGCATACCACTGCAGTTCATCTGATATGCCCGACGATATTACTATACCTGTTACCATTAAGCTCATGTTATTATCTCGAACCCCTAATTTTCCTGTACCCTGGGATCAACTCTTAGATATAAGACTTGCGCCCGGTTGGGGGCTCCCTGCTTCTTGTCATATCCTTTATAGTGAAGCGCTTCTTGCGTCTCTTTTATATGATCCTGGTTCTGGTTTTAACCATGTTTTCTGAGTTTTTTTCTCCTTAATTGGCTAATTCCTTCTCTTTTTCATATATTAATATTTTCTGGTTTATAATAAATTGTACTTAATAACCTATTTTATACTTTCATTATTCTTTTATTTTTCCGATTGTAATTTTAGCGCTCTTTATTATCTTAATAGAACCCTAACGACTTTTAAGTTCTGTAAGCTAGCTCCAAGTACAGTTGAGAGCCCATTACGCAGAAGTAAAGGAATTGCTTCGCATCTGGCCGTGTACATGAAAGTATAAAATATAATGAAGTAACCCTGTAGTTAAGACCTAATGCGCCTTTAATACTCCGCTCTTATCCTATGCCCTTACTAAGCGTGCCAAGGAGACCCCGTTGGAGTACTTTATTGAAAGTCCCATTGAACATAAACCTCGTCTTTACCAATACTATATCGCTATTTTTAGAATGATGAGGAATAATTTCTTTACTTTTAATGACAAAGCGTACCGTGAAGTTCTGGATAATAAATATCACTTTTTGAAATACATTTAGCATGAATATGGTAGTTTTAAATTACCACCATGCCAAAGAAGGACGCATACCTTAAGGAGAGAGGAAGGTATCTATTAAGGTATCGGGTCCTACCAGTTAGTCATAAGAAAAACCGAATTTTCTTAAATTGAATAATATAAGGCTAATAACATTATTAGTCCACAAAAGAGCGACATCTGTGATAAAGGTTACACGAAAATATATGAAGGCCCTTACCTAGCTACTTTCAGCCCAGTAGTCAAAAAAGTTGTACGAATTTTTATATATTTGGAAGCAATACTAGGCAATGAAGTGTTTCTTTTAATTTAATCGTGATGGCAATATTACTATATTATTACTAAGGAAATTTAGAGGAAGTGCCTAATGGTATTAAACTGCCAAAGGGAACTAAGTGTATCTCCTCTGGTTACCATCTGGACTAAAACATTCTTGAAGGAAAAGGTATGCAACCGAACATGAAGACCTTAACTTTCAACCAATGTCATAGCGACTTCTGCGTATGTTACCTGAGAAAAGGATTCTTTTACTCTACTTTTTTAATACTTAGAGGGATGCTTGGTTTCATCCACCAGAAAGAAACTAAGTGAAGGGGCTATTTTCCACAATGAGTTGTCTCATGGTATTTAAGTCCTTGGAAAGGCAACTTGGATGCGAAATTTTTTTTAAGCAAAAGAAAAATAGTACAGGCATAAAGACCAAATTCAAGATGCCTAATGCCAAGCCATTCAAGTACACCGGCGCTAATGATGACACTGGCAAAAAAAAGTTAACTGTATAGCTTTACAAGCATTATAAAAGGTCGAAACTCATTAATGATAGATGTTAAATAAAGGGGTATATTGTTTAAAATAAACAAAAAGGTGAATTAAGGCACACAAAAAAGGATAACAAAGAAAGAAACCAAATTAGAAGTTTTTATATAAGTTCGTATATTCCTTAAAAAAAAAATAATAGGTGCACTAACACAAAAAAAAAAAGATTACAAAGAGTAACCAAATTAAAAGTTTATATGAAAGCTGGTATATTCCTTATATACACATCAAATAATATTATTATTTAGAAGCAAAATTCTCAATAAAAATATGCGCTAACTTTTTAATATTTGTATTGGTCCAAATCTAGTTTTACATGATAAATTTACATTCGTTATGAGCTGGATTTCATTCCTCTGTCCTTGTATTATATACTTCAGAGAAGAATACAGGAGACCTGCTCACCAAATTTATGTCTATCATAAAACTAAAGATGGTTTGGAGCAAAGAAGTTAATTTTGAAAAATTAGGGGACCGTACCATGTGGTACGTTATACTATGTACTGCTGTATCACATGACTACCACATTTTTAAATTTCCGTTTTATTTCTTCATGAAGGTATAAATTCCCTTCTTCATAACTCAACCAAAAAAAAAATTTTAAAGTTTTATGAAGATAACAAGCTCTATAACCGAAACTAACATAATAATATGTTAGAAAATTAATAATAATAAAGAAAGCAAGTTGAAACTGTGAAAATAAAAGCGGTACTTATGAATAAAATCGTTATTAGTTAAATTGACTAACTCGTTAGCAGATATAAAATGATACTACCATTTTTAGTAAAACAATGTCTCTAGGAACAAATACTTAACAACCGAGAGTTATAGCAAAACAATCAACTTTAACTGTAGGATGGCACTTTCTTATAAAGAAGATAACACAATCTAAAATCCTGCCAACCAGGTGGAAGGCTTGCTAAAATTTCATTCTGACGATACAAATCCTCGTGTCTACAAAGTTAGATGTAAGGTATAGATCCTTCTATAAAAAAGCGAAAAAAGAACCAGAAAGACTGATATTATCATTATTACATTTTTCTATTTATATATCTTTACCTAAGATAATTGAAGTAAAGCTAGATTTAAGCTGTTTAAGATTGGCTTATATTAGTCCGCTTAGTACAGTTCATTCCTCTAAATAATTTCACTAATAGTTTATTTTGCTCTCAATTTTATTATTAATTTGTTTCGTTCTTGTTTATTAAATATTTATATACTGTTTAAGTAAATTAATAAGCTTTAAATAAATTCAGATTCCTTTATTTATCAGATTTTAAAGATTTATTCTGTGATTTTTTTTTTTAAATTTGGTTTTGTTTATCTTCCATTAAATAATTTCAATATATTTATTTTCTTTTAGTTTGTTTTTGGAATGTTTAATATTGTTTATTAAACAGTGTAGTTTTCAATGCGTTATAGTTTATAAATAATTTTTTTAATTATTTAAGTTTGACTGAGATTTTTCGTATAAGTTGGGTAACTTTGCATAATTACTTTTGTTTCATACGGGTATATTCATTTTTGATAATAAATTTTTGACGTTGGTTATGCTTTTGTATTAGGGGTTTTCTTATTACCTTCAAGGTTATAAAATTTTCTTCCTCTTTTTCTGTCCCCTTCTTATCCAGCAACATAATTATTTGAGGGTGTCACTTCCACAAGTAACTTTTCTTAGTTTAAAAAGGTAACTCTAATATTTAAGGAGGAACTATCTTCTGTGGATGAGCAAAGCATTTAAGTGAGGTAGCACCCAATATATTTTGTTAGAATATATACCTGTCCTCTTCGTTCCAAATATATTCTTTAGTTTTTCTAGTCTCTAAGCTTAAAAACGATTAAGTCTCAGAATTTTTCAATAACAATATTATTTGAAATAGGGGATTTTTGTAGCTACAAATTTAAATGAAAACGTATTAATTGTGGATTGAGGTAAAAAATTTCTTGGCAACTTCGAAAAAGTAGCAGTCAATAAAAGTAGACAGGTTTGTAACAAAAAGCAGGCGTGTCATTCAAATCTTTTGGTAGTCTTATATGTATTTTTTAAGACAAATTGAATTAAGTTCATATGCAGCTTTGATAGGAGCGCTTCAGTTCGGCAGTGGACAACGAGTGGTGAGTACAATAATTTGTATTCTAATTGACTGCCATGCTTTGTTATTATTTAAAATTGTCAAGATCGGTCGCTAAACTTATTAGAAGGTAAAAATAATATTTTTGAAATTTTTAAAATTAGCAACTGTTACTAAGCATAATGAATATCAAGCTCTTAATAAAGGCATGTAGCCAAAAATATTAAAACGCAACGATTTTCATAAAAATTTCTTTACACAACCATATGACTTTATAAGAACTCCGCATGTTTAAAACACAAAATTAAGTATCGGGTCAGTTCTTAGAACAACAGCATAACTTGTATGAGTCGAACTTTTGAGGTATAGTACACCCACAGGAGCCACTTGCTCATCATCTCTTTATTTAATTTTGTTGATCTTTTGATCTTACAGGCTTAATCACTTCAAGAACTAATATATTATAAATAAGATGAGAGTAATATTTTAAATTATATCACAAAGGATATAATATAGTTAGTTAAAATTGAGAAGAGCTTTATAATTTATTTGATCTCTCGAGCCGCCTGAGTAGCACAACGCTTACGACATCTCTTAAAATGTTTAATTACGGTTGCGCCCTCATATGGTCGACCCTCAATTATATATAACCGTTCTCTAAGTTGTAATTAGTTAGTTGAAGGGGGGAGTGTGCTTCCCAGCGGGTTTTAATAATTTAGTTGATAATGGTCATAATTGTCTTGAATAATTCTTTAAAAATAAAAGCCCACGAAGTCAGCACAACAAATAATTAAATCAATAAAACACTATGCCAATTATTTGTACAATGATTGTTTAGAATGTGACGGTACTGCCATGCCAAGAAATATATTGTGCCATACTAAAAGACACATTAGTAAGCTTTTTTAGTTAGCTTTTTAAATTTATAGATATATGACTCTTTATGGGTTATCAAGTTGCTGGCTAAGGTTTATTCGCATAAGATTCGGTTTAGTATCGACTCTATTCTCATCTCGGCTCTTTGGGGAGGCCTCTGGTGTTAAAAATGGAGCAATTTTTTCGGTGGTTCTTAAAGGTTTCGCCAAAACTAGGCCATTGGCGAGAGACCGACCTTAATTACTACGCAATCCCTCTGCCTTAAGACAGTCGAATTACTCTGTAAAAGAAAGTTAACAATTGTACTGATTATTAGAGTTATCGCCGTGGCTCAAGAGTAAAAAGTATCAACGCGAAAACTCAGAGAACGTTGACTCGAGTTCTACCTACAAGACTACTTTTTTCGTTTTTCGATAATTGCACATTTAACTTCATCCCCGCACCCACCAGTCTTTAAGATATACAACAAAAACTGGGAAGCACTTAAGCTTGGTCCACAATCGTTGACTATTAAGTTTTTTTAAACTGGTGACACTTGTAATCTGATCTTTAAAAGATAAAAATATTGTTTTACTTAATATATGCCAAACCTACTAATTAATTTATATTGGTTTAACTTAGAACCTCACAATTAAGAAAGTTCACTTTATTGGTAAAACCTTTTCAAATTCCTTAATTAAAGCTGTTCTTTTGATATATGATAATTATAACTACTGAATTACGTGTAATTTAAAATTTTTTGGATGCAATTAATGCTACTATACATCCATCTCAGCATTACACCTCAAAGATTCAAATAGATCACTTGTTTAGTTAGTCTTTTAAAGTTTTTATTTGTTAATGGCATGATTGACTTACGGTGCGCAGTTATGAGGGATAGATTCTACGCAATCGAGGATATCCACTTCGCGTTTAATTAATTTTAATTAATAGACTTAATCTTTAAGGTTATTTGCAAAACTGTGTATATATTACGCACAGGAGCCTAGTTAGTACTGCGGCGGATAACGGAAAATATAAGCGACCACTCCTGACTGAGAGCTTAAGCATTCAATATGTTAACTCGATCGAGCACTAGGGAAAAGTCAATTGTATATAAAAATAATTAAAGTTTCCAGGCCTAAAGTTCGCTTGTTATTTCATAAGATGGGCTCCTCTCTTCTGAAGACCGACATAAGAAAGGCAAATGCCAATTTATTAGCTATTATAGGAGCTTCGCAAAGAGCTGACGGCTGTGAAATTGAAGTTACAGGGTTTAAAAATACGTCTCATAAAAACAAAACTAGACGTAAAGAGACGTTGATAAATTCTTCTATTAAAATTAGTAAGGCAAATCCTTACTCTTCCCTCCAAAATACTAAAAAAGCCTTGAAAAAACGAAGTTTTAGAGGAGAGTGAAGGAATTGTTTTTATGGAAAGCATTAAAAAAAATTATAACGACACTAATAACATCTACATTAAAAACAAAAATAATAATTATAATACATAAAACGAAGGAGGTAGTAGTAGTAATAAAGTTAGTATAAATACTTTTGCAAAATCCTTAATGACTTAACAACCTTAATAGTAAAATTAGTAGAAAAATATATCTCTGATAAATTAAAAGTACTAAAAAAAAATCCATTAGTTGCATACCACTCTTTGCCGACCAATGAATTTCGAGATTCGGCCAATGAGCTTCCTTTTTTGGTAATTATTTAGTTATAAATTTTTAAGTTTTACAAAATTAATTTTTTCTCATCCAATAATCTAGCTCGCTGTGACTGTTATATATAGGCAATTTTTAATTTTCATTTTAAAGTTTTAGTTTGTGTTCTATATCGGCTTAAATTTTTATTTTATCAAACTCTGTTTTTAGTAATAATAACAAAGACAGAGATATGCCTTTTAGAGAGCACAAAGAGAGCCTTGACTTAGAAACGGGCAATTCTTCTTCCACTGCACGAAATACTTCCAGCAACTCCAAGCCACTTTCCGCGGTTGCATCTCCTCTTAGGCGAAATAATAACATCCTGCTCACGGTTCTCTGAGAAAAACAGATTTCATTTTGTAAAACCTCTGCTGGGCAACGTCGTCAACAACTTTCGGAGTTAGGGATACACGTCAAGGAATTAAATTATTACAACAGCAGAGTAGTATCGGGTCACCCCTAAGCTTATGCGAAAAGAAGTGCTACCACATTACAACCATCAACTACCAGTGCACAAGCCTTTAAAGTTTGTCCCTCGACGGTTTGGAAGTGGAGGGGAACTTACGAACGCAAGGCAACACCCCTCTCCACGTGGCGGGAATGCACACGGAGGACAATGACGACGGGAAACGCACGACCTGCTGTTAGTACATACACCAAGGTGTGATCAATAAAAATAGTTGGAATTAAAGGAGATTTATAGTTTCAGGCTAGGATAAAAGAGTTTTGAAGGAGTATTCTAGTCGGACAATGCCAACGCTGCCAAGTTTTTGGAAACAGCGCAAGTTCCTGCTCTGCGGCCCCCCGATGCGATAAATGTGGCGAATACCCCATGAACGCAGTGCACAAAAGTACGAGAAAGTCCTGCCAGTAGTGCTTATTGCGGTGAAGCGCACAATTCCAACTTTTACATCAAAAATTACCCGCGAGCCTTACACCATCCAATCAAGCTGCTCTACTAATGCTTCAAAAACAGACCTCTTCTGACGTCATTTTGACAATTTCTTATGTCGCTCGCCTAGTCACTAAGACAACTTTCCAACTCCCGCGACCAACACATCGACAACTACTTTCAATATTATTGACAAACCTGCCAACTATGTTAGAGACGATGAAGAGTCTAAAAAGTCCGAAAACCGCTGCAATAGTTGTTAGACCACGAGCGCTTCGTCATATCCGTCTTCTTTTCTGGAACGCAAACGGCGTTTCTACATAGGAAACAAGGGTCGCAGGAAGTGGTGCAATGCGAAGGGATAGATCTGTTATTGATGAGATTCGTCTTCTTCTCGGCGTTTCATTTAATCTCTGCAACTATTTGATATCACCAGGACCACACTGATAGGGGTGATAGAGCAAACGAAACATCCCACACAACGTGATGTCTTTGCCAATCCTGCACAGCCTTGCATCCAGTCAGGGACTCGTGTCCGGTGATTGCAGCTTACAACTCTCCCAGCAAGTCACATTACTTCAGATATTGACGCCCCTTTCTAAATCTTCTTCAAATGTTGTAAGTGGGAACATTGGCTGCAGGTATCTTGCTGGAACAGCCGTGTTGATTACCCAAACGGACGAGACCCCGAATCTTACACCGTTGAGCGCTGACTACGCGTCTTAATACCACAGTACCCAACGCACGTGGAGAGGACAGGGATATTAAACAAATTAGGTCCCCCCTTATAAAAAAAGTTTTTTTATATATTCATCCACAACGTAAGCTCTTTATGAACTCTTGTGGGAGCATTTGCAGTTCTGTTAGATTTCGGCGACGAAAATGGAGTTACTAAGAATACATACCAGAATTTTTACAGATTGCTCTCAATTCTCCTAAGGTTTTTATATAACCTTTTTAACACCTTCCGCCTTAACAGGACGCCCGCTCTACTTGACGTAGCTGTAGCTGAAATTGAGGGCGCTTCGACCATGGGGTAACAGACCGCCACGAGAACACGAGAAAGTGAACCCCGCCAAACTTCTTGCCTGATGAATTAACCCTGCGAACGACGACCTTCAATGATCACGGTGCCAACGGACCCAAAGGTAAACCACCGCTTAATAGACTACACCAGCGCAATGGGAAGAGCGGTCAGCGCACCACAACCGATTGTGGACGACAAAGATTAGTAATATCCCGGAAGATAACGGTAAAGGTGGCGGCTCTAAGTGGAAGTACATTGGGAAATACAAAAATCCGAGCGCGCTACCATCATTAAGTAATCGAGACGGCATTTTTGAGGAAATTAAAGCAGACGAAGCGACACTTTTGGCTAAACACCTTGCTACTGGGTATTTGCCCCTTGCTTATTTAGTTGCTGTTAAAGTGCTTTGTAAGCAAACTCCCTTCCTGATGCCAAGGAACAGTTCGAGCCAATGACCATAATTGAAATCAAAGAGGTTATTAACGCTTTACCGAGACGAAAGGCACTCGGCCCTAACGGTATCACCAACGTGATGTTAATGGCAAAGGCCTACACTGCCTCATCAACTCTATGAAGGAACTCGGCACCTTCCCAGTGTGCTTGAAGACGGCAACTGTTGGTTATGCTCCCGAAGACACCACGAACAGCATCAAAGCAAAGCAATTACAGGCCTATCAGCCTCTTCGTAACCGTAGGCAAAGGTAGCTGAGGCGAAGCAATTGTTGACGCAAGCCAGGCCCTGCCAGAGTATCAATTTAGATTTCAAAAAAGACACCCCACGACTTAACAACCCCTTTGCCTGAAGTTTTATACGACCCGTGCCTTGAAAGTTTTAAAGCAACAGACGCCTTCTTATGCAATGTCGAAGTAGCGTTCGACCGAGTTTGGCACGAGGGCTTGCTTCACAATTTGCGCGGGATATCCTTCCTACTGTCCTTTCAAAAGTGATCGATCTTACCTTAAAGACCGCGTTTTTGATAGTCGTGTGGGCAACGCGCGCTCACCCCTAAGGCCGTTAACGGTCGAAGTCCCACTTGAGTCTCTTCTGTCACTCTACTCTTTGCACTTTATGTGCGCAACGTGCCATAGTCTGACGAGCCCCACATGCGGAGATACGGAGATATACTCCTCGTCAAAGTCACCTGCCCTATTGCGCTAGCATCTGCAGTACTAGTGAATTTGTCGAACCTGTGTCGTCGTTAAAAAATTGCTAATAAAGCGGGAAAGAGAAAATCCCTTTTTACCATGAAGAAGCGCGCTACGACCAACGCCGCCGCTGACCTATGAAACAAAGCAAACAATTGATTTTCTCAGGCGAAATACCTTGGCTCGGAACACTAAAATCCAAAAATGAAATCTGTTGGCCAGAAAAACATCTGTAACGAAACGAATAGAGAATGTTAGTTTAATGGAAAAAGAAGGGCGGTGTGCATTGAAAAAAAATGTGAATAACAAATATAAATATATAAGTTTATATGGAATTAAGTAACAAGATAATAGAAAATAAGTGTCAAAACCCGACAATAAAAGGAACAAAAGTATCGATTCTCCTGTAGCTAAACGAGTGCCTACATCCCCACAATTTAAGAGTAAAAAATAAATAAGCGGACTATTTACAGTGGTCCTATTTAGAAAAAAAGGCTAGGACAGAGCATTACATATTGCTATTATGTATGCTCAATAATTGGTTTTAACGAAATTAGAAAGAATTGTAGCAAAAAATAATTGAAGAAAAAATTTAGAAACGAATCTTAAAAATGTAACGATCGAAAATTTAAAATTCGGCTATGTTAATGAGCGCAGAGATAGTAACTATTGCTTTAGGCCCATATACCGTTGATGAAATTAGAAAACTTCCTATCTAACGTTAATAAAAACGAGATACTAAGTGCACTAATATTATAAGGCTATTACGTTCTCACATCTTGGAAACAATTAAGTATTCCCTGAAATTAGAACATTTTTTATATAAGACAATTAGAGGCACCCCGCTAATTAAAATCAATTATAGTGTACAAAGAAATTTTTAAACTAAAGAGCATGAACCCGCACACATCCTGAAAGAATGGTTTATTAATAGATAATAAACTTAATTATAAATAACAAATAATATTAACAATATATAAAATAATAAATTACAAATAAAAATATTATAAATATTATAAATAATACACTTTAGAAAACTATTACATCAAAATAAACAAATAAAAAATGTACCACGCTGGAAGCTCTTCTGCCTTTTATGTTATAAATAAAGTCCCTAGTTAATTACTTGGTGTTAACTTTTATAATTAATATACTATCCCAGGAACCGCTATACAGGAGTGAAGGTACTCACCGATAAAAGGGTCGTGTATCTAAAAAGCTATATTAACCCTTCCCACCGAATACCTAAATAGTCACTTAAACATATGTGACAGATTAAGAAGGTTTACAATATTAGTTAGGTGGGACACGCAGCAAAAGGGAAGAGGATAAAAGAAAGACGAAAATGTCTGAAAACTGATTCCAAAGAAACCACCTGGCAGGGTAACATGGCGCCCAGAAAGCTCATAAATCAATTTTGGCCCGCTTTTCTTCCTCCGAGCTGACTAAAAACAGCAAAGAGGCCATAAGAGCGGCCTAGATGAGCAAGTCGTATAAAGGTTGGATATTTAAATGTTATCAGTAAGTCTTCGGAAAAAGGGAAAGGACAAACCCTTTCAAAGTATCACGCTGTAGCGAATGGAGACTTGAGGTGCCTACAGTTTTTGTTTTTAACATTTTGAAGTACATCCTCACGTTTTAATTAAAACAAAAATAGCTGATATTTTAACTTTTTGTAGCAGAGTAGAATAAACCTTAATATTAGAGTAAAAAAAGCGTAATTCGTAAAGAAACAACTAAATAAATGCTACTTTTTCATTGTATAAAGGTACTCACCTTTTTTACTGTCTTATAATACATGCTACACAAAATTTTCAAATAAACTTATTTTTACATAAATTTGCGGTGTTGCCTGCTTTTTTTTATCTTCACAATATAAAAATCTTATAACTTTATTATGGATCTACTTAAGGGTAACTTTTGTGTTTGCGTACGCCATTGGCATAACACCTGTATAATATTTAGGTATGATCGCTTAAAATATGCTGCTAGATTGCACGTAATTTTAAGCTACTATTATTACCCAGAGTATGAATATGTAAAGTATATTGTGTTATATTAATGTCTGCTAAGCAGAGGCCGTTTCACAAGTGCACAAGTATTCATCACGGATTAACGTATGCTCCTCCAATCTACCACTCTTATTAAATAAAAGCTATAACAAATAGAATACAAACGAATGCGTTAATTTAACTAATAAACCAGCCACATAAAGATAAGGCAAGTACTAACTGTTCTTAATAAATTTTTTCTTTTTCTCGCCGAGTACGCAACCATCTTTGTTGACTCGAGAAGGAAAATTTGTTTGGTACGTAAACTTATTTACAACTATCTTATAAGTGAAAATGCAGTCTCCTTACTAAAATTCTTGGTTATCTATAATTTAGTTTTGCTTCTTGTCATTTTAAGATTATTATTATATAAAATTATATCTACGCAGTTCTCGGCTAAGTACTTAATAAACCTCAAAACTGGGTCAAGTTCGCATTCGCGAGGTTATTAGGAATATTCTTGAAAAAGTTTTGTAGGTCAATCTATGATGCGGTCGGGGGAGGACACAAGCTACTGACGTTTAACTCATTACTGGGTGATTAATGTAAAAGGGTCCGCACTATTTCTGCATTTAGTGGATAGGCGTGCGTCGTACTTTTAATATTTATTTATTAGTTATTCACTGTGAGCCTTCTAAATTAACTTTGTTAATGGTAATGACACCGTGGTATTTGAACTAAATATCTTTGGGGAGGGATACCTGAATAAGGTATAAATCTTTTAGTACCCTTTTCTTTCATTTCCATGAAATTAGACGGCTTGACTGTTTAAAGGATCAACGGTTACTTTCCACTTTGTTAATTATTCTTCTCTTTAATTAAGTCAGAATTGCATAGATATTTACAAAAGTAGGATATTATAAGCTGCTGTAAATAATAGTACCATCGACATATAAGTCCAAGTAAGTTTGAGCTGAAAGGAAAGGTACGTAGAGCACTTATAAAGAGAAGGAAAGGAGATATTACGAACCCTGACGCTAATTAGCCCTACGTGAGACATAAAAGATCTGTTGCTAAGGCATGGTTCTATAATTAGTGTTATACACGCGGAATGTGCCCATTTCGTCATTTAAAAATGTAACCCTTATTCCAGATCTTGTCAAAAAAGATTTCAAAAAGTTAAAAACACGAAGTAGTATTTAATATAGTAAAAGGCATTAATTTTCCAACAACCTTTTTGTTGGGTTGTAAAAGGTTTCTTCAGGCACCAATCTGATAGGCTGGAATAAGTTTTTTAAAGCCAAATTCTACGACTTTTCCTAAGCAGGAAAGAAGATTATGAGCGGATAGTTGCTTAGACGAGGCGTATTTTGTATAAAAACCTCTTTTGCCTGTTTCCATCTGAATAACCTTAAGTAATATTGGAGTTAACGAGCTCTGCAAGGTAATCGGTCGCGGTAAAAGGAAAATTTTTAAGCATAATATTTAAATTCATCAGGACCCTCGCTTTTCCTATGCTAAGTTTGTCATTTAAAATTAGACCTCATTTTTATCCGTAAAGACTTCCAGAGTAGGTGATAAACTCGCACAACTATGTTATTCGTGTTTACCGTCCGCCGATAGCGATGTCGTACATTGCCAGCACAAATTTTCTGTAAAATTGTTGCTTTTTCGGAGTCGCATAGATGATCTCTCCGTTTTTAATTACAAGAAACTCGGACTTTTTTTTTAAGGTTTGAACGCATTAGTCATTTAGCACAAGGTAGGCTGGGTGAAGTAAAAAGAACGTAGTTTCTTTTTTTAATCGTGTTTCTAAAGGTTCACAGTTCCTGTTAGACAATATTACTGATCTTTTTAAATCTCAATTTATCACTAAAGATATATCTTTCCATGTGTTGCCTCTTAAAACGACCCAAAATTTTAGTTCTTAAATATGAAAAGGGATAGTTAAAGATGGTCGCGCACCTTCAAGACTTGACGCCGGAGTCTTCACAAATTGAAATAACCCTCTCAAACTAGAATTACCTCGATGGACAAAGGAAGAGAGTTAGGGGACCCCTTACGGACCAACCAGTAATTTTTACAAACTTCTCAGTTTTGCCTAGAAAATATCTCCAACTTCTTGAGGACTAGCCATTGGTTAGATGGCCATTCATAGAGAGTTTTATAAGTACCTGTAACCGGTTTTTTATATCCACAGAATCTCAACTGGATGGGAGCGTGTATGCAGCAAAAGTTAAGACCTACACACCGTATTTTCTTTATGGTTTCTAATATTATACCATTACAATAATCATCTCTGCTGCATTACGGCAGGCCTCCACACCACCAAACAAAACATTTTTTTCTCAATCTTACTATTTTGGTATAAGTTACACTTAGGAAGGAACCAAGACACCCCAGTTAGTGTAGGAAGAAAGTTGTTCAGTTGTGGCCGATTAAAAATGGCGTTTCGAATAGACCTGTGGCAATCCACGCGTAAGTGCGTACCGGCATAGCTAGGGGTTTGTTTAGTATCAGTTGGTTTTTTAAAGCTCAGATTACTTTTTTTGCAGTAAAAGGAGTTAAAGAAAGCCTTCGCTATAATTATAACGTAGTGGTGCGAGCATGCCAAGGGAGTTAACTACTAAGCCGAGGTATTTGACATAAGTGCAAAGGGTTCTTCTTTTATAACGCAGTCGCGTACTCATTTCAGAACTTACTAGGTAAATACTATGGTTTACTAATGCTACACTAGAGCCGAGATAGATATGAGAAGTAAGCGCCATTTTTTTAAGCCAATTGTCAAATAGCTAATTGGTACCAAATCATAAAGTCTACCATAATACTAAAAGATAGTATTATTTTATGCCGGTTAGCATCTCGAATCGAATAGAATGGCATAAATAATTATGTCATTTATTACGTAAGTCTATCCTAAGACTTGTGGTTTAGTAGAGTCATTAAATTACGCCTAAGCTTTACGCAAGTATATACTGCTGACGCAGTACTTAGCGAGTAAAAATGTTTTATTGGTCGACTAGAATGCTGGGCCCAAAGGTTATTAAGCACCTGGATCAAGATCAAGTGTCATAAACCAGCAAGTCAACAACTGATTAAAAAGACTATTTACTAGCGGCGTAAGTCTAAAACACAGCTCCTGCTACAGAATCAAGTTTGGCTAGCCATAAAGCAGCCGTCAGGTTAATGCTACTTGTAAAGATCATAGGCATTGTAGAACCTACCTAAGATTTATTGTCTGCTCGGGCTTTTCTTAAATTATAAGCAATTCTTGGGAATCGTGCGTGGAAGCAACTCTACGCGAACCCAAATTGACAATCGGGCTACAACTTTTAATATTTGTAAAGGCATAAAGAAAGGCTAATTGGAAAAAAGATTTCTAGGTTTTTGTGTCTTGAAAAAAATACAGTGTCAGCGTTTTTAAATGGTTAGGAAAATGAGTTAAATAAAATTAAATTTTAGAATTTGGTGATAAAAATGGAGGCCTATCGTTATTTATTATTCAAGCATCTTGCTAGAAATACCGTCGGGACTTGTAGCCTTTCTTATAGGAAGAGAATGAATAGTAGTTTTTATTTGAATTTTTGTGGAGAGGTTTTGCAAACGAAGACTTTCGACCTAACTGAGTGCAGTTAAAAGAATCTTGATATTCTAAGGGTGGAAAAGGACTCAAGTCTGCTACTTGAGCATAGGTTATATTGAGTTGAAATGGGAATCTCTTTTTTGATGAGAGATTTTTAATTAGTAACAAATTTGCAGGGGGATCAGCTCTTTTGGTGTAAATTATAGAATTAAGATCTTGCCTGCATTTCACGCATCGAGGTTTTAAAAAGCCAACACTTTTGAATATGCTCATATAATTGACTTCCGAGACTGTGGTTATCTTCCACTTTTTTTTTAAGGTTCAGTAGAGCCTGCAACGAATTCTTAGTTTTTTATTTTAAATATGTGCGCCCCAGCTTGGGGTAGTTTAACTAAAACCAGGGTTAGGGCCCTGAAATTTTTAATATAACTCCGCATTCTTATAACTTCTAGAGGGTTAAATCAATTATCTGGTTCAGCATTTATATAAGAGGTAAACATCCCAATAATAACTTCGCGAATAACAACTTTTATATCTTTTTCGGAGTAAAGCTGCTATATGTAGTATTCCTGCTTGCCCAAACCTAAAAGGAAGTTATTTTCCTGTATCCGCTCCCACCAAAAGGTAAAATCTAAATTTTGCGCAATGTTTGACTTTTAAAATATAAATATTGTTAATATGTATATAAAGAGGTTCCATTCTTTTGTTTCTCAGAATGAATAGTAGGAATTCTGAATTTAAAAAAATACTGTTATTAATGTGTTGTCTCCGCTAACATTATAATTACTGTAATTGTTATTTTTAGAATTACTATAATTACTAGGAGCGGTCTTTTACTATTATTAACAAGGTTGTGCTTGTTGTAACCAAAACTGTTGAAACTAGTGTTCCTAGTATCGATATTACTAGCATTTGCTTCTAATAAATTTGTGTTTAACATTTTATAAAAGTTTATTATTACTATTGTTACTGCATTTATCAATATAACTACGATATAATAACTATTAATACTAGTACTATTTTTATTACACTATTATTATGATGATTCTAGAAGACTTTATTAAAACAACCATTACCAGTCTATAATTTATTTTTTACCCTATCTTCAAGTATAATTTTTTGTGGGGCCCGGATCTTATCAAGAATTTGCTGAGCAGAACATGGGTTATCAGTTTTTGTTTTAGTTTCATTTGACTCTTTTAGTCTCTTGGTAATGTTGTTATAAGAATTTTTTTTTTCAAGATTTTAGTACATTGTCGCCTTAGTGACTTCAAATTCCTTTCTAAGCATTATTAACAGTCAATAAATTAAGAATAAGGCCTTGTCGGGTACACCCGGCAGAAAAAAAACTCGTGGTAGAGGAGCCAAGCTACTATAGGTATGTGAAAGTAAAAGAATGAAGGAAATAAGTAAATAATAGATTATACATTTATGAAACGAGCGAAGTAGTGAGCAAAGTAATAGGTATAAACTATTATATAATAAAGTAATATATATATAAATAGGGTTCAATGTAAACTGAATAATTAATTATGATAAATTCTAAGTAAAAAGTCGAGGTGTACAGGCCACATTCTAAAAAATTTGAAAGTTTGGTTATGGTGTAACATACTATTTTTTAATAATTTTTTTTTTATAGCACTGACATACTACGGCCTTCGCTTAATCTGATCTCCCTTTTTCTGCAGGGGTTGGAGCACGAGTGCCCACCAGTGTACGCTCTTTATAGAGCTATAATGACTGTCCCGAAGGACTGGAAAAGCGGAAAATATTTGCCCCAGGCTCCTAACCCTTTGGTCTAGTGGGAAAACCACCAAAAGCCACCACCGGAAGAGGCCCGAGGTCGCCTGGTGAACCGGCAATCACCTCTGCTAGCAAGGTCTCACCGATTTCGAGCTCCTCTCAGAAGGGAGGAGCAATTGACCTCATACTATTTAAAACGGAAGAGTGACCTTATGAGCAGGTGGAGTATCATAATTACTAGCTTACTGGCAGAGAGACTTTTCTTGGGCTACGCTAAAAAGGGTCTTACCTTTGGCAGGATTTTTAATATTGTTGGTACTACTTTTCAATAAGTAGTATGAGTGGAAGCTAGCTTTTTTACTTTAAATAATTTTATACTATTTGAGCAATAATATTTTATATTTATTTTAGCGATTCTAAACGAAGCGTGGATTTTTGCTTACTGTTTAAGAAGAACTATGTTATTATTACCCTTGTTTTATTGTTTAAAGGTTTAAAAGTTTTTTTTATTACGCAAAATAATTTATATCATAATTTTAATAATTTTAATTCTTTTTTAGGAAATAAAAATAATATGAGTGATATCGATCTTGAAAATTTTCGTTTGCAATTAGCACAAGTGGAAGCCGCGTTGGCCATGGATCCTAATAACTCGCAGCTAATGAAATTAAAAGAAGATCTGGAAAAAGTTATAACAGTATCTTCAGAACTCTTGGAATTAAGCTGCAAAACAGCTTGGAAAGTTGGAGAAGTTTGCCAGGCTGTTTATAGTATTGATGGTAGTTATAAAATTAGATTATAAATTAACTTCTGTAAAGCTTTTTAAAGGAAATATTAAACGCTAACATCTAGATTAAAAAGTTTACCGAAGATTTAAGCCATATATTCTTTATTTAGGCCTATACTATGAAGCCGTCATCTCCGAAATACATCCTAATGGGACTTGCACGGTCACTTTTGTTGATCATGGAAGATCCGAAATAGTTAACTGTTCGTCCATTAGAAAAGCTACAATCTCTACACATTTCAATCCTGGTGTCACCAGCAAAATTAAAAAAGTGGATGCGAGTGAGATCACTCCTCAGCAAAGAGCGGCTCTTAGAGAAAAAAAGCGAATCAGGCAACTTAAAAAAAAAGCTCGTCTTATTGAGCTTGAAGAGAAACGTGAAAAAGAAAAGGAACGGTGGCTGGCCTTTAACCGATCTGCGGGTGGTAGAGCGAAGTCCGGTTTTATGGCAGGCAAGGTTTAAATTTTAGTAAATGCGTTTGGGGAAAAGTTTCATAACGTGCTTGCGTCTTTTTCATATGCATGATATAGGCAAAGCCAAGTATCTTTGCATCCACCACTGAAGGTAAGGTTGGGGTTGTGGGATCCGGAAAAGGTATGACAAACTTTCGGCGGCGCATTAAAGCGGACTCTACAAAAAGATTAGACGTCGCCTCTTTTGTCGTACCATCTTCAGCGTTGCCGAGTAAATTCTCTCCAGTCAATCCCACCAATCGTTGGTAGCTTGCAAAAAGTTTTTGTGTTGTACGTTTGCGCTATGGTCACGTGCGTAATTTTGAGTGTTATATATTAACGAAACCAATAAATATTTAATACGTATTTGTTTTGGATTAAGTAAACACTCTGTATTTACGAAGTTAATTTTATTGATAGTGTAAACACTTTACGGTCAATATTTATATAGTGCAATAGAGCTGGATTATTGCATTGAGGACTTAAATTTATATTGTTTATGGCTTTTGCTTAAGTATGTAATATTTTGTTATTCAAGCTTTATTTTGCTTCGAACTGCAAAATGTTGATCAATTCTTCTGCTCTTGTTAAATATGACCCGATAGTTTTTGTTGTCGTCAAGGCCTAACGAAATTAAAGGTAACAATATCTTAATAAAACTTAATAACCTTTTAATATATATTTTATGTAAGATTATAAAGTAATCTTGTTAACTTTAAGCGTTCTGGGGTACTGTCATAACTAGTAACTTACAAATATTTTTTAATTGGGATGGGACGCTTTAATAAAGTTTTTTTTGGCTACTGATAAACTATAGAAAAATATTTTTTTAGGGTTAACTGAAATAATATATAGTTTGTAGTTAGTGTTCGGTACTTAATCCCCTTTGTTAGGCTATAGCTATCGTAGAATAATTTCCTGCTATCAGGTAACTAACCAATAGCGATTGATTCTCTGTACCCTGAGTCAAATGCAGCACTATATAAGGCGCAATAGAAATCTTAAGCTCGCTATTACTTTGTTTGCCTTCTACTTCTACCCACGTGTTACCATTTCAAAACCATTTAGTTCATTTATTTTTAATCAATAACATCGCCATAATCTTTTTTAATTAACTCTCCTTACTCTCGCAACGATACAAAGCTATTGTTTCAATTATATTTCTTCAACATTAAGAAATCCCAAAATTTTGGCAAATGCGGTTAATAGCGACGGTTGAGCTTTGCCTCCTTAACGGTTCGACCAGAGAGAGTTGCCTGTTGATGCAATGGAAGCTGGTTTTCTGTTATACCATTACCCTAGACATGTCCTCCCCTACTTAACGAAGTACCAACCACCAGCCTCTCACTAGCAATCAACGATGCTCGCGCTGCTCTGTTGAAGACCCATTGGATTTTAAAACTGGTTTCCAATAGAAGGGATTACTCGCACCTAAAATAAGGTGATAAGCATCTTTCTTGACGTTGAGAAGACAATGGAGGTCAACATGAGGTCTTGCTCTTCAAGCTGCACACACTAGCTTTTAAAAATGTAATCTTTACGGTGAGACACTTTTGGGCCAAATTATTACGCTCTCGCTTTATACGTGGAGGAGACGGCACTTTACTTATCGTATTATTCCCCTTTATTGTTCAAACATCCGCAGCGCATATATATTTTCTTGGCTTCTTTGGGTTGCTATAGTTATTAACTTGAAGGATGTTCTCTGGTTCTCAGTGGTTAAATAATAATTGTCTTAGAATATATCAATAAAATTTTTAGTCCTATATGACCACCGTACCGCTGCGCTTTTGTTTGGATTGGTTAAGCTGTAATGATAAGTATGAAGTAGTTACACGCAGCAACACAATAAATATTTAAACTAAAAACAATTACATAAAAACATTCAATACCCTACCCTTATTTAAAAGAAAATTAAGAAAAATTAAACAATTTCACCGCTTTTAAGGCACAAGGCATTTAGTAGAAACGTTGCTACGTAACCAGTGAGGTATATGAAATTAAGGTGTTGCTACATAATTAGAGGTAATGGGAGATCGCTCACAGTCTTTATACCTTCTAGTTAGTTCGCTCTCAACTGGTGTGGCACACACGCTACTGAACAATTTTTAGTTAAGAACTATATCCTTCCAAGTCCAAATTGAGGTTTGCCAGGTCCCACCTCACTACGGCTACTATTCTTTCTTTTTAGTGTTATGACTTCCACGTCTTCAAGACGTGTATTGATATCGGATGGCCCTGGTTTCGAGGGCAGGATAACAAATATTTATGAGTTAGAGAGTGGTTATAGTAGTGACTAGGTGGAAATTGTTAACCCGAGCTTCGTTAGTGACCGTGAGAGTGATTCCGAAAAGGAACTTCTCGAATCTGAACCCGGGGATATATCTTCAAATAATGTTGATCAGCCAAATACAGAAGAAAAAGTAGAAAGCAAATCCCTAAGTATATTATGGGTAGAACAAACCTCCAAAGTCAAATGTTCTAAAAGTTTAACATTACACATCTTCCGGACATTATTGGCCCAGCAAAATCAGAGAGGAAATTATGTTACTCAGCTGTTTGCTTGAGGGCTATTGTTTACAGATGAATTATTGTACGAAATATTTAACGGATAAATGAAAAGTTTTGGCAGATTAGGTTGCAACTTTAGCTAGTAGACACGATTACAGAGATGTAAATATTATTGAAGTTCGAGTGTTCCTAGGGATCTTGATATTCAGCATTCTTCAAAATAAATTATGATTTTGAAACACTGTTTGCTACAAATGGCACCGGTCGCACCGGTCGCGAGATCATCCGCTGCGTCATCTCTTTGAAGCGAACACTGGTTGTTCTAACATATGCGTTTGCTTTGATAATGCATCTGATAGAGCAGAGAGAAATAAAACTGTCGCAACGGCTGCAATATCTTGGGTATTCGAGACTTGTAAAAAATTGTCAACTATACCTCCTTTTGGAGAAATAGCTTCCTTATACGAAAGCTGGATAGATTTAGAGGGCGATGCAGATTTCGCTTGTTTATGCCAAATAAACCTCGAAAATACGGATGAAGATTATGGTATCGAACGATGTGCGAAGACGCACTACTTTTTGTAAGCCTATATTAATTCTGGCAAGGACAGCAATGAACTTACCCTTTCTGAAAAAAAATTGGGAAAACCGACCCAATCCATTAAGTTTGGCTTCCCCCATCCATCGAAAAAATCCCCGAAACTTTACAGTTGATAACTGGTTCTCGTTCAACCTCTTTGCGTGGAATTAAAGAAGAAACACCTGACATTTTTGGGACCTGGAGAAAGAGCAAGAGAATTAACCACATGAAATTTCTTCTTACAAAAGGAAAAGAAGAAATGTCCGCCTATTTCGGTTTTACTAGGGGCCCCTTTAGTGACCTCTGAAACCAAAGAAAAATTAAGTTGTACTTTAAATTTTGTAAAAGAACTACTATAGCCGTATTTAACCGGTGTATGGGAAACCAGAAATCATCGAGATTTACAATAAAATCGAAGGAGGCGTGGACACCTTGGACGAAAAGTTCGCCTTTTACTCTACTAGTCGGCGAACCAACGGGTGACCTCAAGCTATTTAATTAATCCTAAAAAACATTAGCCTCATCGAGGCTTACGTGTTATTTTACAGTTTTCCTAGAAATCCTACGCAGATATTAAAGTTTCTAAGCAACATGTAGAGCCTCAACTGAGCAAAAGGCTGCTAAACAGCCTTCTCTATCTTCGAGATTGGGACTGAACATCTTAAACTCTCTAAAAATCCATAACTGGTCATCATCCACATCTTACGGAAAGACAAGTTAAGGCGAAAGACTACTAAGCAAAGACTGAAAAGCAAATTTTAAATGCTACGCCTCTATCTGCGGCAGCTGTACTGTTGGTCGTTGTGTGAATTGTGCATTATATATTTTTGCCAAGTAGTTATTAGTTGAATATACTATATTGTTTTATAGTTGAGATTCTTTATAAGGAGCGTTATTACTAAGACAGCATTAGCTTATTATGTTGCAGTTTGTTATATTATTGAAATAACACACAACGCTCGTGTTTTATGCATTTTAAATTACTAAAAATATCCATTTATAAACATTTATAGTAATTTCAAATTTTTTTTGTCTGCATTCATGAGATCCTAAATTAACAAAAAAATTTAGATTTGAGCATATTTCTGCCACTCTACCCTAAAGAAAAACATTTTTGTATATGGTATTATTAAGCCCTACGCCACCGGTTACGGGTTTAGAACAGAACAACTTAACTAAAATATATATAGAAAAATTTAAAAAAAAGAATTTAATCAAGAGCCCATTTAAGAGTATTGTTTTTCTCGTTAATCTAACCAAGAAATATTTAAATAAATAGTTAAATTTGGAATGAAACGTCGTTTTTTAACCATAATTTATTTTACAAAATTGAATAACTTTTCAGCCTTGTGTGATAGTGTAAATATTCTCCATTATGCGATTACTATTATTGATCGCTAATATTTAGTTCCTCCTTTGTTTTTCTTCTTATTAACCTTAAAAACTGCTAATTTGTGGTTTTAGGCGGTTCATTTTGCCTAAATTTGGGATTTCTCTAGTTGAACATAATGAAGTTGGAAAATTTTTAATTACATCATACACTCTCTCGCTTGAGACCTTAACCTTAACTAAATATATTGTAAGAAGCTACTTTCATGTTTCCTTATCACCGCACTGCAATAGGTTTCATTAAAACGCTTAGTTTGCTAAATTTCGGGGTTGGCCTACTTAATGCGGCATAAGTTGCGACTTGAGTATTTTTTTCATCTACGTTTTTTAATTTTAATTTTACATGTGTATTGCCAGTACAACGCTAGCTGGGTCCTCACTATGCTTTTGAGCTGTAGTGAATAACTGAAATTACAATAGTGACTAGATTACAAAGTTAAGCATGTGAGTCATTATGCTTCTTCAAAGTAAATTATTCGCTTGTTAAATATTGATACTTCTCGTAAAAAGAAGGGCGATGATGTTACAAATTTTAATAGTGAACTTGGTATAAATTTTTCTAGTAGTTTCGTTAGCACACGGAGTTCGCTGCTGGTATTCATACGTAAATCTAGCCTTCGGAGAGTTGGTTGGTGCAGCCAAAACTCGATTTCTCTGTCAACCCCTCTTCTTTACTCTGTCGATATAATTCAGATACTTTTTGCAGTTCAGTGCGCCACATCTACACTCTTCTTTCTTCTTTTCATCTTCCCAGTCAAACTTGTAGTCATAACTCAGCTCCTCTCCGGCCTCATAATAAACTTAAGCAGTACTAAACAAGTAAAAGTAATACCCGTAAACCTCAATATCACGCGCGCTTATGATAATAATTTTAGCTTCTCCTTCGATATTCACGACGAGTGACTTGCAATTTGGCTACCGCAGGAGCAAAAGTCAAGCAGTTTTGAGAAAAAAAGGCTTGACAAAGAACGCACCTCGCAGGAGTGATTAATAAAGCGCGCATTATTTCCCTTAAAAGTGGCGTCTATGTATACGGAGTCGGTCAGGCGGAATACGTAGTCGCCTAACCCGTATTGCTTGTAAAAGGATTCTCGGGCGTCCGCTATGATCTGTAGAAGTTTCTTTAATTAAAAACGAAAGGTAAAATAAGTTAACAAACTAACCGGTCGCACCAGCTCTCCGGTGTACTCCATCACTACTTCACCTTTTTCAAAAGGCTGCGTGGCAAAAACACCGCGGCCCTAAGCATGAGCCATAGTCAAAAATCATTATAGGAAGAACTGGAAGTTAAAAACCTGAATAGAGGACTTTGAGACGACAGTGCGCAAGCGTGAGGACGCCTCCAACGTTAAATACTGGTTTTCTAGCGACCGCGGTTGAGGTTTTGAGGAGCGAGAGGCCTTTGCCTTCGATAAATCCGTAAAGTAAGAGATAGTCTCCAAGGCTTTGACACTTTTCTATGTACACAAAATAACAGAGCAGATTAAAGGAAAGCCCCAAACTATCGATTCTAGGCTAGCTCAGAAATTCTCATAAGCAGCGAAAACATTTACACTTAACCATCGGAAGCTTGCTTTTTAAAGGAATTTTCTCTACTGAACACCAACAGTCCTTCATTCTTACGACATCGCAGTAGGGGATCAATCTGGCACACAACAGACCGTTTCTGGGAGGGTGATTCAGATGATAACTTGGCTGCGTAGGCAAATAGTTGTTTAACGGACAAATAGCAGTGCTTTGTAAAGGACACACACCAAATTTAGTGCCTCGTACCTACTCTTCAAAGTTTTGGGGTGCGTAAAGTGCTTGAAGTCATAGAACTTTTCAAGTGTCCAGGCACCTGAACACCCAGAGAGCTTCTAATGCTACTAGCTCCTTCAGTGCAGTAAAAGCAAGTTAAACCTGGAAGATTTTCAATCCTCCACGTCACGAGGTCGTGGTTTAATCCTACGTAAAAAAGAAAATTGGTCACACCCAAGAATAAACCGTAAGAAATGTTAGAGGACCGAAAAAAGTCAAGGGAGCCTTGTTTTCAAAATAAACTGACTGCTGGCCCTTCCATATTCCATCTTTATGCTGTGCGAATCGAGCTTGGTTAACTTTTTCAATAAACGAGGCATAAAGCGCTGGAAAATGTTGTGCTAAATATTAAAAATCTTAACAGCGCCTTTTATTGACAATAACAGCACCGTTTAGATCGACGTTCCTAAGCTTCCAATTTTCTGAAGGACAAGAAAGCTTAAAAAGAGGTCGGTTGTTTTTTATTTTTATTAGACAAGTATACACGGCCTTGAGGGTGGGCTTCCAGAGACTCCTGTTACGCAAAGGGCACGTGACTCACTTTTCTCAAGCAATCATGCGAGGATTTACCAATACAGCCTCGTGGCACGATAACCCACGGGATAGATGCACGCACGGTCTTCCGAGACAAACTCCTTGGTTGGCACGAGATTTCCAATGGAGTGAATGGTCAGTGCTCCCACGCGGCTTTTCATGTGGAAGCCTAATTCCTCCTCCAGTGTCGTCTGCATGGGGATAAGCGATAAGTTCGTTATAAATAAAAAGCAAGAGAAGGGTTGATGACCAACTTTGTTGTAGATAACATTGTACATGTCCTGAAGAAAAAGGAGTTTTAGTAGGGACTCAAGGTGAGCTTTGTAATCCACACATGAGGCGATGCAACTGCTATGCCACTGTTTATATTATAATTAACATTAAAGTGAAAAGGGCCAGAGGCAATACTAAACCACCCAAACTGCTTTATAGTTGACCAAAGTTTCGTTCGGTAAGTCGACTGCGCAGAAGAAACATTTTCTGTCAACTGTGTGAGAGAAAATATGAACGCCTCTCAGGGAAACAAAGCACCTCGGGTCCCTTTCCCCCACCGCAATGCGAGGGAGTGGATACCACGTGAGAGGTTTCACTGTTTTATTTTCAATGTTTTTACCTTTTCTTATGATTGGAATAATATCTCCCTCTATCATACACCAGCAATAATATAAATAGTAAGCAGTCGCAATGAGAAGCAGCAAACCGTTTATTAAATGCAGACGATTGATGCGCTGGAGAGTTAAAGGGTTTATCCAACCAGTATGAAGGTTGAAGGCGTACTGACTGTCCGCAACCATACTTACAAAATCGGCCTGCTCGCCACTGTTGGCTTCAGTCAAGTAAACTTGGCTCAGTCGGCGATGCAAAAGGGAAAGGCGTTGCCATTTGCGAGAGTGGCGGTTCTTAGCATTCCAGAAAAAATAGCGAAAATCGAGAGAAGTATCGTCCGCCTCGTTTACGCCATTGACCGCACTTTATTTAGCATATTATAGGAATACTTAAGAACAAAAAATAATTAACTGGACATCGTCTCACGTGGGTATAGCCTCTCAGTAAAGTTGTTAGCATTTTCGAACAACGCGAACTGCGTAAAAAAATATAAAAAGTGGTCACATGTAAATTATATGGGAGGCATGTTTTGGTACATTCTCTTTGCCTATTCTTTGAATTCCAGTTTTGTAATTTTGAAGTTGGTTGCGGTCCTTTTCAAAGTTGTTGGAGTTAACAAGCTTATATGAATGAATAACCGCTTACCTTTGTAAAGTAAGAAACCTTATTTAAGAAAGATGACCTCAGGTGGCGTGTGATATTGCTGTAAACCTTAGTAAAGCCGTACAAAAAGGTTAACAAAGAAAGTCAAGCAGGCAAAATGTACGTACTGAGGTGTAAAGCATTTCGTTGGCAGCTTTTGGACCTGCGCTGACACTGCTCTGCCGTAGAAAGAAAAGTTAACTTTTTAAAAGGATATTACAGACTGAGCAGTTACAAAAATCTTTATATTATGTTGACGGGGATGTAAAAAAATGTCTTTTTAAACTAACAAGAAATAAAGGAGCGGAGGGAAGCGGGGTGGGAATAATGGTCTCGTGCGCCAGTGGGGTTTCCAAAGTGCAGGTGGCGTTTGCTTTACTAGAAGGCGCTTCCAACTTTTTTTCCAAATACTTCTTTAATAGCTACATAACAATAAAAAAAAAAGACAGCCATAAAAAGGTGCTCATCCTTAATAAATATGCACACCCTGTTTGACCGGGTCTTGCAGTCGTCAAGGCACGTGCAATCCGGGCAATAAAACCTGATGGTGTTTGAGTTCACGATGAGATAATATAGAAAGAAATACGGAAATTCGGAGCTGATAAGAGATTGCTGTTCCCTGTCAATGTTAAGACACACGAAGTGCACCCATTTGCAACACTCCTCGCACTAGACAAAATATATTAGAACTAAATTTTTATAGACATTTATAATAACGACTAGCCTTGACCATCCCCAAGGTGCGGATCTCGTCATAGACACTGTCACACACGCAACAAACGTGCCCCATCCTTCGGTAATGAGCGCATTCCCGGCAAACGCCGTCACCTTTGTAGTAGCTGTGATTTGCCAGCACACTGCCAGGTAGGATCACATAACAGACACGTGGAGAGGAAAGCTACCTGTTTGGTTCCCGCTGGCCGCAGTCTACGCAGCTCCCCCGGCACCTCAGACAGTTCCAAGTGCTCAAGTCCGTAGCGCCTGCACATGACCTCAGACACGCTATATGGAAGACACGTTGACAAGTCCTGCAGGATATGGCAGGTGAGCCCTCTCCTTGGGGGGGTTCTCCTGCAAACTCAGTATTAACAGTTTATATTTTTTAAAGTTTATAAATGGTACTATGCTGCTCACTGATAGCATTGTCTACTGGTTTAGGGACATTTTCATCAGAGATCTTAAAGTTGTTTTGAGCATAAATACTCATCACCCCCTTTCTTACGTTTAAAGTGTTGAAGCATATTTCACAAGCCTGTGTAACAGCTAGTATTAACTAAAAGAATAATGTAAATGAGGCAGCATTAGACAAACTCACTTGGCAACTGTAACACCGCCATCCACAGAGTAAAACATCGGTGTGAGGTCTGCCAACGCACGCGATATGGAAACACTCGCCTGAAGGTCTTAGTGGCAAAGTTACAGGTAAATGACATTACAAGGATACCACATTGGATGCAATGTATATAATCTGCATCATTTCCTTCACTTATGCCACAAATATAACAAAATTCCTGGAAAAAAACTTTTCATGAGAATCGAAAGGGAGGCTATCGTTACACCTTACCACGGCAGTCAAATCTTCTTGAAAGAACAAAATCCGTGCAGCGCCCTCTAATAGTCTATTAACCGTCTTTTGAGCGGCAATAACTTTACTTTAAAATTAAGTAGCTTTTATATTAGTTGCGCATTACTTCTGTGGAAACAATATCCCTAGAGTGGTTCTTCCAACTGGGTATAGTGGAACAGAAAACCAACGCGTTATCCACAAACAACTGCCGCTTATAAGTTTCTGAAGGAGTATTTTTTTGCTGGAGATATAAGCTTTTTTAGATAAAAAAAAAAAAAGTTCTAGTAGACACCTTTGAGAGACAAGCAGGACTGGCACAGACCCAGGAATCTAATAGATAGTAGGATAACTTGGCTCGCAAAGGGTGGCTGTAGAATACAAACCAAAGGGGGTTTTCCCCTCGCCAGGGGATAAGCAGTAGGTATGATAACCCCGATCACACACACTGCACACAAACAGAAGTTCAGGGTCCGAACCCAAGCTGCAGAGTTATTATGGTTTCACAATCTACTAGAGTTAAAGTGAACTCAAAAAACAAACCAGCAAATTGCACATTTTTTGCAGCAAAAACAAGAGAAAGGACCAAAAACAGTTGTATTATCCACGGGAGGTTCCTATAAACTTTTAAAAGGATCGACTAAATCTAAAAGCAAAGAACAGGACCTGGCATTGGCCGTGCAAAAAAGTGTCGCACTCCGAGCAATAAAGCAAATCCTTTAAATTGCCCGCGCAGGAACATACCCTTTATTAAAAGCTAATGGAGCACAACGAACAGATACTTAACGATAAAAACCTGCAGCTTACGTGGTTATTCATATATTCTTGTATAACATCTACATGACTACTACAATAATAAATTTTGGACGATAGCTAAATAAAATGGAAACTTTATAAATAAATGTAAAACTACAAACTTTATATATTTTACTTGAAAAGCTCGACTTCCTTGTTCAAATAAACAAGGATAGTGGAACATACGGCCGCAAAGATAAAGAGCGCATGCGTAGGTTGCTCCAATTTGACAACAATTAAAACAAAGCTAGTAAAAAAAATAAAGAAATTCTACAGTTTATGTAATTTAAGGGTTGCTTAAAGCTTGTAACTCATGATATATAATAAATTTCCTAAAGATGTAGTAAAAGAACTAAAAGATACTCGTTAATACTTTATTAAAAACAAGGAAAAGAAAACGACTATTATAGTAATATTAATAAATAAAGTTACAAGTATAAAATTATGCGTTATAAAAAAAATATTACTTGCTTCTCGGCGCTTTGAATTCTTTTATTAATTTCATTTTGTGAGAGATCGAAGGTTTCCAAGTTTAGACAATTTTCATGAACCCAGCATAGCTCTTCAGAGTGATAAGATAACTTATTAAAACAGCTGAAACTGTCTCCTCAATATATAGAGAACTATCATTGCGTGGGAAGGGTATTAGTTTTCCCTTTTGAAAGTTGTTAGGCTCAAATCTATGGCAAAGGCTAAAAAGAGGAAGGTAAGTAGTAATTATAGAATTAAAATTAGAAGTTTTACAGGCACGCTCCAAATTCTGCTTTGTTTTTTGAAGTCCAATCAATACCAGCTTTTTTAATAATATTCATCTATATTTTAATAGGTAACTTGGGAGAGAGCCGTTAAACTGCAATAGTATGAGTGTATAGTCACTATTTCTTCCAGAAAAGTTAAAGTTTACTGAAAATATAAAATAAGTAAACCTATTTTTTATATAAAATTTTCATTTATGAAGGTAGTGGACAAAAATAAAGATAAGGAACAATAAAAAGAAAACAAATATAGCATTAAAGTCGCAAAAACAATTTTAAAGCAGTAAACGGCCCAGCTTTTCAACAGACACCCTCTTCTACGGTACCCCTCTCTTAGTTAACCAGCTATTTTTATAGGAGATCGGTGCAGGCTACAAGAGGTTAGTTAAATACGCGGAGGTCGTCTTTAGTTCGAGTGCGCCAGACATAGAAAATTAGTGTTAATAGAAATTACATAATATATCACAGTTGGTAAATTATGTAAAATAGATTGTATAAAGGTACAACACGACCCTAACGCCAAAAGGAAAGCATTATGAAAAGAATCTAATATAAAACTAACACAACCCCAAAAATTTATTAAAAAGGATACTAAAATAATACAGGTAAGAGTGATATAAATTATTAACATTTTTATTATACCTTGGGAAAAAATTAACATTCTTTCTTATGCACAGATAAGGTGGAATTCTATAATCTTTGATAGGGAGCTTCTTACATATATTGTATAAAATAGTAACTTCCAGTAAAGCCTACAAGTCCACATTAAGTTAAAACCTGCTTTGTAACTGGAAGCTAAGATGGATACCTCTATATTATTTCGAAAGCACACTAGAAAATTGGATGAAGCTTGGCCCTAGTTGCTACTCACGCAACTCAAGGCGTTCGTTCTATTTCTAGGATTAACAACTTAAACTTTTTTATAATGGGTTAATACGGTAGTCACTAATTACTCTCATCCGATAAAAAAGTATTTCATATAATGGATGATATATTATAATACATTTACAATTAATAGTGGCAAATATATGATTTATTGCCGTCTTTCATTTATTACGTTGGAAGATGTGAAAGTAAAAATTCCCACATAAAGTCTACCTTTTGTGATTAATATGAAATTAATTTTCAAGCTATACATACTCAGTAATTAGGGAACACTATCTATTCTATTTCTTTCATGTACACTATAACGGTTGATATCATTTGAGAAACGTTTTATGCTTCACAGCGACTACAGTAGCCACCAGCCTTTAGACTTGGTGTGGCTGATTTATTAATTCTAATGAATGTTTGACCCAGTCGTAACCCTTAAAGTTTGAAGGTAAGCAAGGTGAATGCCAGCTGCGTTTTTAAGAGTTTTCTTGTTCCAGCTTTTTTCTATATTCTTTTTTTTCCCTCACAATTTTAATACCTATATATTAATTTTTTAGTTATGTTTCGTAATCAGTACGACAGTGATGCAATAACATGGAGTCCTCAAGGAAGATTGCATCAGGTAGAGTACGCAATGGAAGCAGTAAAACAAGGTTCTTGCGCTGTTGGTTTAAAGTCCAGTACCCATGTTGTTTTGTTAGGTTTAAAGGTAGCTTATAAATTTTGCATGAATTATAGAATTTAATATAATGGTGTTTTGTTAGAGATCCGCCCACGAGCTCTCGACTCATCAGAAAAAGGTTTTATACATTGACGATCATATCGGTTGCGCTATTGCTGGTTTGACTTCTGATGCTAGGATGCTGAGGTAGCACTTTTTATTTTATATTAATTTTACTATACTTGAGATTATACTTATTGGCTCGCTTTGTTTCTGTAAAAGTAAGTTTATGAGAACAGAATGTTTGCATTCCAAGTTTGCTTTTGAAACGCCGATGCCTATACAAAGACTTGTAGCCAAGCTGGGGGATAGTTCGTATTTGTGATCTTCTACTCAATATTAGTTTGATTCGCTTCTTTTATAAGAGGCCCAAGTCACAACTCAACAGTATGGAGGACGACCGTATGGGGTTGGGCTACTCATAGGCGGCTTTGACGTTAAAATTATTATTGTTATTTTTATATATTTAAAAAAAAGAAACTATGCTTTATAGAAGATTGCAGGACCGAAACTTTATCAGTTCTGTCCTTCAGCCAACTTTTTTGATTGCCAGGCCATGGCTATTGGATCACGCTCACAATCTTCACGAACTTATCTGGAGAGAAACTTATCAAAGTTTTTAAACGGTTATTTTTAAAGATTATAATATTTTCTTGAAGAAAGTGCGTCTAATATTATAATAGCCAAGAGGGACGAACTGATTATTTACGGCCTTCACGCACTAAGGGATAGTCTGCCTAACAATTATGAGCTAACTGTTCACAACACTTCAGTTCTTGTTGTAAGCGCCAACGAAGTTTGTAAACTTATCGAAGAAGAGGAAATTGCTAAGCTTTTAAGCCAACTGGAAAGTCGATCGAAAAGGGAAGAAACTATAGAAGGCGAAGAGGTCGGTACGAAAAAAGATTCGGAACAAGAACAACATGAGCGCGATTTATCTATGCAACTTGACGAATAAAATAAATTATACTTAAGAAGAGTAATGTTATTTGTTAGTAATTAATAATTAATAATTTAAAATTCCTTAAAGTTTTTGTATAAATATTTATAGGTTACATAACATATACAAGTGTTCATAATTGAAAATAAGAAAGTAGTGACAGAAACTATAGTGCACCTTGTTTTATCAAATTCTTCGAATACTGAGCATTGCAAGCTGCCTTCCTTAAAATAGCTCAAGTTCTCTATAGCACTAACAGTGGACTTTTCTTGGTCGATTTACCCGTTCTTTGCCTCTTTCAAGTCTTGTTGAGCCTTACTCAATTGATTTACAATATTGATATTTATTTCACTTTCTCCATTACATAGAATCCTCCTTAGCTATTAAGTCAGTTAACTGTGTTTTATATGAACACCCTTAACCGTTGGTAAAACTAATTTGTTTGTATAAGAGCTTCAATAACCGTTACTGATTACAGATATAGTATTTTCTATTGTGTTGAATTTACAACACAAGTAATATAGTATAATATAAAAGTACATTCTAGGCTATAAGATGTAATATGAATTTAGTAAGTATTCAGGTTTAGAGACTCCTGGTAAGCTCGACAAAATTACCGAAATAAAAAAACATCTTACTCGAGTTAAGTTTATTTACATGGCGCTTTTCCAAATATCAAAACTTGGCTAGATGGGCCCATCTTCAGAGAAGAGCTCAAGAGTAGTAGTTTATCAATAATTATACTTGACGCCTATAATTACTAGGCAGGTTTTAACTAGTAATCCTTAACTGCTTAAATCTATCTTCCCTTCAAATTTTTTTTTAAACCCTAGAGCGCTAACAGGTATTATGTGTTAACTTGCTAATAGCTATGCAAACTTACTGCTAACGCCAAAGCGTTACAGTATTCATATGTGACGATAAATAATCTTCGGGATTACGCGAAAGTACATATGGCAGTAACTGCGGAATTAAAAAAAAATCGTGGGGGCTTAAAAAGTAGCTGGGGTACTGCCTAATCCCGATTAGTACTCTATGGTTAGTGGTATTTTCTGGTGCTCGCTAAAGTCAGAAAAAAAACATCAAATTTTAGGCTAGTGTTAAGGCAGTTTCAAGTGAACATCTCTTAATTCTACCTTTTTCTCCTAGTATAATTCCGAGGCCATTTCTCGGTGGATGATAGCGCGCGCCATTCCATGTTTCGCTCATCTGCCAGTGTTCGATTAATGTGCTTGTTCATACATGTTATCAGCACTGTATCCAAAATAGTGGCCAAGGACTCTATCCAAAAGTCGAGAGACTCCCGTTAAAAAACGTAGCAGTCAGGCACGTAAGCCATAAGTGGCAAGAAACGTAACACATATAAGCGTCCCTTGCTGTGCAACGAGAGATAGCTTTTGGCTAAAAGTAGGGGTGAAGATTAAGACAGTTCGCTTTGACCTTCTTCACGATTAAGTTCACGTGCAGTCGCCACGAGAGCTTATTATTAATAATAATTCCAGTTATTTCGCTTTTTCGCTTAAACGCAAAGGTATTATCCTCTCTTCGAAAGTTTGGCATAAATGGTTGTGTAGTAGGCTTATTCGTGATGAAAAGGGTTTTGCTCTAATCTGCGTTTATAATGATTTTCTAATGACACCTAATTAGCAGTTATAACTAAGTAACACTACAAACAAAGAATAAATCGCTGTATCACTCACATATAAAGCAATTCGCGCGTGGAGCTCCTCAGGGTGTAGTGCGTCGCGACTTAAAGTACGAAGAGTAAGGGTGATTAAAAAAAGCCTTGAGGGTCGCCAACTGTTTGTAGTTTTAAAATAAGTGCTTATCGCCTACACAAAGTATTAAAAATGAGGCCCATTTGTAAAAATCCGGTGGGGAGAGCTGTAGTGCGAGATTGTAAGGTAAGCTGCTTGTGTCAAGCTCGCTCAAAAGAATTTTTGGCAACAAGAAAGATCACGCCTGACGCCTACTTTAAATTAAAGGCACGGATCGTCATTCTGTCAAGCGAGTAGCTATTACGTCAGGGCTTGTCCTTGTTTAAATCCAAATTTAAACTTTTCCAAAGCATAACTTGCGTCAACTAACAGTTTTAAGCGGTGCATGGCTAATTCAGCTATGTTGGCAACGAATGATAAGAGGCTGATTTGCCTATTTTACCAACTAAAAAACAAGGGAAGTAGTCGTTAATTCACCTAAGCTTTTATTAAATAAAACAATTTATTACTTTGAGCCTCAGTAAATAATCTTGTTCATAAAGATAGAAAGTTTTTCCCTAATAGGCATTAGTTACAAAGTTTCTATGGTTTCCGATACTATTTATTAGCACTATTGTCCAGCATCGTTCTAAAGTGTACCATACTTCACATAGAACTATTAGAGACCAGACTCAAACTAGCATACACGTGGAGTTGATCCAAAACAGTAAATTTAGTATCACTCGTACAAGAACCTACACGATTTAGGCTTATGGGTGCACAAAAATCTACTCGAATTGTAGCAACATCGCCCCTAACATCAATGTCCACTTAGTTTTTAGGGATCTACTCGATCAATTAGATAACAAAATGAGTCAAGTATGTAATACAACTAATATATCAACAATAGCAGCAGCAGAGGAATGTACAACATAGTGCTATCAACTTTGAGTTTTAGCATTTTGAGGAGCAGTTCTTCCAAACCCGGCGTAAATTACCACTTTGAACTCTCCGCGACTTCCCTCTTCTCTTCGGTTTCGGTTTTGCCATGGTAGCACTCTTTTATTAGTTTTACTACTTAAAGGGTAATAATAGAGATCAAGTGGCTATTAGTTAATATAAAAAGTATACTAAAATCTCAAATATAAGTAATATTTGTTATCTATAAACCAATTTATTTTTGAAAATAAAAGTTTAAGTTATAGCTTTAATATAATATATTAAGTTATCAAACATTTTCTAGTACTAACTCAACTACTTACTCTTCGGTAATATTTAAACAATATTTAGCAGCAATTGTTATATTTATTTCTAGCCCTTAGTTTTAAATTAAGTGACCTTCCTGAGGCTATCCGTTACTTTTTAAGTAAACTTTGCATCTATCTGTCATGGTTATAACAGAACATATATTAGCCATAATCTTCTGGTATTAAAACTTTTAGAATTAAAGCAGCATTTTTTTTAATAAATTTTGGGGGAAATGCACGAGGACCGCTATTTAACTCAAAATTATTATACTTTAGCCTTTCGCTAATTTCTATATTCTAAATTCTTTAAGATGGAAAAAATTTAACGACAGTAGAAAAAGAAGTATTAAATATTATTATATATAATAAAAAGGGGATTGTGCACTGCTAATATTTGTTTAAAGAGGTATCATCGTAATAAAAAAAAGTTTTGCTGGAAGTGAAAGCAAATATTTCAATTCTTCAGGGGACTTAAAATGTTTCTACTGACATGCACTACGGAAATATTTTTGGTTTTAAGACTTTGGTGTAAGCTGACTTTTCACTGACCACCTAAAAATTAAAAAAAATTTCCAAGTTTTTTAACAGCCTTAAAATTTTAAGAAAAACGTAAAGGTAAAATATAGAAGTATTACCATTATGACGTTATCTTTAAGGTAAAAGGATAGGATTCCTTTGTGCAAGCATCGAACATAACCTTTATCATTCACGTAAATAGAGCAAGTTAAAAAATATTTACTGAAATTATTGCTCAATTAAAAAAATATAAGTGCAGAGAAAATAAAGTGAATCCCAAATGTTAGCATCAATAATTTTTCTAATTAAATTTTCTTCAACTTTTGTAAGAGATTCTAAAACAACAGCACCATAAATTATAATATTTCAAGGATTGTGACGAAATATGGAGGAAAATGAACCGCTTATCCCCAACCAACCAAGCAAAATTACTTTGAGGATACTCGGTAAAACTTTCAGCATACCAAACCATGCAAGTTTGGCCTAAAAAGTACATTTTTGTAGACTTTTAAAAAATACTTAACCTTTTTTATAATATATACAGTGATCAGTAAAAAATGAATGATTTAATATATTTTCATAACTTTAAACAAGCATTACTTCAGAATTACACAACTTTTTATTTATTTAAAAGTAGTTAAAAAGTAATATTTCTCTCTATAAATAAACATGTCTTAAAAATCCAACAACTGTTTTATGAAATTTTAACCTTAAAGAAAATAAGAACAATTGTATATTTAAGTAAAGATGAAACGTTCACTAAACAATTGGTCTTAAATTATTCAAATAGCACACTGTCCTAAAATAGGTATTTTAAGCTGTATAATATTTTTATAGTTAAACTAAAATTATTTTATGTTCTTAAAGTCTACAGTTTTCTCAATGGCTACACAGATTTAAAATTTTTAAACATTTTTAGTAAGTAAAATTGACTTTTACCTTTTTTAAGGGATTATCATCAAGTTATATTGATTTTCAAATTTTATTTAAAAGATCCACCGCATAATATTAAAATGAATTTATAAGTTAAAATGAAATAATCACTAAACAATTTTAATATAATATTCTATAATATTATTAAAAAGTTTTCGTGTTTAATATTTAATAGTTTAATACTATAAAACAAATTAAAAAATTATAATTGGACGAAAAATTTTTAACTACTTTATCCAATCTATTTTATTTGTAAAATATTTGTTAAAAAGCGGTCAAAAGCAATTAACAATGAGCCTTTTTGTACTTGGAATGTAATTTTTATAGCCCACAACACACGGAACGTTTGAGGAGGTAATGGATTTTGCTTTTTTAAATTCTTTTAGAGCTCCTGTTCAAATAATACTATTTCATATTTATTAAATAAATTTTAAGAAAAATAAAAAATTTAAAAAGTCGGGAAGGGAATGTGATTAGTTGTTATTTAAATTATACTGTTATAATAAATAAATTATTGGAAAATTATAGGCTACCTTATAAACATGAAAGCAATAAGCCAAACTTAAACAGAATTTGTCAAGAGGCTATTAGATTTTATAACTACCATATTATATAAAAAATAAGTATTCGTATAATCCTAGAAAAGTTGAAGAACTAACAAAACATTTAATTTTTTAAAGCAAAAGTAATACTCACTCATTCACGTTTATAGTGCGATGTTACCCTCGTCTAAAGAACCCTCATAGTGTATTACATAAAGAAAAATGTAAAAATTTGATTTATGAAACAACAAAAAAGTAGATAAAATATATGAAACACTGAGTTAAAAAAAAACCCCTTTTTTTACAAAACTGTAAGAAAAGTTTACTATTATAACGCAAAAAAAAATCCTTATTAGTTTATCCACATGTTTTATTTTCACGTTTGGAAGCGTGTTAAACCGGTGGTGAATATAGTTGTTATGATCATAACTACTCTATAAACTCCTATAAACTAAGAGGATTATCTTATACTTGAAAGTCATATAAACCTAAGAGGAAAATATATAAAGCGAGACTTTTTTTTGCCGTAGTGGAAAGTCCGTGAGAAAGCGGGAGTGAGGCATTCAAGATCCTTAGTTGAATAAAAATTTCTAAATTTAGGGTTGTCTTTTCTTGCGCACTCCGACCTTCGTTTTCCATATACTCTCTGAGCCACCAATCGAATCCGACCTGAGTATAAATAATTTTATCTTTTACTAATTCCCAAGTGCGCTTCGGTAATAGATAGCCCTTAAAGAAACAGTTAAAAATTTTGTGAATTCTTCCTAACTTATTAGTACACTTGAATTATTTTTTTTAATATAGTTTTAAGCTTGCAACATCCGATTCTACTTTCAGCTTATTACTTAGCACTTTTTAACAATTAATTGTTGAACTAAGCCGGTGAAGAAAGCAGTTAATAGGGGTGTGGGATCAGAAGTGGTGTGGATATATTCATTATCAGATCAAGCGGAAGCACAAAACAATGTGGGGCCCTAAAAAAGTTTAATCCTGAGTTGTGAAAAGTAGGAGAAAAAACCAGGAGAAACAAATAATTCATATTCTAGTACTAAGCAAGTTTAATAAACTCTTTGATATATATTTTAGAAATGACTTCTTTAAGAATAATTCCATACTGCAATGAACTGTCAAAGTCAAAAAACGCACGTGACGTACTGTGTTACCTATATAGAGAGTGGAACTATACGTAAAAGCTCCTCAGTGAGGGAGCGGAAACTTACTCGAGATCTGGGCCTTAAAGCTGCTTAATGGCGGGTGCTCGGCAAAAAAACACGCGTAAGTCTTATCAAATTTACGGAATAAACAATTGATTTTAACAAATAAAAGAAGAGAAAACCAAACATTGGAGAGATGAATAGCACGTCTTGGTAGAAGCCATCTGAAATAATATAGACATTTTCTAGCATGACTCCCTTACATTGTATGTTCCATTAATAAAGACCAAGCCCTCAAGTAGAACAAGGACTGCAGAGGTTCATTTCAAATTGCACAACAACGTAGTAAGTAGTCCGCGCACTTGTCAGCAATAACAACAACGGGAATATTAGCTAAGTTCTGATGCTCAATGTCATTTGACCAACGGCAGGTTTGGCGATGGAAGGATTCCGGCACACACATGCTTTTTGTGGTGAAAAGTTTACTAATAAGTGAAAGTATAACTAAAGTTGTAGTACGTGAATTTGGGTTGAAAAACAGAATACTGGCTACAAACTTTACATAAAGTTTGTTTGCTAACTCAGTTTGTAAAATAACACCATATAAAAAGTTCCAAGGACAGCAGTAACTGCTATCCCCATTTTGACAGACAGCGTCGGTGTCTGTAACAATTATTCGTACACTGACCTAGGGAGTTAATATATATAACCTTTGCCTTTAGAAATTCTTTTTACGGAGTGCTGAAGGTAACTCCTGGAGAGCCGATAATAAACACCCATGCTATATCGATAGCATACGCCAGGAGTATCTATAGTTCAATATCTTAAAACCTTATCGATTGTTAGGAGAGGAAGCAAAACCTTATAGCCCCCTAATTTGATTAAATCCAACTTCGTTTTATTATCTGTTAAACGCAAAGAAAACAATTCAACATCTACATAGAATCAAAAATAAATTTGATGAAAAATAACCATAACTATAAAAGTAAGAGAAGGAATTTTATATCGATTTATTATAGTTAGAAGCTCCTAGTTTCTTATACCTTTATGATATACTTTTTTAACACCTGGTTACCTAAAGGGAGTAGTGTTTTTTTGCACAACTACCATGTATATGCTGCAACCTTCATTAGAAAAATTCAAAAACGTGTTAATATCTTCAATTTTTGAATTGTCAATAACCTGCAAAAAAGAAGTGTCACAGAAAGCGTTAAGTAAAAAAGGGAATTTTAAGCCGAAACTACTTAGTAAAAATTGAAGGTAATTACCAAAGGAGTAGTAAAAATGTAGTTGTTAGATAAACAAACTAGTGTATCCTTCTTATGATCGATAGGCAACTGCCCTGATAAATACTTGGAAAAAGTTATTAAAATAAAAAATACCTACTAAATACAATTCATCTTTAGGATTTTATTATAATCTTCGATGTGTAATGGAAATGTTAGTTGATCGTAAGTAGTGTCATAAGAGGATTAATACACTTCTCATGAGGCCTCAAATAAAAATTTTAATACCGCAAAGAAAGCAGCATCACTAAAATAGGTTTTTAATTTAATTTTAACTCAAGAAATACAGTAGAAAATACTAACATACAAAAATTAAAGGAGAGTAGGGTTTCGTAAACATTCTTCTCATTTTTAATCAGCTTTTAAGTAAAGTTGGGTGAGTTGTAGAAAAACCAGTCTGTTGGTCTACACAAATGATACCCATACATAATACCGGTCTGCGAAAATAGTTTTTACCTTTCAGTTGCAATGAATATTTTGGGTAAACTGTGCCTTTTTTATAATTAGTTAGTTTTTTTTCTCTTCATATACTAATATTTCGAAAAATGTCAACCAATGAACTCCGAGATCTTGGCCAATGAGCTTCCTTGTTTTTGTAATTAATTTAATTAGTTTTTTTTTTACGAGAATTAATTTTTCTCATCCAATAATCTTGCTTGCTGTGGTCATTCTATATTTGGCAATTTGAATATTCATTTTTGTGTTTAAGTTCGCGTTTTGTATGGCTTAAATTTCTATTTTATCATTATCTAATAGGAGCGCACTAAGGAAACCTAGTTGCGCACATTACTAAATTTGTTAATTATTCGATGAACTTATTGTTAAACAGATAGCAACTCTTTGAGTGTGGTGATTAGTACACAAATATCGAAATCCATTGGTGATTTCTTTTTAAAAAACTTGACAATCTCAATGAAACCAACCAAACCATAAGCATCATCTCAAGATACTCTCCTGAATGCCGTTGGCATTCGGATAAAAAAAAAACGGGAGCTCTAGAGATTGATCAACAAAATAAAATATTGACCTCATTTTGAAAATGGGCTACTATAATATATATATCAAAAAGATCGTGAAAACATGGGAAGTGAGAGGCGTAGGCATACTTATTGAGACATATAAAGCACTCCTTAATAAATTTACCAAAATATGAAAATCTGGTAACTACCGGTGGATGCATCACTTTAAAAACCTGGTTCAGCGAATATTATTCCCGTGATTAGTCGCCTGGGAAAGAATTATTGAAGGAGTTAAATTATTTAACAATACTAAACCGGTCATTGTTTGTGGAGACCTAAATAGCAAGCATTCTTTATGGAACAGCAAAAAAAACAATCCGAATGGCAAGGTTCTAAAATATTGGGCGGGAAAAAAAGGTGATTTTTGTTCTAGTCCCCTTTGAACCACACATCGCTCAACCAGAGGCTTTTTTGGTATGTTAGATATAGCTTTTTTAAAAAACATTCCGGTTCCTGTGCACATTACTAACCTTTATGATTTATCATCATATTATGACCCGGTGTATCTAGAGAATGCATTCTCGCGCGAGATTGGGCTTTGCGGAATTCTGCAGGATTTCTCGAGTCAATCCCGCGGCATCAACAAAATTTACTAGTTTTGCTAGTTTTTGGAAGGCCTATAGAAAATTAACTACTATTTTGCTAATTTGAAGGTTCTCTTTATATTAGGCGATCTACAAGACGAAAAATTTGAAAAGAAAATTTTAGCGCTGAATGAGTCCTATCCTACTTAGACGCTTTCCATTCCTTACAAGGTAGCAACATTTCAGAAACCTTCACCAAGAAAAATTTTAAAAATTATTAATAGAAAGATAAAACGAAAAAAAAAAAAAAACGAAAGGTTAATTAATTTTTTTTTTTCAGCGTCAAATTAATGATTTACGGAAATAGATTTTATAGCAAATAACACATTAATTTCTTACAAAAGTTTTCTGCCGTTGAAAATGCTCGATCTGCCTCGGTGCTTGACGGTGGAATCGTAAAAAGGTATTGGTACACCATCTCTAAATTTTTCTTTCGCTGGTGGCCCTTCTCCCATAATATCCTTCTTTACGATTGCACCCAAAATTTTCGGATTGCTTTAATTATTTCTGGTTTAGAAAGATTTTGGGCAATAGTCATGTCAAGCTGTTCCTTGATCGACAAATTCTCCATTTGCGGGATTGGTCAATATCTTTCTTGAATTCCTTCTAGCATTCGGTGGACATTCGTCCTCAAAGGTTAAATGTCTAATTTCTCTATTGTTTTCGGATAATATATTGCGATGGAAAAGTAAAGACCATAGGGTCAAAGATATACTTTCAAACGCTTTCGGATTATGAAGAAAAATCAAGACCGGCGCCAGTACAGTCCTTTTTTCAGTTATTTATTTTTTTAATCGCTGTAGATTATTCACTGCTCAATTTATTCTTTTGTGGGCTCAATTTTTTTACTGAAAATTCCGGGGAGATTTTTCTGTTAATAAATTCGCTCCTGCATAGGCCGAGAACCTCGACGGCCGCTTTGACAGGCTATTGCGCGCTATGGATATTTTTGGAGTAATTACCATTCCGATCCACAAAAACTTACGCAGCTCTAACATTGCTAATGTAATGCAGGTCCTTAGCGAACTAAATGCTTTTTATAATACCCTTTCGGATATGAAGCTACGAACATTATATCCGTTTAACAATGTTGTATGGAAGAATGATCGATATATCGCTTTCGATTGGTAAAGGAGAAACTCCTAATTTCAATAAGGAAATAGCCAAACATTTGCAAACTTTCCCCTTAGCGCAATCCCTCCACTATCTTTAATAATACAAATGAATATTTCGTGCATAACTGAATACTATTTTACTTCCATAGAGACGCATCACCTATTGATCTCAGGTGTTTATGGGTGATAAGGAGATTCAAACTGAAATTGATAAATTTAATATAATAAAAATAGGGGCCTTGATGGTGTATTAAATCGAATTCTAAAAAAATCTTTCTCCAGTGGCTATTAAGTACCTTTCAAAACTAATTAATCCTATTCTTTATCAGGGTTAATTTCCTACAAGATAGAGACAATCAAAGTTATTCTTATACCAAAAGGTACCCGTACTAGCCACTATGCTAAAGATTATACCGCTGAATCCGTAATACTCTCCTGATGACAAAAATTGGAAAATTCTACAATTCTTCTCGCACACATCAATTTGGCTGTCGAATAGGACACTTACAACACAGCAAACTTTAAGGATCGTAGCGAACACAACAAAAGCCTTTACTTAAAAGAAATTAACGGTTATGGTATTCTAAGATATTAAAAAACCTTTTTAGAGTCTAGCAAGAAAGGCTTATCTATTAATTATTTGTATATACAGTTGTCAGAATACCTTATGCGCTTGCTGTATTTATTTCTTTGCCATAGATCATTTGTTGTACGAATAGCAGAAGACTTGGCAGTCCCCGGGAGCTTTGAAGCTGGAGCCCCTCAAAGCTCTCTACTGTCGCCTTTATTATTCTCCTAAGCAAGTCTTCCTAGATTTATATACTAACGCCCCTGCCATTTATTGTAGTTCAAACTATTAAATGTGTGCAGGCTTTTCTTTATACACTTGAAAAATGGTTTGCAAAGCGGAAATTTACGATAAACCCTATTAAAAGTCATGCGATAATCATCTCAAGAAATTGATAAAAGGGGGAAATTAAAGCTCTAGCGCTATCGAAGACTTCTCTTCCTTGGTGCAATTAAGTAAAATATCTTAGCTTTATTAAGGACTCTAGTCTTAACTGGGAGCCTTATATTAATTTTTGAAAAATTAAGAATATAACTTCTGCTTGTATCCTCATGCAAAAGAAGATGTTTGGGTTTTAAAAATAAACTTCTTATGTATTAAGCTGTAATCAGACCTATTATGAGTTTACGTATCTGTTTCATGGTTTTACTTCTCGACTTTGCATATAAACCTAAGTTAGCCTCATTAATAGAATCTCCTTAGAATGTTTACAGGCGCCCCTTAGTTTGGGCGAATTCCCAATTACATTATGAATGTGAAATTGAACCTCTATTGCGTCACCTTAAACTTCGGGATATAAAACCTTTTTCTCATATGAAGAACACGCAAAAAATTTGATAACTAATGCCTTGGACTATACTTCCGCACATCTTTTTATTTATATAAATGACCAAAACATTTTTTGAATCTATCTTGGAAAACCTGGTATTGAAACGGCTTTAGAACATTTATTAGATAATAATAATATTCTAAATTTTTGGGAAAATAAATGTTAAATGCTTCAATTGCAAAGGCATTGCTGTTTTCATGTGAGAAATAGCCCGAGAGGCCTTAAATTTGATAAAAGGCTACCCTTCTCGGACCTCTCCATAAAAAAATGAGGGAATTTAGCTTAAGCAGTTTAAGTTATAGCAGATATAACGCCTGTAGTATGTAAAAACCATAGTTAAGTAAATATATATATATAGACAAAATATGTAATGTAGAGATTAATTAGGCGCTTGCACTACCACCCATGCACCCACAGGACACGTAAGTAGATTAACTTTGCCAGATTTCCGTAAGGATTGAATGTGACACTATCATTTTATATTACTTATCCTTAGCAAATATAACATTAAAATATCGCGTTTTTCTCGGCTGCTTTCGTCAATATAATGCTATATACGCTACTTGTCGCCACGTTTTCATATAATTCTTAAGGAAGTAAGTATTTTAAAAATCTCCCAAAAATCCTTTAAACCTTATAGGCTCGAGGATAAAGCTAGGACAAAAATTATGAAAACAAAATTAGACCGTTGCAAATAGAGAAACATTCAGGCCTTTAAATTTTCGTCAAGTTTATTATGGCACGATGAAAAAACCTTATTGAAAACTAAAAAGTAAACCTTCGTTTTAATAGAATATATTTACATTACAAGCCGCTGGAGCTTGCTAAGTATCTTAAATTGTAATGTGCATAAGAATTCCCAGGGCTGAGCCTGGGTTACGAATATCGTTGACACGCGCCCAAGCGTCGGATGCGACGCTTACAACCATTATCTTTCGGCAGTTAAATGGTGGTGGTGATGCGAGTTGCCCTTTATAAATGGATTCACGAGGACATTGGCCTCCATCGAGACGTCTTGCGGTTTTATCATTATATTACTCATAGCGCTTATAAAAAGCAGTGGTGGTGACAGTTACACCATTTAATCAGCTAACTAGGACAGGCTGAAATGCCTGGTATTTTTAGGAGATAACTGAAGTCTGATAAATTTTAAAGTCTATAGCTAGTTCCAGTTTACACAGTTCATTAGAGTGTAAAGTTGAAGAGGAAGTTATAATTAATTTTTACAGTACTATCCTTCATATAAAAATTACTATAACCTGCTTTATAACGGCCTGAAAAAAGGGCTCTGTGAGCACTCAATTAAATCATCGAATGTTTTTTGTAGACTAAAATTTCGGTGGCGTACACCTATAACTTTTACTCTAAGAAGCAAAAATTATAGTATTAAAAATTTGCTATGCAGAAATAACAGTTTTGATCACCAACGCCCAAACCTTTTGCCTCGACCAAATATTCAATTAAGCACATTAAAGTATTATTTTTCACTTAATGATTATGTTTATAAAGTTCTTAGATTAGATTTATTTCTTTACCTTTGTGTTATCATTTCCAAATTAATAGTTAAGTTAGTTTTAAACGAACAATTTTAAAGCAACGGGAACCGCAGATTGTATTCTTCGGCGGCCCTTAGCGACAGCCAGAAGCTTAAAGGGTATTAAACCTCGTGAAACAAATGTATAGAGCTCAAAAGCAAACTGGAGTATGAATGTATGCCTGGCTTGGCAGATTTAAACTCGCTTCATAAGTAGTCCCTGTGCTACTTTATAATAATACCATATAATACTATTTAATACCCCTCAGAATGGTTCGTTTAATTATACACAACGTACCTATCGATTTTCCCTATGAACCATACCAGTGTCAACTAGTTTACATGGAAAAAGCAAGCTCTTATTTACTATCTACTCAAAAAAACTTTGTTATTTAAAATTTATTTAAGGTCATAATTTCTTTAGAGAACAAATGCTTTGCCCTTCTTGAAAGCCCCACCGGGACCGGTATATATTTAAATTATATATACTCTTATTTTACTCACTAAGTTACAAGGTAAGACTTTATGTCTACTATGCGCAACCTTAGCTTGGAGAGAATATAAAAAGCGACAAAAAATTGAACAAATTGACAAAGTTTATAGAGGTACTTTATATCGTATCAGATGTTTGTAAATTCTACTATTTATTGCACTTCGTATAGATATTCTACGGATTATATACACTTCTCGAACTCATGCGCAACTATCCCAGGCCGTTAAAGAATTCAAGTCTACGGCTTACAATTCGTGTTGTATTTAAGTTAAACTTTTAAAATAATCTTATTTTGATATTATTAAGGATTTGTATTTCTGTGAGAGGTTCAAGGAATCAACTATGTATTCACGAAGGCATAAAGAATATTAAAAATCCCTTTCTACAAGTTTTTTTGCTTAACCTTGACCGTTTTTTAATTATTTATATTTATTGGCCTTTTCAATTATGTAGAGAAAGAAATGCACACAACTCCTTTCGCAATCCGGCTGTCTTTATCGAAATAATATTGGTACTTTTCTTCCTTCTATATATTTATTCTTATAACTAAATACTAAATTATAGGCGAATTTTTTAAATAACTAATTTAAAAATAATAATTATCGTTATTTAACATTATATATTTACCTTATTATCATATAATAAACAGCGTCTTTCGTTTATAATATACTAGTATTCGTAGCTGGCGTATTTATTTATCCTGTAAAATCTTGACTATTTACTAAAGCTTCAAAGACGAAAGACTATAAAAACTTGTGTATGGATATTGAAGAACTTGCCTTTATGGGCAAGAAGGACAGGTTCTCTATTGTTATTATTTTTACTACTATAAGTATTTTTGTTATTATTATTACTTGAAAAGCGTGTGTCCCTATTATATGTCTAAAGAACTGAGTGACGAAAGCGAGATTATCTTCATGCCTTACAACTACGTTGTTGACGCCAACATACGAGCTCAGCAGTCGGTCGACATCGATAATAGCATTATTATTTTTGACGAAGCACACAATATTGTATGAATATTTCTTCTGTGCACATAACCGGCGGCTATTGTTATTATTTCAGGATAAGATCTGCGAGGACGCGTGTTCTGTTGAGCTTCCGCTTTCCACTTTTGCCGGTTTGCTCAACTCCGTAAAAGCAGCTGCGGTACTAGGTTTTCTTTTGTGCATTACTGCAGGCTAATTACCTTCGCGAAGCGTTATATTAAGCAGCACCCTGCTCCAGCCGATTCACACTTGATGTCGATATCGCTTGTTGGAAGTCCTCATTATATTATATTTATATGACGAAAAAAACTGTTACTGATGTTTACGTAGCATTTGCTCACAACTTTGAGCTAGCGCTAGAGCACATAACTTTGTTTGACCCGAAGGCGCCCACCTTTATGGACGGGTGCCAATGTGTATTATATGAACCGTTTACTTCTCGGTAAACTGGCCTGGCGTGGTGCAGAAGCTATTTGTATGAGCTACTGGACCGCAGTTGTGGCCTTCGTTATGACTCTGCGCGCGAGTTTCTTTCCAGCCTTGAGTGTGTTTTGTCTCTTCTGGAAGGTGCTATAATCTAAATAAACAAAAGTTGAATTTTTTTATTACAAAGCGCATCTCTGGTTAGGAAATCTTGAAGGAACCGCGGTTCTTTGCTCTCTTTTTTATCTTTTTGCAACAACACGTAACTTTTGCTCAGCAAAGAGACGGGTCAGCTCCTTTTGGCCCGGACAGCGGCAGACAGAGGCAATTCGATGCTCTCTTTCGCATTATGGACTTTATAGAAACTTTATTTTCGGAAAAGGCGCTTTATTATATAAATAAAATTTCTGCATTTTTGAGGTTATTTTCTTGACTTAATTGCTACGCAGATGAAAAATACGGAGGAAGTGGCCCTCAATTTTAAAGTATGTCTCTCATTTAGCTACATTCTTTGCCATCAGGGGTCATTCAGTGATCGATAAGGTTATTCTTCACGCGCAAGAAAAGGACGATCTTCTTGTCGGCGACCGTAGCAAATGTTCAAGTATATTTTTATAGTTGCAAAAAGAAGCGTGCATCATTCTCATTGCTTTTATCAATTGTTTTTATCTAGGGGTTCTTTCATTTCTTTGCTTAAACTCTAAATTTGCTTTAAAAGATATTTTGGGGACGTCCCACAATATTATTATGACTTCCGGTTACACTCGATGTCTTTTTTAATATTTAGAGGGCCTTATGTTTACTACAGGCACTCTTAGTCCGCTTGCTGCGTATACCACCGAGTTAAGTTTGTAAGTTCAAGGAAGGGGCTTCATTTCTGCTCGCTGCTCCGTATTCACCCTCCCCTTTTTTTGTAGGTCGGCCTTCCTCACTTTAGAGAACCCTCATATAATCCAAAAAGAACAGTTGTGGGTCGGAGCTTTCTCCTGCGGTTTAGTCGACGTCCATTTACTTGTGTAGTTGCTACTATATATCCATCAGGCCTTAAGGGCACCCTCCTGAAGAGCACCTTCCGGACAAGAGACGAGTAATTATTATCATTTAGAAAATCACGGAGTTGAATTATACTCATACTAAAGCTATTATTAGCGTACAATATGTGCGTGAACTTGGAGAGTCTATTGGTATTTTTTACTGCGTTACTGGTTTTCTTTGAAGTTGTTAAAAAGATATATTCTCAGTTTGTTTAGCAAATGAGATTCCAGCTGGACTTTTGATTTTTTTCCCAACATATGGAGTGATGAACAACTGCGTCCAGACGTGGAAAAAGAGTAGCGAAGTACAGTATGCATCTTTTCTGCTGCATCAGTGTTTATTACATTGCTGAGGGACTTAACATTTGGGAAGCGTTGAACATGATGAAGCCCGTTTTTGTTGAAAGCGAAATCCCTGCGGAATTTACTGCCGTAAGCTTTTAGGGCCTTAGTTCCGTGTATGTTGTATGTCCGTCATAAGGCGCTCAGATCCTACTTGCAAGCCGTGGAGTCCCGACGCAATGGCGCTTGCTTTCTTGGTGTCTTTCGCGGGAGGGTATTCTGCTTATAACTGTTGATCTTTTTGCCTTTCTTAGTATTTATATTCGCACGCGCAGCTCAGTGAAGGTCTCGATTTCACTAATAGCAGGGCGCGGGGCGTTATTATAGTCGGTCTCCCGTACCCTCCCGTTTACAGCTATAAGGTTTTCAATACTTTCCTTTGCTTTGTCATCCATTCCCTTTCCTGTATCTGCAGGTTCTCTGCAAGAGACGATACCTTGATCTATACCGTTCCGCTCGGGTATTATTCTCGTTTTTAGAAACTTATTAAGGCTTTAATGTTTAATATCGACAGGTATCTGGAAGTGAGTGGTACAATCTCGAGGCAATAAGGACAGTCAACCAAGCCATCGGTGCTACCCCTAACGTTTAGGGGGGCTAACTTAATGGGTGACTAGAGTTCTTACTTCCCAGGGAGGGTAATCAGGCACAAGACGGACTTCGGAGCTGTTGTTTTGCTGGACTCTAGGTTTTGTCTTTCCCCTGTCCTTAAGCGCATATAAGAAGTCCCAAATTAGGTATACAAGCGGCACAGTCATTGGTAAACTGTCCAAGTGGGTCAGACCCCACATTCGCGTACAACCGCCTTATCAGCAGCTATTTAAAATAGTGATTCTATTAATATTATAGTGCTTCAAGACTTTTGAGGGCGTGTCCGAGACCCTGCGGGGTTTTTTCAGCACGTTCCGGTGCGAGGTTTTGCTTCTGCTGTCGTTGTTACGGGCACATCTCAATATAGTACTGAATTTTATCAGGGATCGATGTATAAACTCAACGCGCTTCCTAATAACCTCAGCGGCTTGAACTCAAAAGGTCAAGACTTGAATTCACATAGGTAATGCGCACTGTAGACACCCCCTTTCATTTTCTAGTAGAAAACCCTATACCACGCCGGGCACGTTTTACTGGCAAAAGGCCAAAGCTCATTATACAAAAGGAGAACTACGGTAACTGCAACTATTTACAACTCCCTTAATTTTTTTTTAATGTTTTTTATTAGAATGCACATTATATAGAAACGAACATTTAAAAGCAGTGCACTACGCCAGTATGGACAGCAAGAGGAGTCTTTATGCCGATCTTACTGGAACGACCCAACTTGATCAGTGGAGCGGCAGGTCGTAAAGCTACTTGCTTAACATATTTATTTCTTCAAAGTTGAAAGAAGTGGTGTGGCTTTTCGTTAACGACGTAGCTTTTATTCCTGGTGGCTGTGATGAATTTCTTCTATTCAGCAGGTGTGCTTCCGCACGAAGCCTGCAACGGCTCAATAAACCGAGTTTTTCGCAGATGCTGCTGAATGAGGGTCCAGAAAGGGATCAGTGAATAAACCGCTTAATCCGCGAATTTACTTAGTCTGTCAGAATGTTTTGTTTTTAGCTTACTTTAATTGACAAGCTTTGAAAATTGATATAGCAAGGCCTAACCTGATTAGATTAGCAATGACCTAGAAACTCATTAAATGTTCTTCATGATTTCGTGAAGTACATAGGACAGACACATGTTCCTGGTAGCCTCTTGGTCAGCATTGAAAGTCAGAGCGTTTCCCTAAATTAGAATAAGCTAAACTGGGGCGGTATACAAAGTAATTTCAAGACACTACCACTTTCTGGAAGGGAAATCTTTGGACAGCTAAAGGCATTGGCTTATTTGTATTAGTCAAGTGGACGTTTTCCGGCTTCCGTGATCCCTTTTTTTGGCCTTATAAAATTACAAAAAAAAATTGTCCTTTACACACACAAACAGATCGTTTTTATACTCCTTAGCGGTTTTCCCGTGTAGTGCTCGTACAGCTCGTCAAAACTTTTACTCCGACCCACGACCCTATTAGGAAACACATGTACTTTTGTGTCGCCTCTCTGCGTCCGTGTGACTCACCTTCTTTTAGCAGTAATGGAGTGGATCTTGCAGGTAAGCGATCTCCGACACGTGAAAACAGCCGTCTCGCTGTCGCCTTCATGGCTCTGAAGTGGACGGATAACTTCTACACCGCAGCGAGCGTCCAGGCCTTATAGGATGGAGTTTACGTTAGTGCAACTTTACAATTATCGATTCAAGTCCGTGCTTAGGTCTAGGTTCCTGCGCCTGAAGTAATTATTATTATTGGATCTCTTAGCAATGCTTCCGGCCGAATTCTTACTTTCTCCTGATTTTAGACGTTCTAATTATTTTCTGCACTTCTGTACCAGTGCAATTGTTGCAGTTACCTGAAAAATGTCCATTTTTTTTCTCGATGCCCGCTTTTTTCTCCCGAGGAATACTCTGTTTGTTGGTATAAAGAAACGATTGACAAGGAAAAGGGATTAGGTGTACTGCCAGCTCTTTATCACTCCTTGCGCTTCCCGTCTTCTTTGCACACAAGCGTTTTTTTAGTTAGAATGACTGCAGAGGGAATATAAAAGTAATACAGAAAACGCTGTCGGGCAGCCCAGCTGCTTCTCACTATCTTCTATGACCTCTTCGATAACTCCTGAACACGCCCCGTAAACGGCGGCATATATAGCAAGATATAAACGAGGGCCTCAAGGAAAAACATTTTTAAAAACTAGCCGTTTACCTTCACTAAGTATTATTTTTCGAGTTCCTAATAAGTTAAAAATATAGGTTTTTAAAATAAAAGAAAAAGTGAGATAACCTTCATAAGTACCAGAATTAGAATGGTTACAGCTTTGTCCCAGCGAGCAAAATGCGTATTGCTCTCCTAAATTATTGCTATTTTTTTGCAGCAAGTCCATCCACAAAAAATTTATAAACAAGAGATAAATATATTACAATATTTTAGTTGCGCGCATAGTTACATTTTTCTCTGATTCCTCTAAATTTTATACAAATAAAAAGTTATTAAAAAACCATTGGTAACTGCAACAATCACTGCCTGTATTATTGCAGTTACCGGAATTAAAAGGTCTAGTACCTTTTTCATTATGATTTTGATTACTCCTTTCAAAGCGGTTTAATTCAAAAGGATGAAGTATTTCTACGTTAAAAAGTATTTTTACTATAAAGACAGCCCCCGGAAACCTCGACTGCTTTTTTATTTCTATTATTACTTAATAATCACTACTATAATACCCATGTGCTCCAAAAAAGCCGAATCTTTAACAACTGTTTGGCACAAGTTGCACTTGACGGTAATAAGTTGGTCATTAAGCGGATCTTTACCGTATATCTTCATATCGGCGTCAGTTAGTTTAATAAAGGGTTCTTCAAAACTTTTGGTGGGGCTTTCAAAAATTTCACTATCCTTATTTTCTGTATTAAAAAAATATGTAAATTCTTAAGCAGGATACCACGTACAGCTCGTCATAGATTAAAGGAAAAGAGCATAAGTACCTTCCAACAACTCTAAAGTTTCAAGTAAACAGTTATATTTTTTTTTGTAAAGTGACCAGACGTCAGAAGTGCTAGGAAACTTCGTAGGAGGGGTAATTCTCTTTAACGAATAACGCTGCAATATCATAAACGTAAGGGCTAACGTAAGTAGAATAAATCTATAAACAAAGACAGTAAAACAGAACCTTAGTTTCCGATAACTGATTTGAGTCAAACAAATCCAACTCTACACCTTCAGAAAGTAATTGCAACTGTGGAGGGAGAAGTTTAAGTTTTAAAGAAAGTTCTGTTAAGTTGTCAATAAATTCGATTCTATTGAGCTGAATGAGATTAAAAACTACCTTCTTTTATTTTTTTGATTTTATTTTTTTGTTCATCAATTTCAGCCGTGTTTGTCGTTGTTCTAATGTGTTTTAAGTAACGACGACCTTTATCTTTCTTATTCTTAACACTTGGAATCATTTTATTTTTATAGCTGCATACCAATAGCGAAATTATTAATAAGAGGGACTAATTTTATTTTGTTATTAACTTTAATGGCTTATACACTTAGAATTAAAAAGATGCATTAATATCTCAAGCGAACCTATTCACTAAAACTTAGTACTGAACTGTTTTACAATAATAAATTCATAAGTTTCTAAAATTGGGTGTACCTTGCTTAAGTTCCTCCTACCGCATGCAAGTAAACTTCCAATATAGATTCCTAAAAGTTATCTTATATACAGTATTTTAAAATTAAAAGTTAAGATCCTCTAAACTACGCTATCATTAAAAATTAAAAAATGAACGCTTTCCTCATTATAATTAGCAACTAAGTACAAACTTGAGTGTTCCTTCTAATATAACAGTTTTTATATGTATGCCTCATAAGAAACAGTAGTTCGCTCTTTAATTTAAGTGAACTTACTTTTTTTATATATGTTTTTATAAGTTAATAAAGGTTACCAATATATTTGTTACAGCTAGATCATGTTCGCTAAAATTTAATACCATAAAAAGTTAATCAAAACTCTTTTTAATAAATATGAAAAATTAAATATAAAGTTCTTATTTAGTATTAAGCACTCCATACGCCCTTTAAAAGAGACCGCCCCAAAGTAGGCAAGTAGGCATCAGTATTAAAATTTCTTAATGCTCTAGAATCCTCAGAGGTACCCCGGCTTAATACCTCTCACGAAACCAAATGCTATAGCTTCTAACTGGTGCATGACACTTTGCGTGATGGTCTGGGTACTCTCTAACTGTAACCTTGACAGTTCATCGGCGTAATTTTGGTAGAGACGTACTGGACTTCTTACATGCAATGGATAGGACCGCGCTACCTAGTAAACAAAAGCGCCTACTTCTTTTCACGCGGATAATAACTGTTTACACTGAGCATACTAAAACCGGATTAATCTAACCCAGTTAATGACCCCCTTCTAAAGTTGCGAATTAATTTCGCCCTATTGAGACACCAGTTGGCAATTGCAACAAGGTAACTCCTGCAGACGTCGGTTGGTAGTGTGGACAATTTTGAGTTAAAAGGACGAGACCTGTATAAATAAAATATAAATCAGAGATCGTAATAATATTTATTTTAACGAAAAATTTGTGGCTTGGAAATAAAGGACTAAACAAAATGTAGTTATTAAAAATACTCGTAAATAAATTACCCTGAGTGAATCACCGTGTTTGCAGCCAAGGAGTGCAGCATGAGTGTAAGAAAGTGAGGGTGGGGGGTCACTTTATCATCTAGCTTACATGGTGATTTTTTTATAGCAGGTAATATCATCTTCGTTCTCGTTTTATCAGATAATAGAAAGTGCCATTTAAGTAGCATTAGTGATTTTCCCAACTACGTTATGCAAAAAATCAAGTAAATATATTTTTTTCTCACTACTGTCAGACTTTCATCTTTTTTTCATTAATTATTAGTTATAAAAAAAGATTGTGCATTCTGTATTACCGCGCAAAGTTTAATAAGTAACTAGGAAATTTAAACGCCGAGAAGCCACTAAGATACCCTACTTTACGTTAAACAAGCATTGACAACGGCTGCCCTGAATTCGACATAAGCCTCTTCCACCTCCTGGCCTAAAGTTAAATTTTTTCCAGTTTTTTAGAAGTTTGTAGATGTGTGTTGACAGCTTGTTGGATATCCACCCTTCTGCCAGGGGGATGACTTATGCTGTAAGCTAGTAATTTAGCATTAGTTTCATTTTCTGGCAATGAATCTCTAAATCGTTTGTAATAATATTTGCGTTTTTTCTTGCTCTAAGCTATTCTTAGTTTTACCTTTCTAAATCTCTTTTTAATATATTCTTATCTCTCAAGAGTTCGATTGCAGACGCTTACTATCTTCAGAGGGCCCTGCGATCTTAGAGCATAAAAAGTATCTCACTTTTAAGCTATAGATAAACTTTCCCAATAATAGCATTTTACTCATATTTTTAAACTTCTGCTCTAATTTAGTTCCCATTTCAGTTTCTATTTAAATGCAGTAGTATGATAATAAAAATTATGTGGCCATTATAATAGGTTCAAGTGTACCTGCACGGTAAAAGATAACTCACGGTTCCCTAATATTTAATATGTGAAATTCACTGTCGGTAAAAGAATGGATGGGAATGAGCACATATTAACTTCACAATTTAATAATCACAAAAAAAAATAAACAGTAGTATATACATAAATTAAAAGATTATTAAAAGTTTAATTTTATAATATATAAAAATATATAAATAATAATATATATATAATTGTATCATATAAGTACGTTTTAAACACAATAATTAGCTGCCATAACTAATAAATAATTTACTTTCACAAGTACAACATTAAGGTATATAAGGCCGAAGTTCATTAAGAACGAGATCTAATTTTTCATCGAAAGTGTATTCGTACAGGCTCTTTATTCTGAGCTTTTTTTGTTTTAATGCGTTTTAGTTATTGTCTGTTCCACCTTCTGCTTCCGTCTCTTGCCTCCTTTTAGTGTTAAGTACTGTTCTCTTTACTCTGAATTCTTGTAAACCTATAAAATCTAATCATGCATTACTCCCGAGGCTAGTTGTAAAGTTATTTAACCTATTCTATTTTTTTTATCTGCTAGTCTTATAGAATATTACTATTTGATAATCGTAACACTTAAGGAAAAGACCAAGTGCCTATTAAATAGAGTGTATGAGTAGAGATAATAGGAATCTCGAAAAAATCTAGCCGTTTAAACTTGTTGCTTCTTTAAAGGCAATTTAGAGGGACGTGTGACGGTTGTTACGATCATAGATGGTAATGTTTGTATTAGCAAGGTATCTGAAAGGAACAGGTAATATAAAATGATATTAGAGTAGGACAAGTTAGTCTGACACTATGACGTTTGATAACATTAGTAAAGCTACCTTAGAATCGAAACATCAAAAGAATTTAGAACAAAGGTTAACTTTAAGGGTAGGCTAGGGATAAACACAATAAAGGCTAAAGTGCTCAAAAACTACGAGTACAAAGAGATATGCTAAAATTCAAATAAAATTATAACCATTTAAGAAAAGGAAGATAAACGATAAATTTTAAAGTTAAATAAAAATTTAGCAACAGTTTGTAACAAAGGTATAATGAGTTAATTTTTTTTTATTGGCGATCAAGCTAACTTTGAATTTCAAAATAAGTAAAGAGTATACTGATATATATAGCAAATTAAATACCGCACCCCTAAATACCACTCATTTATTTCCTTTTAAGAAAAAATGAAAATGTAATAAAAGCAAGCTCCTATCAAAACAAATATTACTAAATGAATAACCGCTAATAATGTAAAGGTGGCTACCTGAGTTTATGAAGAGGATAAAAGAAAATACCCATAGTTACTTTCAATAAAGAAATTGTAAGGATTATGATCTAAAGATAACTCACAACCGAAATAACTTTGCTAAAAGAAGAAATAAAGGATATCCCTAAAAATGTAAGAAAATTACTTTTTTTAACGCATGCAGATGTTCACTAAATAAAAATGTTTAACCCTCAACTCTTGACTGAAACTATAAACCGAACCCTAGTCATTTTCATAGGCTATTGGCCCTCGTGTATAGCATCTCTAATAAGAGAGGCAGATTACATAGTGGTAGGAATAAAGAATGGGCTATATGCAGTTTAAAGGCTTTAAATAAGTGAAGCTCTCTTCTGTAGGCATGTATCTTTTAATAAATACTTTTATAAAGGTTCAGCACGGCAAAGTGTATTGCTAATACCCTTCCAACATTCTTACTCCTCACTCGTTTTCTAGCTACTATAGTTGGTTAAAGGGCTTAGAACCTTGAAAAGTTAAAGTTTTTTACGGCTAAAAAAGTTTGGTTTTTTTTTAATTAATTTAATAATCACATCTTAAAAAAATTATGAAGTTAATACTTGTTTAAAACTTATACTCCTAAGTTTTTATGTAAAGTTGCTTATGTAGCTTTATTTATTGTATACATCTGTCCCACTAATATAGGATCTGTAAATATGTAAAGTGGTATATATATATAAACTTAAAAATCGTGTGTTAATAGCTAGATTCGTTATTTGAGCTCAACAAATCCCTTCTTTTTAACTTTTTGAAGCTTATACCCTTTTTTCGATGTAAACCTGCTTTTAGAAATAACTATTTTAACAGCATCGACTGATATACTTTAAATAATGATGAGTGTGGACAAGGCTACCCTTGATGAATTACTTTCAGCTTTAGTGGATGAGCATCCCAACCAAACCTCCCAGGTAACAAACCAAAGGAACACCGCTCTTGATTTAAATATATAACTTTATATATTTGACCATAGGATTTTTTAAAAGCTTTAGATCGTTACAAATACTTCTTAAAGTCACTAGTTTCCGAGTCTGTACCAGTTGGCTGTGGTACTTTTCCTTTTAAAGATAGTTTTTGTACTACTTCTTGCACTTATTTTTTTTTTAAAATATAGCTGACACACAGCAACTTTCTGGGCTCATTCCCACTCTTAAGTTGTTCAGTAGTGTCATTGAATCTATTCCTCAAGTATTTGAAGTTGATAAAAAGTGTTTTTGTCTTCAAAAGGGCTGCCCGGACCCTATTACTTTTTCCGAGTCTGCAGACCCTTCGAAAAAATTTTGTAGAGAGAGCGCTCAAGACTCGTCCGATTTATATATTTCTTTTTTATTATCTAAATTTGCTCCTTTGTTATGCGTTTGCGAGGTATTTTATTATTTTTTATTTGCCTTTTTGTTTCTAAACTTTATTAGGAAGAAGTCCAGAAGTTGACCCGAAAGCTCTACATTTCCTTACTTTGTTTGGCGAGAGTTTATTATCCGCTGTACTACAGTTATATGGTGGAACAATATTGCCAGCAGCTACTTGGTGAGTGGCTTCTTTTAGTATGACATGATTTTCTAATCACCTTTCTTTTGAGAAGATCTTGTGACAGTTGCCTCGAAATTTACAGCCACCACTTTTGATTCGACTGCCCAGGGAGAAGTTGTCTTTTCCTGGCGGCTGGTATTTTACATCTTTACCTTTGCTGTGTTTCCTACTTAAAATTATTTTGATTTACAAGGGGGAAGATCGATTACTGAATTTAAGCGAGTACGCCTCCTACCTTTGCCTTCTCAGTAATCTTCTCGTGATTCTAAGAAGAACTCTTGAACCGACAGGAGCTTATATCGCTGGAACGCATTATCATTTTTATTACGTTGTTATTGCATTGGTGGACTTGCCGTTGCCTACCTCCCTCCAGCTTCTTTCTGTGCATCGCGTATTTTGCTTTTCTCATTTGTTGTAGCATGCTAGGTAAGGCGGTTTGTTATTTTTACTTCTTCAGGCTGCTTGGGCGTTGTTGCTGGTACTTTTAGAGCATTTTGGGTGTGAACTACAGCCCGCCTTCTCTGGGCTATTCGGCGGTGTACTCGGTTGCGTACTTTCCCTCTATATTTATTTTGTGATTTTCCTTTCCTTACCTTTTATGTAGACTACCTGTCTGACCTAATATGCGTGGATGATGAGTCTATTCATATGCAACTTTCTGCTCTACTTGAAAAACTTTTGAAACATCCGCTTCTTCTAAGGTGTTCCTACTCCATTTTTTTCAAAGTTTCAAAAGCCCTTAGCGCTGTGTTAAAATATTCGAAGACGAATAACCTCAAAGTTTGTCTGCTCAAGTTTTATATATCGTTAAGAAATTATTAAACATTCTCTACAGGAACACATATGCTCAATTGCTTTTAATATTGCGAAATTTATTAAAGATCGTAAATTTATTGCACAAGTTGTCTATCTTTTCTGGGCGTATGCATACGAAGATTTCTTGGCCGAGCAGTTAATACAGCTCATCACGCGCTATGCTTCGGTCGCATGGATAAGCCTCGTGACTAGATTATTTAATTCTAAAGCTTCCTCTTTTTTGTTTATTTTTGTTTGCTCAGAATGCTCCTTCTGAATATCCGGGATTATCAATATTAACGTTAACCTTTTTAATGAAATTATCTGTTTGACCATTTAGCTTGCCTGCTTATAGCTCCGATAGTGAGCCGCTCTGCATACAAGTTGTGAACTTGGGGACTTTATTGCTAGAACGCCTAAAGATACCAACTGTTACTGGCGCACCTGTTTTAGTATGTTTTCATATTTTTTTGACGATTTAATATAAACATTGACTTCTTTAGAGCGAGAGAACTTTTTCTGATTTTAAAGTTCTTGGGCTCATTGCCTGCGCTTCTTTGCGCGTGATAGTTGAGCAGGGCATCGTAGAGCAGAAGTGGACTGAAGTACGTCTGTTTGTACAGTTTTCCCTTGTACACTTTTGTTTACTATACCACTCTTAAACAGAAAATTGTCGTTTTTATTACTTCTACTATTGAATTTTGGTTGAGCGCCTTGGCGGTGCATGGACGTGTAAATAAACAGGTTTAACCTCTTATTGAGTATAGCATGGTGTTGTTGAAGTTACTTTTTTTGTACAGCTGCTCAATATAATTATGGGGGCCATTTCAAAGTTCCCTTGCGTTTCTTGTAAGACTCTCTAGGCATGCGCAGTTGACTTTTATTTCTAATTGGCGTAGACAAGGAGGGCCTTATATCTTCGAAGACACTTGATTCGCTAGGCTGTATACTCGGTTGGATATGGTTGTCAAACCATTTCCTGCCTCTCTTTCAGTGCAAACACAGCGATGAGGCGAGCCTGCTGATGGTTGCGTCCAGCGCCTTGTATCGCGCAGAGGAACTTCTCTCTTCCGTTCTTCGCGAAGCAACAAAGTTTGAGTGGCCCAGCGTTAGAGTGAAGGCTCTTTTTAGTGTGGCCGAGCATGAACAGACTCAAATTTTCAGTTGCCCATTCTCCATTGACTTAAAACATAAATGCGTGTTTGGCCTGGGTCTCCTACCCGACCATTTTGTCAATATCAAGATATTTATAATAAATTCTTTTTTACTCGACTTAGTTTCATTAGAGAGGTCAGTTATCATTTATATTCATTGGATTTTATTGACAACAATTGGGTGCAGCCATAAGGAGTACACCTGCAAAGACGGATCATTCAGTCTTGAGGGCTTGTTTCATCTACTCCACCCCACATCAACATTCACTCAACGGATGGAATTCATATCCCGCATTATCCGGTCCTTGTGGTATGTGTTTTCTTTATATTCGTTGTAATTAACTCAAAGGTCGTTGTACTCGCCTCTCAGCTACTGCTTGGGCTTGGATTGGTGCGCCTGTCCTGTCTTGGAGCTCTTTTGCGGTCTCCCGTGCTTTTTGTTTGCCAAACACGACTCAGCAGCAGAGGCTTGTCTTTGCAGAGCCAAGAAAACTTCACAAGACTCCTCCGTTTGTTCTGAAAGCGCACACGCCGTCGTGGATCTTGCTGGACTCATTATCCATGCGGCCACCTCGGACACTTCGATCTTGTTATTGACGGGGGAGCATGCCAAGAGATTATTCATTCTCTTTCTCGACACTCTTTTCCGCCACCTCACAATTCACGACGTATTTACCCTCGACGCTGGACTTGCCCGCCACATCATCACCACATGCACGACTCTTCTCCGAGACAGCAGTCCGCGTGTGAGATATCTGATGGGGTATTTTTCCTATAGGCTTTTACGCACGCTCTTCTCAACAAGTTTAGCAATAAACTGGGCATTCTTGTTCACAATGAATGGCATCAAGCAGCGGTGGATCTGGATAGAATTACAGTACGCCCTTCACATTTTCGCTGGTGCAGCTTTTCCCTTTACCTTTTTCATTGTTATTAGAGTCCTGAAAACACGTTTTTAGTAGAAACTTTAAATTGCCTTGCGGAAGGAGACACTCACATTACTATTGAGTTACGAGAAACACTCATTATTGCTTTAAGCTCCGTCGCCAAGTTTTTTTTTTCTACAGTTTCCCTTTATTTGCTCTGTAATAATGGCGCTGCTTTGCCTTGAGGGTTGCGGAGGGGAAGTTACTGGCATTGTCACTCGTGTCGATTGCCCAGCTGCTGACTTCTGAAAACTCCAAGCTTCGGGCTCTTTCATTCGACCAGGTTTTACTAGTATTATCAGACTTGCGGTTTGGGGCCCTCTAGTGTCATTCCTCTCTCACACAGCTTCAGGAAGTGGCCTCCGAGAGAGGGGTCTCTGTTAGTACCCTTCTTCTTCCAGCAATGGACGGACTAGCCGCCATGCTCGTGGACTGTTTGGCCAAGGGCGAGGGAACACTCCAGATATATGGTTCCCATTTCCCGCTTTGTTAACACCTACATGGGCCACATGTATTGTTCCTCTGTCAGTCGAGCTTTTGGATTGCAAGAATGTTGGCGACCTGCTGAAGAAAACGATGAAGTTCACGCTGCCGTATATGGTTCGGGGAAAGTTGACTACTGTTCTCGTGGAAGCAGCTAGGCTGGTTGAGCAAGGTGTAAGGAGACTGTACCTTTGCGTGGAGTCACTGAACTGTTTTTTAGAAGACGTTCCGGAACTGCTAGTGGAGAATATGCATTACATTTTAGAATTTATATTTATGAAAAAGATTAGTGATACGGAGGTAGCAGATATAATGAACTTTATTACCCAGCAGCTTAATAATCACTCGAACAAAGACACAAGAAGGTACTTATCTTCTCCACTTTTAATATTCTCTTTCCTATTATCTACGCCACAGGGCCACCGTGCGCGATCTGCTAAATTGTCAGCTGAGAAACCTTTTGAAGTTGCTTTTTTTAAGGAAAAAAGAAGAGGTGCGCCCGTATTCTTAGAGGCGAGACTTCCATAAGCTCTTACTTTGGGACGGTCTGTAGGTTCGCTGGGTGTTTGACTATCTGTGCTCGAGCCTATCGACCGATGGAAAGCTCTCCACTTTCCTTCGAGATCACTTATTGGCCATAATGGCGTTTTTTGTAAGCTATGCGCCGTTCATTGCAACTGATCAGCGAGTTTATTTTTATAAGAACGCTCAGCTACTGCACACTACCCTCTCTGCCCACGAGAAGCAGAAGGTTATTGACTTTCTCTAGTAATTAACGCACTTCTGGTTACCACTACTGATTTCCTAAAGGTGCTGAATGGCTTGATATCGCTTATGGAGATGATCTCACCAGAGCATCTCTACGGGATTCGTGCGAAAGCCACTGCCATTCTCAGGCTCGCCATGCAGTCCTGCCCCTTGTCAAGGTCTTGATTCTGCCGTATTACCTACAATATCTTTAACGCGTGTATATTACTGCAAACAGAACCGCCTTGCAAGGTTGGGCCATACTTATAAGGAAGCTTCCGGCTAACCATCTTGGACCAATGTTGAGCAATCTTGTCTATGTCACTCTCGGTCAGCGCTCTATTAGCCGAACGTATTTTCAGTCTCTCTAAAGTTTTTTTTTCCTTAAAGGTTTGGTTGACGCGTTCCCACAAGAAGTCGTGGCTATCCTGCGCTATCTTATTGTTGAGAACGCTGAATTGTATATTATTTATTCCTTTTTTTTTTTTTGCAGTGTGCCATATTCCTCTTTTGTCATGCAGCTATCCAGAATATCTAAGGAATATATATTTTCTTCCGGAACTTCCTTGCCTGCAGGAGCTCAATGCTTACTTGCGTCAGCACCTACCTGCGCGCCCTTTTCAACAGGAGCTTGGAGACCTCGTTGAGGAAAATCGAGGCATTACGAACGAGAGGTCTACTGCCTTTGCCTGGGCCGTTCCTTCTTTTTCGATTGTTTAGTTTAGCCTTACTGTGAGAATTGCTGCTCTCCGGCATTTGAAGTCGCTTCTGCATCAACACGTGGACGAACTTAGCTATTTGGTTCGGGATGACAAGTACGCCACCGTCATCCGGTTTATTTTTTATACTCTGACGCAATCGTTTTCTTTAGAACCACCCATCTCGTCTCCACCGCAGTTAAGCGCCTTTTTGACTCCACGTTTGAAAAAGACAAGACAGCCAGACTCCTTGTGGCCGAATGCCTCGGCGAATTGGGGTGCGTGGGGGCTGTAGACAGGCATCTTCGGTGATATTAAACAATTGGTTCCTTCTTTCTTCAGGGCTATTGATCCGGCAAAGCTGAGCGATAGCGCCCCCTGCGACAGACGAATGCGTCTTAAATCCTGTAGATGTGCTTCTTAGATAACAAAACCCTCGTTCCTTGAGCATTTCAATATCCTTTGGCAGCACCCGAATGCACATCTTCTCCCTTGGAGGAGGCCCTTGAGAATGCTGTGGAGTTTGCCATGCGTTTAATCAGTGGTCGGGACAGCATTTAAACGTCCGCTACTGTATGTTTTTGATGGTCACCTGCACAGACTTTCTGGTGCCCTCGTTTCTGGCCGCGGAAGACACACAGAAGCAAGACCGTGCCGCATACGTTATTCAAGAGTTTCTGCGCTTCTGCGCTTTCAATCCCGAGCTTCCTCTGGAAGGGTTTTGTCTTCGCACAGATGATTATGCGGCAAAACTTTTACTATAATAGGCCCGTTGACGAATCGGTTTCGAGTGTTAACTGGATGAAGTTTTCTAAGGGGGTTCGAGAGATTATCCATCCATACCTCAAGTCGGAATACGGGTTTTTATTCTGTCTATTTTTATTTAATAACGTAAAAATTGGCCAATGTTTGAAGTTTTACCGGTTCAAAGAAAGCAGCTATTCCCGGAGTGGTGTTTAGAGGTAGCCTACTGGTTGAATCATACTATTGTCTTGTTCTATGACGCGTAACCATGTGCTAGTGGGGCTTAGTTTTGATCAATGGATATCCGCATGGACTGTGGGGTTGATTAGCCTGGTTACTGGAAGGTCGGACTCCGCCCCGTCCGTTGCCTACTTTTCGAGACGTGAACCTATTTGTTAAAGATTTCAAGCAATTCTGGATCCATGCAAGACAGTCGTGAAAGATGACGTAACGCTAGCCATCCACCTGCTCCCGCATGCCGTACTGAATATCCTCCTCCAGAAGGATGAGGCTCTAGCCGACCAAGTACTTAATGAGGTTCGGCTATAACCAACGAGATTATCATAAGGATTCGCACTAACCACATCGACAGGTTAATACGGTGCTTACGGCTGCCGAAGCATGCGCAACGTTGCCAGATATAGTTTATACAGTTTCCTCTTTGGCATCTGCCATTTTTTTTACTGCCGTCACTGCTTGAAGGTCTACAAAAGCTCGCTTACAGTGTTTTCGATGATTGACCAGCTCACCCATTGGCTAAGGCTCAAATTAAGTTAAATATAGCTCTTTACCCTTTTATTGAAGCTCTTTTTTAACTTTCATAAAGCTGCGAACTTCAAGTTATTGGAAACAGACGAAGCAGTAAAAAACTTTTCTGTAGCTTGCCTTTTGTATTACTCCCTCTTTCCCTCGCAGTTGCGTGGCGTGCACTCATTTTTGAAAGGGATCCCTAACAAACTGCTGGCTGATGTTGCCTTCCGGTGCAATGCCTTCGATCGCGCACTGTATTACTTTGGTTCGCCTTTGTTCGAGCCTTCGTTGGCTTACCTCTCTTATTCTCCAAAAGAATCCTTTCTCCGTCTCGAGAGAAAAACTTCTTCCGAAAGTACTACTACCGCAGGTTTGCCGTTAGTAAGTCCCGCCTTCGTCCTGTCATAGTTTCTTTAGAACTGTTCGACCAGCATTTGGCGTTTCTGCACAAGATCTACGGGTCCATTGGCTCTGCGGAAGGTTTTTATTCCACATATCATATAAGCCGGCTTTGACTAGCAACTCTCTAGCCATGGCTGGCGTTTCTGCCATCCGCCTTTCTTATAACGTGAATGATGAGATACTTGACCTTGAGGCCGCTAATCGCTGGTTTTTTTAAATATGGATGTATGTTGGTTGCCGTTGTTATGTGTTATCCAGGTCCTACGCTCTTTCTTTTTATTCTAAAGAAGCATTTGACAACCCTAACGCTTTGTCCGCCAGAAAAGGTACTTTTTTCTTCTATAAGCTGTCGAAATCTTTAATTTAACTTTTATAAAACGAGGGCTTCTTCGCTGTCACATCAACTTATCTAATTATGAGACCATCATTTCGTACGTTAATGATGTTGAGGTTCGGCAACCTGAACTTCTTGGCGCTTTGAACCATTTTAGAGTCCACGCAGGTGTCCTTCGGTTCGCTCCATTCTAAGTGTGGGCTTATATCTGTGTATATTAGCGTGGCGCTTGGGTGATTGGTCTGCGCTAGAGCGGTCTTTAGCTGCACCTTGCTGCGACAGTTTTGAGGTGTGGGGGTTTTTTTTTTTCACTGTACTTAATTAGCGTGGTATTAAAAAAAAAAAGGTCGACGTTGGCCGCATCTTGATGGCCGCGCGGCTTCAAGAGCATGATGCCTTCAACAAGGAGCTATGCAATGCGCGTAGCAAGATAATTCAAACGCTATCTGCTATAGCCATGGAAACAGGCACATGAACCATTGTCCTTTTTGCTTGCTACTGCTGAATGCATCCCTTTCAAGGGCGCTACGAGCGAGCATACGGGTCAGTTGTCCATCTACACATCCTGCAGGGGATAGAGAGCGTTGCGTCCAAGTTGTTATTTTTGGAACCGAAAAGTTTGATGAGGGAAATAAATAACAACTGGAAGAAGCTTGAGTTAACAAAGCGGTTCGTTCACTGGCTTTTGGGCCGTTTAAAAGAACCTACATACTTTTCGAAGCTCTTTCGAAGTTCGCGAATCACTTTTGACTGTGCATCGGGCCCTTCTACAACTCGTGCTTCTCCGCTTTAGCACGACTTCCTCTCTGGCTTCTGGTAGGTAACGCGTACGGTTGTTGAACATTCACTGTCGTTCACTTCAAAGTGAATAGATATAAATACAGAAGTAGCAGAAAATCTGACGAACTTGTGCGACGGCCAGCTTGGTAAAAGCCGTTCAGTCGTTCTTCTATTTTCTTTACTTCCCTTTGGGTGTTTCTTAGCAAAGAGCTGGATTCAGAACATGAAGCTTGCTCGTAAAGCAGGGGCCTACGAGACTGCGTTTAAGTGCTCTTTGCACAAAGAATTTTTGGTTAGCGGGAGTGTTGGCGATGAGGATGGTACTCTTACTGAGTTCCAGTGTCCATATTCATTAAATTGTATGTGGTAGAGCTCGAACTTGAGCTTGAGAAGGCCAAACTGCTGTGGTCCCAGGGGTACCAGAACGACGCCTTGCTAGAGCTGCTGCAGTTCCAGCGTCGATCCCAGACCGATACGCTTAACGTCTCTGACTCCACTGAGCCATGTTCCAACTCCATGCCGGGCACTATTGAGCCGCGCGAGCCTGCTGTTTGCTGCGATCATAAACAGGCCAATGAGATGAGAATGCAACTGCTCGTTGCCAAATGGATGGTGCAAACTGGTCACTACCAGAATCACGTGATTGATCAGTTCAAGGAGGTTATCTCTCAAAAGAGTTTTCTAAATGAAAAAGGTACGGACGGCTTTGTAAACCAATAATATTTCCTTTTTTCCCCCAATCTCTTCCATCAGTTTGGTTCAGATTTGGCAAATACTACGACTCAATGGGCGAACCTTATGTTCTTCACGTTGTGGAGGTCTTCATTATTTTCTTGCGGGGAAAAATAAGCTTCTTACTACCATTTATAGAATTTTGGACGCTCTTTGTTATATGGCATCAAGTACTTGTTTCAGACTTTGCCTAGACTTCTTACTTTGTGGCTGGACTATACGTACACTCCTAATTATTGTTATTATACATATTAAATAGTGTTAATTGTTATAATATTTCAGCAAAGGCTTTCCTAAGTCGCAGGAAAACATGAAAGCTAACAGCTCTGACGGGGCGCAGAAAGGTTGATCTACAAAAAAACCCTTTTAAGCTCGCTGGTTATATTTCATAGACAGAACTCTACGAGAGAGACGTCAACTCCCTTAATGCGTACATGAAGAAGTGGGTGAAGCAGATTCCTCCCTTCATATTCTACACTGCTTTTTCCCAGGTGTATTCTACGTACTTCCTGTCCTTCTTCTCTTCTAAACGTATGTACACGCTCCTTTAGTTACTCTCTCGCATTTGCCACACCAACAGCAAAGTTTACCAAATCATAGAGTCCATCATTCTCAAAGTGTTAATCTCTTATCCCGATCAGGCACCCCTATTTCAAAGTTGAAGCGTCCATGTTTGATTTCTCTTACCACTATGTCATTATTAGGGGTTGTGGGCCATATCTCACATGTCCGTGTCATCCATTCCTATTCGTCAGACTCGTTGCACAGCAATTTTAAACAAATTATGTACGTTTTACTTTGAGAGACTGCCGGTGCTGCTTACTGGCTAACAGGTCTTCGGGACAGCGGAAGGGACAGCGGGCTTAGTGAGCTGGTTAAGGAACACAAATCACTGAGGCTCCTGTTAGTAGAGCTCTGCAACCGCTCCATAGCGAAGAACGAAAGCAAAATTTCCATAGAAAAAGACTTCCGGTAATTTCTTTCTTGTGTGCGTGCTAGCTGGGGGGGGGGGGGTGCGTAGCGGGGTTCTACTGTTTTTTTCTAGCAAACTTCTCCGCATTACTCCACTGCGCGTGATAATTCCTCTTCAGCGGTTCCTCATCGGCACTTTGCCTCCTCCAACGTCGAGGTGTTGCTCCCCCTCACCTTGCCTCTTTAAACTTTCTAAGCATTTCCCCACTGAAGTGACTTCAAAGAGCACCACCCATTTCCTTTGAGCCCCCCCCGAATTTTCTCTTTTAAAGATTCCGTGGAAGTTTTGAATTCTCTTCAGGTGAGCTTTTATAATGGGTTTCCTATCGCCTTGAAAGCTCTGTATCACGGTTTCTATAGAGGCCCAAAAAGATTACCGTTATTGGGGACGATGGCATGGAATATGTTTTTCTATGCAAGCCCAAAGATGATTTACGCAAAGACCAAAGAATCATGGAGTTCTTCTCAACAGTCAACACAATACTAAACAAGTACTCAGAATCAAGGTAGCTCCAACCATTCGGACTTTTTTTCTTTATAATTTTCTCTTCTATCTTGATCTTTTTATTAAGATTACGTTGTTTGCGCATTCGTACTTATGCCGTTGTTGTTCTCAACGAAGAGTGCGGTATGTTAGAGTGGGTTCACCATACGGAGCGACTCCGCCAGGTTCTTACTATTAAAGGGACCATTATCGTTGTTGGCTTTTGTTTATTTAAGCAGATACTGAACAACATTTACGAGTCAAGGGATGCTACGTTTACTAGTAGAGTGCGTAAAGAAATCAAAACTTATTTTTCACTAAAATCTGAACAGCGACTCAGCGTAACCGTACTATATATACAATTCCACTTGTATTGCTTTCCTTTCTCTACTTGACACACTCATAAGACGATGCTTCCTTTTTTAACAAATCTGATAAAACTTCACTATCCCGCCTTGTTCGAGTGGTTCTTGCTCAAGGTAGAGCTAGCAGACCATATGCTCTGGAGTTCTTACTATTTCCTATACAGTTTCCGGACCCCTCCACGTGGTATGCCAGCCGTGTTGCCTACACGAACAGCGTCAGCCTGATGTCTATGGTTGGCTACGTTGTGGGGCTGGGCGATAGGTATTGACTTCAACAGGCTGCATCGATGGTAGTCTAGATCGCAAACCCCTCCCGTAGACATGGAGAAAACCTCCTTGTCGACTCGACTACCGGAGAATGCGTTCACGTGGATTTTAACTGCCTCTTTGAGAAAGGTTTACAATACTATTGTGAACGCTGCTTCTATTTAACTTTCTCGCATATAGGAAAGACTCTGCCTCTTCCCGAGAGGGTACCATTCCGCTTGACTCACAATATGATTGATGCGTTGGGTATAACCGGCTATGAAGGTTTTTCTCGTTTTTCTGAGCCAGAATTTTGGTGACTTTTCTTTACGGCAGGTCTCTTTCGGAAAACGTGCCAGCTCACACTAAAAGTCCTTAGAAATGAAAAAAGTTCTCTCGTCAATATGCTCGCTCCTTTTGTATACGATCCAGTTGGGGACTGCGACTGTAAACTCCTAATGAATGTCTTGAAAAAATACTTTTTACTCATTAGCAGCTTCTAAAATTATCAAAACCGTTGAAAATAAGCTCCAGGGGAAGCTGGCAGACAACGGTTTGCCCCTCTCTACCGAAGGACAGGTCACTCACTAGTTTAAGGTTGTTGCTAAAGGCGTAACAGATTGGCGCTTCAGGTCCACCGGCTTATACAGGAAGCTACAGATCTGAGGAACTTATGCATCATGTACATCGGCTGGGCAGCTTACATGTAAAAAAAAAGTTAAAAAAAAACCTTCCGGGTGGGGTTTTTTTGAAGGATCAAATTTTTGTCTTTTAATTTTAATTTTTAAGGGCTTTTTGCGCTTAACTTAAAAAGTTTTGTAATCTATTAGCTTTAGCCAAATAAATCGTACTTTTTGGATTGTAGTAGCTCGACTTAACCTTGTAGGTCTCCCGAACTGCTTGTTGTTTTCTACAGACTACTTATAACTTTTTGTATTGCATGAACGGTTTAATAAATCTAAATGTTTATATATTTATTTCTCTATTGCGAAACTTATTTTATTATAAAAAGTATTTTGATCACAACTATAAAGAGCTTTAGCGGAGTAAAAACTACCGTTCATGAAGTAATGGCGGAAAACTTTTTTTTGAATAACTTAAGGTATAGCACTTTTGGTCCTTGTTTTGGTCGTAGTATGTCGTGGAGCTTATTATATTTTTTTGTAAAAGAGGAGGGAAGATATAGTGGCGTTGGTAGCTGAAAATAGATCTGATATCACGCCTGCTTTTAACGTTGTACATATTTAAAAACAAGACATAATAGGAGAGGACACGCGCCTTACTTTCCTTTTAAATCCTAAAGAGAACTTACGAATTAAGTGAGAGTTAATAAAAAAAAAAAGGAGCGGATAACAAGTAAAACTTAGGAAAGTAATATTATGCGGAACCTCTCCTATTTATACCTTATAAGTTGAAAAAGAAATTTATAGTCGACGGAGGCACACTTTTTTCTTTATTCTTATTTTAGCTATAAATTGTGAACTGTTAAATAGGTGGCATTATACCCATTAGCTTGCTTTTGTTAAAGAATCCATAGCTTCGGTATCTCTTAGAAGATAAGTTTTTAGGACCATAGGGGATGACAACACTAGATACATTAATTCCTGGATGTAACAAAAGATATGTTTAATTCCTTAAGCTAACTAAATGTTAACATCACTCGACTTAACATACCAAAAGGAGAGAAGAAATCTGCGCCTAATAAATAAGGTAAGGCTAAGTTACGTGTATTTAGCAGATGTGAACTACTAATGAAAATCAGTTCCAAGCCTCGTATTCCACTTGTTCTTGTACCAAACAGAGCCTAGTTACAAGATGAGGCTTCCTTACAAGCTGTCTTAAATATATATCTCAATTATAAAAAGGTTAAATCCTTTCCCTTGTTACCAAAGCATATTGAAATATATACAAGCTTACTTCTTCAAATTGCTTATAAGCTAGTGGACGTATAGTTTAAAGCTACGAAAAACTAAGGATATAAAATTTTTATATAAATTAAGATAGCACCAGTAAGGGAAGTTACCACAATAAAGATTTGGTGTAAAGTAAATAAACTAAACTTTCCCGCCGAGGCAACTGACACCTAAACGCTGCTGGGGTTCAGCCCTTAGTATATGATAACCTGCTTCCTAGAAATCACGTTCTTTCGGGCTTGGAGGGAAATTCCGCGTGCAACCAATAAGCCAACAGTTTTAAACCACCAAAAGTGATAAAACTGTAACAGATTAAACACGTAAAACTCGAGTAGCAGAGTCCCAACGAATTCAGATGTCTTTATTTCTTCTGTGAGATGGTGCAACGGCCCAAGTTACAGTTTAAAAGCCCTGCTGAATTTTTTGCTAATAATAAAGCGATCGCGGGTAAAGTTCTTTTTATTTTATTAATAACCGTTTTTTTGACTTTGAATTTCTGGTCTATTGTTATATGCCTAACCTGGCATTATAATGACTACCAGGATTTGATAACGTAAGTTTTGTCTTTAAAATTGCTTTTTTTATTTAATTATAATTATATGAAAGCCTGGAAAGTCCCTGTATACTTCCATAAGAGAATTAGTAGAAAATTCCCTGGATGCTTCTGAATCCATAGGGAAACTTCCTGAAGTTAGCGTTGCAATGTCGGATCTTATTTATGCATTTTATAGTACGAAGACTTAACTAAAATTATAGTAAAGAAGTTGACAAAGCAAACTTTCGTTTGGTGAGCGGTTTTGATAAAGTTGTTCGGAAACACGAAGAAATATATAAATATAAAACTTCGAACCCAGTTGAAGAAGAGACTTATCCTGCTAAAAATAAAGAAAAAGATAAAAAAACTCTTTATTATCAGTTAACAGTTCGGGTTAGTTTTTATTAGATTTTTATTGAAGAAATAAAAAAGTGTCGCATTCTTTTGTGCTTTTCGTAAATTATACGTAACTACTTTAAATAATAGTATTTCTTTAAAATCAATTCTATTTTATACAAGTCACTTTTTATATTAAATATTGTAATATTGCAAGGATAACGGATGCGGTATGCCTCATGAAGACATACCAAACATGTTTGGAAGAGGTTAGTAAACTGTGGTGCGTAGCTTATCAGTAGATTCGCGCTTGAAGAATTCCAGTTGGTCTGTGTGCGCAAGTTTTGCTCATGTTATTTTTTGCGTTTTTGTTAAATATTAAGTTCGCATTAGTTCTCTCCGGAACAAAATACTGCGTTAGACAGAACCGCGGAAGATTCGGACTCGGCGCAAAGATGGTAAAGCGACGATCTCTTGTCTCTTATAGATTTTATCTAAGTAGAATTACGCTTCTTTTTTCATTGACAGTTTGAACTTATGCCAAGTTTTTACTAAGAGCGCTACAAAATAAATTCGTTATTAGTATAAACAAAGACTATTTAAGGCAGTGTGTTAAAAGACGGGCTCTAACGGCATGAAACTTCAAATCAGTGTTTGAATGCAGCCGTCCGTTTGACCTTGCGCTTTTTCTTGCAGGTTCTCATCTGGTCGAAGATGAGCACCTCGCAGCCCATCTGCATCTTGAGTTCCACTGGAGAGAACGAGCCGGTCTCCAAGTGTGTCCTCGATATCAATATTGTCCAGAACGTCCCCAACATTCTCGTCCACGAGAAACTCGAAAACCAGGCCGCGTGGCGTGGCTCGGAAATTACGGTCCTTATTGAAGGGAGCTGGACGCCGTATCGGGTGCGTATACAATAATACTAGCCAGCTCACATAGCCACTGCAGTGCTCATTGTCGCGTCAAAGTCTAAGGTTCTGGCCTATATGCGGCAACTGGCTGTCATTACGCCCTACGCGGAGTTCACCCTCTCATTCGACTCTGCATGTGATGAGTACTATTTTTGAGTGTTCGTACTGTCCAGGTCTAAACAATCTTTTTATCTTGAACTAGAAAAAAGTCATTTACGGTGCGGTATGCGAGAAGGACGGACTACATGCCGCCGCCGCCCCTGGAGGTCAAGCATCATCCCTCATCAATAAACTTGATTATTCTGAAGCAGCTCTTGGAGTATTATTATTATTATTATTACTATTACTTTTATTATTCCTTCTTTGTAGGCAGGTAAGCAACTCCACTTTAGTAAAAGCTCTGAGGACTCAATTTTCTTCAATTTCATCCGATTTAGCCTCAAAAATAATAAGTTTAATATTTCCGTATTCTGTTCAGCGAAAGCTAACGATATACTCTCGCCAATAGCTGTTCGCTTTTAATGTTGTTTACTTATTGTTTGTTAGGCGAGCTGGGACTGGACAGCCACTTCCAAGTTTCTTCACTGACCAAAGAGCATTACCTCCAGCTGCACAGCCTTTTTAAGGAGGTGAAGTTTCCAGATCCTTCGCCCGAGGTCCTCATTCCCCCCTCCAACTCGCCCCACATGCTCACGGGTGTGGTGTAGTGCCTGAGTCCCGCAGGAGAGTACAATTTGCGTCTGGGCGTCATCAAAGAACTCAAACCGGACATGGTAGCCACTTCCAGTGAGCCGTGCGCCTATATCTGACCTAGACATCGCTGATCATTCATGCTATTGCCTACACCGTAGAGCCGATGTGGTTGGTGGCCACCCGTTTATAGTCGAGGCTGCCGTCTCTCTGGGAGGCCGATCGGTGGAGACGGTACTTTCCCTGTTAATGAATACCACACTTTTTGATGCGGAGTATATGACTACCGGATAGGGCGTCAATATATACAGATTTGCCAATCGCATTCCACTCTTATTCGAGCCTGGCAGCGATATTATCCGCGTTGTGGCGTTAAACCAGATAAAGTGTCGTTCTCTTTCGTCTGCACTAAAACATATGGCATAAAAATATAACTGCACTGCTTTTTGGCAGGTGGAACTTGTACAAAATCAACCCAAATAGTGATAAAGTTGGAGTGTTTGTGTCCCTCGTTAGCACCAAAATACCGTTCAAGGGGACCGGAAAGGAGTACATCGGTGACGACGACGGCCGTATAGGAAGCGTCGTGAAGGTTTTTCATCCGGTTGTGCCGCATGTGTGTCAACCACAACTGCGCCTTCTAGCGGGCTATACAGCAGTGCTGCGCGCAGCTACGCACAAAGATCACGAGGAGACTGCTCACGATGGAGAAGCAGAACAGGAAAACGGCGCTCAGCGAGAACATTCCACCTGTTTCGAAAGCTCTGTTCTCCATTCTGAACAAAATAACCGTTCGTCTTTGTAGTGACCCGAATCTTCTCTTACGAGATATCTAAAAGGAAGTGAAGGAGCAAGCACTCTCTGCGACCTGGTGTGTGTCGTGCAGCGACGAGGCTAAGACGCGGTTGGCTCCTAGTGATTTGCTAAAGAGGGTATCGCGGGAAGAAATAACAGAGAAGACGCTGAAACGGAGACTCGCGGAATACGTTTCCAAGGTGCGGCAGTCATTTGCCCTCCTTTCCATTATAATTTTGGTGCAGTTAGAGGCCAGTGACTTGCTGGAGGGCCCGCAGGAAGAGGCGCAGCAGGAGAGACTGAAGCTCTACGTGGCATATTTTGACCTAGGAAGGGAGCCCATGCTGGAAATGCAGAGTGATAAATTCATTTTCTACGCGCCGAAATGGCTGTTCTCATAAAAGTGACATGCTGCCAATGTAGAGTAAAATTGCGCTTAATTATAAAAGCTCTTTAGCTCATAAAAATAGCGCTTCGCATTCCACAGGGGGTGAGTAATGGCATAATTACGCAGTCTATTGAATTTAGGAAACAGAGAAGCAAAACATTTATTCTGCCTGTTTATTACAGGTTTTGTCCGTCTATGCCTGTCCGAGGCACGAGAGATCGCTACTGTATATATAAACCGAGCCATTGGAAGCTCCTGCAACAAATAAGCCGAGAATTTGCAACAAAGTCGGTAATACGGCACCGGTAGCGACGAAGCGCCCGTCCAGGGATACCGCTAGACATTCCAAGCGGGCCTCTAAGGAGCGGCTAAAACGAGCATATGAGTCATGAAATATTACGAACTACCTTCTTCTGGTTCGAGAGTTTTAATCTTTGTGAAGGAGCCCATGTCCCTTGTCATCATTAGTTGGGGCCTTTAACGCCGCTATTAGTAACCTTACCAGACGTCCAACTGACCTAAGACTGTCCCTGCTATGACGGTTTGTCCGTCGTATTTAAGACAGCTATATTGTAAATATTATCAAAAGTGGTTAAAAAAGCGAAAATGTAAGCAAAGCTGCACACGTGTAACAGTGCAGAAGATGCACTTGGAAGAGCCTCAGACCTCCAGTGGTCCACGAGACAAACCTCAAGTCCTCTCCTGCGCTAATCATAGAACACATGCGCATTAAAATAAGCAGTGTTAGAGAAAACAACCAATGGAAACAAAGCCAGAAGACTCCTGAGTCAAAGCGAGCGAGTAGACAGCCCCTTAGGGTAATCGAACCTAAATAGGGCTAAAAGGGTAACATACTAAGTCAAAGGGCACCCGCATGAGCATTTTCGATGAGTGCAAGAGCCGTTGACGCGCTTTTTACATACACTGAAATGCTTCCTTCGCTGGTTCCCACCACAAACGTACTAGCCTCGTGGTCTGCTCAATAGGATTCAGAGCGCATAAAAAGGTCAACTTTTAAGAATGGAGACACCAAGGTCTATGCAAGTGACGGAGGAGTATTGGTCCCGGTAAGCGCCTCGGAAGCTCTTGACCATGTCCCCTTCGACTTCCACGTCTTCAAAAATCTTAAAAAAAAGAGACAGATTGAGAAGAGCAGTATCACAGAGGAATGCACCGACCTTGACGTCAGCATTGCAGGAGCCTGTCACGAGAGTTTGCATTCTTGCCCCACATGGTAAGTGCCAAAGAGGAAGGTCACATTGACTGCGTACCTGACTTCACAGCAACTCACTGCATCCTCATGGACCAACCACTTTCGTAATACTTTCCCGTTGGAAATGGAATAGAAATATCTTTCGGGCCAATGCGAGGAGAAAGTACGGAGCGGCCAAGTATAATTATATATTAATATCGTACAAATGGCCGTCCAGAGAACCAACAACGACTTCGTTTGTCTTTGCAATAACACTGACGGAGGAGAGAGCAGAACGGCAGATAACTATCCTGAAGGCAATAAACACATATAGGAGAGAAGATAATGTTTCAGCCTTCATTTTGTCGAAGGTCAAATGTAATAAGTACAACCTAAAAAATGGTTAATATTTTATGGAACGCACTATATAAATAATAAGGTAATCATTCTATAAAACCGTGCACTATGAAACTTAAAAAGCGATAGTAAGCTTCGCTAAGTGCAACCTTCGCAACTGAGCTTTATTTGTGGTGTTGAAAATGCAAAGGGTGCCGTCTTCAGAAACACTGAACCAATGAGCTCCTTTAAAAAAATGCATAGATCAGTACAGTTCACCAGCAAACAAAAGCGGATTCTCATAGGCTGACCAGTGGTGGAGAGGCACAGGCCCGTTAATTTTCTGCAAAAAACATCGGCAACCATAAAGTATAGAGACAAGACAAGTGAAAAAAAGAACCGTCGGTGGGCCCGCCGACTATAGAGAAAAGACAAGCGGCTAAAGTCCCACAGTATACGCTCGCGCAGGAAGCAGCATTCGTCGGAGGCTCGGAGGCCCGGGCGCAGGTCTCTTGCTTCAGAGATGGGCGGAGCGCCCACTGGGCCTGATGTTGTAATACTATTGGTTCTTACGGAAGTCTTCCTTTCAAAAGTGACATAGGAGAAGTTCAGACGTCTAACACTAAATAGGACGACCTCTAAACGGGGGGGATGCGGCCTGAAAAACAACTGTTTGGGTGTCTGGCCGAATTCAGAGATTTGCATTTCAAGAGCAGCTAGATAGCAATAACAAGTGTTTATTGTGGCATACACTTAAGAATAAACCTCGTTCTTCTGAACTTTTAATAGAGTCGAAATCTACGGCCCCTTCATAAGTTAAATAGTAGAAAACTAGTAATGATAAAGGCAGGCTATCAGTATTGACATAAGACAAAGCAAAAACCATTTCGAGCTGCAACAGAGGGCTCTCCGGTTTGTTTAAAGCCTAATAAAACATATATTTTTTCAGCAACGAATAAAATTTACATGTGAACCAAAAATAAGATCAATCCACTCATGGAGATGGCCGGACACGTGCTCTGATTCTAGGGCAGCTCGCATGGTCTTCACAAAGTCACTGGCGTCTTCACGAAGAGTAAACAAAAGTATAAAGGAGAGTAACCCGCGGACCTTTTGACCAAGGCGGAAGTACCACGTCGTCCACCAATGAGTGATCCTGGGTGACCCCGAAAAAGAGGTTCTGCGTGTTCACAAGGAAGTCGCCGGCCTTGCTAGTATCGTAGAACTCTGGTATCAGTTCTTTGACATCTTCTCGGGCAAACAGAATAGTTTTCATCCTTAAAAAGAAATGTCATAAATTACCGGTTGGACTTTTCAAGACGTTCTCCCAAGTCTTTTGCACGCTGCTAAAGAGCCTATCAGGATGGTCAAACTTTCCGTTTTGGAGACAAAGCATATATTCGGGAACTTCAGCGGTATGCGGATAAGCAGCAACAAGAATAATATAAAGAACGAAAATAACCTTTTCTTACTAAATAGTAAAGTACAAACCCAGGCGAGGAGTAGTGCGTACCATACAGAAACTTGGGCTCGCTCATGCTAAGATAACGCTCCTACGTTTAGGATTAGTAGATAGAACCATAAATGGAATCGATAGTAACCCATAGCAGCTGAAGACGTAGCTCATTAAGCGCTCCTATTGGCTTTGAGAGGTCCCGATAGACGGATGGATCGTCGAGATCTTGTTTATAATATAGTTAAAAAAAAAATTGATTACAAAGCAGCAATGAGACTCAAAACGGATGAAGTGTAGTCGGTGAGAATCCAGGGAAAGACGGGGTACTGCGTCAAATCGTTCAGCGATCTGAAATATCCAGTTTAATGCCATCCGCAGTAAAGGCTACCATCCCGTGCAGTGCCTGTCGGCAGCGCTGTTTAGGTACATCAGATACTCAAAGTTGTCGATCTCCTTTTCCTGCCATCTTCTCGTCATCTCCCGGAGCGGCTCTGCTCCCCCCACGCCTTTAAGACGAAATGTTTGGCCCTCAGTTGGCCTGTTCACTTATAGCTCTTTACTTACCAGCGACTTCGTCTATGACTTCTTTGAAAAGGTCTCTTTCCTTAGAGCTTCGGAAGGCATAAAACACGCTGTTCCCCGTAGAAAAGTACAGCTCAACGCCCTTCAAGGAGAGACGAGCAGGTAACAGGCATAAATAGCAATTTAGCCTTTTGAATCTACCAAGTCTTGCAGGAGATACCGTCGAAGAACAGCCCGAGAGATACTGCGAGTCTTGTACTTTGCGACTACTTCTGAATGCATGTTGCTTAATGGTTGAAAATAAATCGTCTTTGCCGTCAGCACAACTCGTCCGTGTGAAATCACAAAAGCGTCAACTTTACGTACTGACCAAAATATATTAAATGCTCAATATATTACAAAAGTATATTCTTTTTATAAACCAATAAACTTATTAATTTCAATTTCGTCAGCATCTTCAAACCTGAAAGATTTAAATAAATTAGTAATAAGAAAAATAGTTAACTTTACAACGTAGTACCATTTATAATCAAAACACACCTTTCCCTCCTTTTTTGCCAGAATACTATCATATACAAGCTTTATTGTTAAAGTTAAGCTTACTATAAGTAAAGAATTAATAATTCAATTTACGATAAAACCTTTTGTTCTGATAAAGGCAAACTGCAGCACTTATAGAGAGTTTCCAGAAGAGGAAGAAAGTATGATAAAGAAGTATAATTAAAGGTAAACTTGTATTCGGCAGTAGCCTGTAGGTAAAAAATAATTAAATATATATACGAAGTATAATATAAGCAAGACTCACTTCTAGAAACTTGAAAGGGGCTATAACATTCTTTTCTCTCATTTTAATTACTTTCTTAGATCTCACAAAAAGAACTTCGCCCTAATAATTTAGTTTTTTATAGTTTTAACAAGCGGTATATCTTTCTGTTTTAATTATGAAGGGAGCAGGTAGCACACTTTCTAGTATATCTTATAGAAGTATAATGGTTAAGCGAAGTTGGAAGGCATAACCTCAGCGCCAATCTCTGAGAGCAGGACTCTTTTTTTATCTAAAGTTTCCCACCGTTTAATTGTTAAACAAAAAACAAAAGGAATCCTAAGTATAGGACTTTTAAGTAATATGGTTACGTTAAAACCCAAGTAACTTTTAAAATTATTACTACTGCACTTCCTTGGGGTCGAAAACCAAAGATTTCGAACAGAATTTTAAGCGTCCGTATTGCCTTCTAAAAAAAATTGTGTAGAATTTATTAAAGTTTGTAACAGTTATTTATATTTACTACTTTTCATATGACTCTTGATCATTATCCATTTCAGGGTAATAATAAACACTAGCGTCGTCAACACAAAACTCATAAGGTTCGAGAAGCAAAGGTGAAAACCTTTCCTCTTTCATAAATTCACTATATAGCATTAGTTTAAAAATTTATTCCATAATTTAAAAAAATATATATAAGTACAAGTTTAAAAAAGCAGCTTGTTTATAAAAAAATTATGTTATAAAACTAGTAAAATTTTAATTTTTTATTTAACTTATAGTTATTTGCAAAGATAACTTAAGCTGTAAATGACAGTCTTATAGAAAGTCTAAACAGTTTCTACGCGAATGTGGCGGTTCCCAATAAGCGTGTAGGGTTAAAAAGTGATCGTTTCGGTAGATAAAATAGAGTTTTTACTTAGCAACTTTAATGTTTGATCATAACATAAATTGGTTAGCTATGTAACTTATATGTTAGTCCGTAGTTATAATATATAATAATCTTGTCATTAGAAAGTTATTATGTGCTTCCTTTTTTTGCTGCCGCCATCCTAATTCTCTCGATTAATGATTAATGTTTACCGCAGTAGATGCCTTACCCTCCTTTTGATATGAAATACATCTAATTTCATGTACCGCTAACCAAGAGTCCAATTGTTAGTAATTTTTTAATAACTTTCGACCAGTGCCAGATAGGGAGTTAAATATCACGGAATTACTCCGGTTATCCCTTGTTCTTTAAATGTCTGAAGACCTGATGTTTTTGTATACCTTATTAAAGCTAAACTTCCTTGAGAATTCTGCTGGGGACAACTTCTAACCCATAAATGTTTACGTCTAGCAGAATTTGTGAGGACGAGGTTATACACGCAACCTTCTTTACTTAACTAAGCAAAAGCATTATCAAGCAATAATATAAAGAGAGTCTATTCTGTTAGATATGGACTTTTTAATTTTAAGAAAAGGTTGTTTAGTAAAGACAAGCATAAATAAGTGTTCTGCTTGCACGTACAAGTTGAGTGAAGTAAGTCTTTATTCATAACAAAAAAGTTCACTCTACTTCACCCCATAGTAACTTTTTGATATTTTCGTGGTTCACATAAGCAAGATTCTGAAATTTTCCCATCATTTCTCTTCCTTTTTCATTTATGAATTGGAGTCTGTCTTCGCTTGTAACCTATAATTGTTCATAATATTACGCCATAAAAGAGAAGCTGCTTAGTAAGCAGCAAGTAAAACTTTTATACTCCATATTATGAACCAAAAATGCATATTTTACATGGGCGAAGAAAAGTAGTATACAAATTCTATTTTTCAATAAAAGTTACCTCTCTCATAAGCGAACCGCTGTCCTCTTGAAAACCGCAAGGATCGGGGCTTCCCAAGCATTCCTCTACAGAGAAAACGGTGTAGTCTTCAGATCTTGTGAGAGGAAGCGCCAGTTTCTCTTCCTGTAGACTTTTGTTATAAACCTCAATTTGTTCAAGAGGAATATGCAGTGAAGGAAGGAGCGTTTTAGGCTCTGCAATATATGCAGCGGCATCTCCGTCTTCTATTGGGGCTGACGCTTCGGGAATATTTTTACAAGCTAAATGTATAAAGAAGGGCCAACTGTAGTACTCTTCAACCAACAGGCGGTTTGCTAAACCTAATACTCCAAAGAGATTGCTAGTTTTCAGTAAGCAAACGTGAACGGTCCTCACAAGGAGACCATGTAATAGTTTGAGGTCGAACGGATCCACCTACGCAACTACCAACTGAGTGTAGTTAGTCGCAAGCAGCTAATAACTTGATTACGTGATCCAAAATCTTAGAAAGTGTCTTTTCAAGCTGAGTTTTGTCAGAATCAGAAAGCGCTGAGTCGGGAAAAAATTACGGGCGCGAAGCTGACGCAAGTCAAGGACAATCTTAACCTGCTTCTTCCTTTAGCGTCGCACTGGCAAATAAGAAATCTACATACATCTGAATGGCACCTGCATTGGTTAGTCAGTCCGCACACAGGAAAAAGAGAAAAAAAAGTTAAGCATTACTTTTCTCACTTATCTTATTGATCTTAAGAAAATTAGAATAATGAGAAGTATAGCCCTTAAGAATAGTGGTCTTTAGTCTTTGCAAGGTGATATCGTCCAAAGCGAATCCAAAGCTATTCTTTTATTATTATTTAGTAAAGTAAGCGATTATAAAAGTTAATAAGTTGCAAAGCTTCACTACAAAAGGCAGACACGAAAAGTAAATTATTCGCAACATCCAACATCCAAATAAACCTTCACTTGAATACAAATAGTTTGAAAGAGAGCGTACACAACAGGAGTGCACTATTAATAGACGATGGCTGATGAGAACACCGCAGTGAAGAGTTTATACAAGAATATGAGCAACGAACTTCTGTAGGCATTGAAAGAAGAGACTCCACTTGTCTTCCTTCTTCGTCTTCTTCAGTAACTTTAATAACTTTCCAAGTCTGAAGAGTTTAGAATATAGTTTGCCCCGTAGAACCCGCCTTCATGTATAATACGCTCGTAAAGCTTTCGGATAAATACAAACTCGTTAAACTGTTCAATGTGCTGAGCGTCATGTTTACTACTGCACTAGACCTACAACGGCGAAAACAAAGTCCATACTTGCATATGGCTTGGCAGCGGTAAATAAAGGGACCACGTGTCTAAACAGGTAAAAAAGCTCTCAGTTAGGATGCCGACGGCTTCTTTAAAGTCGCTGTGGTAGTCCTGCTCGAGGGCGGTCAAGTGTTTGTATCTAAAATGTGAAGCGCTTATGAACAGGATGACAGACGGCTCTAGTGGTATGTATGCACCTTAAAAATTCCCGTCGCGCCTCTGGTAGTTCTTCTATCTTAAAATTCGTTGTAAAACATTCTATGCAAAAAATTGGTTAGTTAAGGGTAGATTTATCATAATTTTCCATCATAAAAAATTACCGGGCAAAGCACATGAGTGCCTGGCAATTTCGTGGCAAACTCGCCCAATGAATATAACTCGGTTCATTTTGTTAGTTTCCTGGAGTTAATAATAGAATCATTTCTCTCATTCCAACCGTTAATCAAAAAAAAATGGTTTACTGCCGGAATTCCATCGTTTATTATTGGTATAAGCAAATCCTGCAATGACCGAAGCAGCTCTAAACACGCCTCCCGTACGAGGCTGGCGATGTGCGAGCTGCTTGCAATTGGCTCCTCCGGAGGGTTAGCATAGTCTTCTCCAGCGGATATGTCGAGAACATCAGCCAGAATAGGCATAAGGCGAGAGTCAAATAGAAGCAAAAGTCTTTGAAGGGGTGGGCTAAGGCCAAGCCCTAAAGGGTAAATCTTACAAGTAACTAAGAACTTATAACTACTAAAGTACTGAGCTACGAACGTTTTAAAGTGAGCGTAGAGAAGTTGCGAAGTTTGTAGTTGCTGGGAGAAGCAGAGTTTTCGAAGGGAAGCACGACTTCCAGGTCACTCCCATCTTCGCAACAGAAGCTGTCGAAGAGTTTTGCAGGCGACATAGGAAACGGAATAGGGGCTTTAAACCTTCCAACATCCCAACTGGAACTCCCACTCTCACGAAAGAGAAGCTCCAATTCTGATGAAATTGCTTGAGCCACCGCTGCAAACTTTTGATGAATTGAACAACTGTAGTCGAGTAGGCTCAAAAAAAAGGTTCAAGCACGTGTTCAGGTACCACCTTAAACGGTGCAGAAGATGAGGCCGGAAGAGCCGCAGCAGAATATCGAACTGAGAGCCAAGCACACAGTTGCAAATGTAATCCCAATCATACTGATACAACAGTTATATGATTGTAAAGAAGTTAGCAGCAATATGAACCTTTGCTTCGTCGTTTAATTCTAAAAAAAAATTTCCAATTTCACACCGTTCAAATTCTATTAAGTTTACCAAAAGTAAAAATACTTTCAAGCTCATATGTATTACCAACTGCAAGAGCCCAATATTCCGTTTGAAGACGTTTATTTATACGGTATAATTCACTACAGGAAGAAACAGTTTTCTAACAAAAATTTGATATAAATGGCATATAATAAAAATAAGGGGAGGGGGGGGACACAGGCGTCTGTACCAACATTTCGGGAACGAACTTATTCGCAAGCTTCACGCACTCAGAAAGCCATGTGTTTAGTAAGTGACGCGTCTCTTCGTCTCCCATGCGTCCACTGATGGTGAGTATACGCTACACAAGAGCAGACGTATCAGAAATAAAGAAAACTTGAGAATTTCTTTTTGAGTGCTGCCTAATAGAGCATTAACTCCTTCATCAAGCCACGGGGCCACACTACAAAGTTCTTCATAGTGCGTCGCATAAAGAGTGTCGGGAAAATGGCGAAGAAGCACTTCTCTCCTTGGCGTAGCCAATGCCTCTGTTAGTTTTGTGCGGTAGAAGCCCTGCAAACAAGCAAAATGGAGGTAGAAAGTGGCGACATGGGTCGCAGCAATACTTTGAAAAACATAAGAAAGGAATCCAGGACAGTATTAACAATACACCTTAAACACTGAGCCAACGCTGACGAGCCTGATGAAAACAGTATATAAAAAATAAACTCATAATTATGCTTAAAGTACTTGAATTATTAAGGACGACCTCCTGTAGAAATAGAAGACGGTTGCTTAATAGTGTTTGAAAGGTCTGCTTAAGCATAAACTGGTATCATAGAGTGTTTAAACGATACTAGTCTAACGATAACCTCCCGAGGGCCAGTCCCTTGTAGTAAAGCGAGCGCTACTAAAAAGTCGCAAGTTTTTGTAACACTACCTATAAAGAAGTTATAAAGTCGCTTACTCTGATTTTAAAAGTGGGGCAATTACAAACATAAATACCTATATATATAAAAAATCCATATAGAAAAATATAAACTACAGATTTTACTTAAGAATCACGAATAAATAACACAAAGTTAAGGTTATTATAACCTGACTCTCCCTTCACCAGCGAAGTACCTTTGTTGATGATAGCCTTTCCATACATATTATAGTAATAAAGTAAGCAGGATATTTCTTATATATAAAAAAATTAGTAAGCAGGCGCCACTCACCAATTTAACTGATGAGAGAGCATCGCATTGTAAAGGAATAAAAGGAAACCGTTTAAGTAAAGTTTCGTTATAGAGAGAACCGTCAAGTAAAAATTTAGCAATAGGAGTTTCCGTTAAAAACCTTAACAATAAGTTGTCCTAACTGTTAGTAGTTATAACTTCTCTATTCATAAAAAACAAACAATATCGCCGCTGCGGTTAAATTTTTCTGTTCGAGTGCTTCGGCGATAAGATCCGGAAGATCTAATAAATATTTCATTTCTAAGGCGGTGACAAACGATATTTCATCCTGGCCATCGATATCTTTATAATTAAACTTTATAAAAAGAAAAAATACAGTGCCTGAACAAGTAAACCACTATCAACTTTAAAGGCGTTAATAGGACCTGTCCCCTTACTTGATCTGGAGATTAATTAGAAATTATTCAATAATTAAAGATTAGAGATGGTGTTAGCGTTAAGACTCACTGCAAAGATGTAACAAAGTCAAGGTGGTTAGTGAACAGTCCCGAGGTAGTAGTCATCAATTCTTCTAGTTTTACTGAGATCTGAAAATGGTTAAAGAGGAAAAATATATTTTCTTAATTGAAAATTAGGAAACTTCTTCCATCCTAATTATGGAATCCGATGCCTCTATCAAGTCACGATAGCGCTCTCTAAAAGAGGCCAGAAGTTTTTTTTAAATAGTTTTGAATTATTAAGTTTACAACTAAAGTTTTTTCATACCCTACAAGTCTCCGAAGTTCACTTTTTTTTATCTTCAATTTTCCCTCTAAAGATTACGTAATTTAATATTTTTAATGTTTGTTTTTTTAAAATAGTATAAAGCGTACAATAACTTTTAAAATTCTACAACAGTTATAATAAAAATAAATATTTTTTTGTTAACCTTACTAGCTTTTCATATACATTTATCTCCCCTATAGATTTATTTTGGAACAAATCATCTAAAATATCCAGTTGTAAATTATTTCCCATTTTTAGGATACAGAAGCTCGGCTTGCAATTTACTTTAGATATATAACCCCATAAACAGTGGGTCAAAGTATGGACGCCTGCACTATTTTCGTGGAGGGCCGCATGCAATTAAGATAGCATTGGTTAAAAGGACGTTTTCTTTAATAACATTCACAGCACAACTATGTCAAATAAAAAAACTGAAGAGAGAAAAGAAAATTAGCTGAGTTAAAGATTGGGCTAATATAATAATTTAAAGATACTATTAAAAAAAGTTTGCTAACATTAATTTAAAATTTATAGAGGCCGAGAAAGGCTTGGCCAGTCAGTGCTGTTAGCTGACCATTTTTTTGTTTTTTAAATTTCGTACTTGCGGTTCCTTCTTTTCAAGCGGAAGGTTAGTTCAAGAGGACAGACACGGCACTAAAAAGTTATAGTTATATTCCTTGACTTTTATATCCCCAAATATAATTTTTGTATTATACAATATATATGTAGCTAAAATGGTATTAAACTTTGGTATAGCTGGTGTATAAGGGTGTCATCGCAGTTAAAAAAATTGCTTTAATTTATTTTCCTCATATGCAGGTGGGTATAGAATCGTCATATCACATTCTCTTATCACACTCGTTGTGAGTTTTTCTAAATTCTGTTTATTTGTATTTCGGATCTATCAAACTAATTAGTTTTGGTTTACATAATTTCTCTGGGGCAAAATGTTTTAATAACCCTGGTAAGACCTCCTTCAACCCATCTCTTACGTTAAATGTAATTATACCACCCACTTCTTAAGGCGTACCCAGTTCTGTTTACATTGTTGAAATGTGACCTCAGCAATTCAAGAATCAAGAATTTGCAATATAAACTTTGAATGCTTCTCTTATTAAGTTTATTTTAACCTTACTCACTATAGAGAATTTTCTCGTAATTTATTTAGCTTCTTGTGTCAAGTTTTTCCTAAAGAGCTGCTCTATGCCACTTGGCATATTAAGGCTCTCTCACTTAAGAGATAACGCCAATCTACCGGTGTCAAAGAAGAAATTTAGAAGAGGTTGAAGGGTGTGACCCTTCTGAGAATACTTTAACAACTTAAATCCAATTAATAAGGGAAATCAAGGAAGTTCAAAGATGCTTATAGGATAGCAAGGATAATGCTAAAAATGTTACCCTCAATAATAATTACTTCACTTATACCGCTGATAATATTAAGTAAAAATAATAGTAATAATAAAACCAGTTGTATAAATACTGACTCTAAAACATTAATTGAACTAGGAAGTCCAGTTATATAAACGCTATTAATGATTATATAGTTAATCAGACATAAAAACGCTCTTTCGTGATCAAAAAGATGGTGTAGATAAAAATACGGGTAGTGCTCCTATTAACGTTCTCAATCGTAAAAGACGCAGAACTATTGCAGCTTCTTCTTCGAGACTTCAAATGAGATAATTGTTATTTTTTGGTGTAAATAAGGTGTGCCTTGAATACTTGAAAGATGCGTATATGCAGTACAGCTGATATTTGTGGCAGGAATTTAGCTAATACACAAAATTGTAGGATAATTCTTAAATATAAAAACTTTTAAAGAGACCCTGAAAAGAATGAAATTGAACAGGAAACCTAATACCTCTTGCGTAATGAGTCAGCGAATTATTGAAAATGCTTGAACTAAATCTTAAGTAAAGCAAGTCAAATGAACTAATGAACTTCAATAGACTTAAAATATTCTAATCTTTCCTCAGCTGCCTAAATGACGACTAACTTTTTGGTAGCGGCAAGAACTTTAAATGTCTAGGGAAAAGCATCAAATTACCAAATTAAGATTTAATAGCTAGTTCCTTCATTATTCAATTAGGAATGTTTATTAATAAAGAAATAACCCTGTGGTAATCAAATTAATAACGTACTTGTTTTTGGTTTAAGTAAAAGGTTTGCATGAAAAAGAATGAACTCAGATTGTATTATGGCTAAGATAATGGAGAAAAAAATTTATAGAACTCCAATAAACAAAAAATCGGGGAAACCAAAGCTCGAAAATATCTATAATAAAAAATACGTAACAGTTCCGCTTTATAAATAATCAGAAGAGGCAAGCGTAAAAACATGCAAGAGATCTGAAAAGATCTTATCATGCCAATTCTAGCTTTTGTTAATCGATAACATTAGCCAAATAATTTTAGGTATAATACTTAATAATTATATAAAGACAAAATTATCTTGAGGTGAAATATTCTTGTTTACTAAGAAACATGAAATTTTTTTTTTTATCTGATTCTAGTGTATAACCTCACCCAAAGGCTATGATATCAAGTTTGTAAGTGTTAAGAAACTCGGCAAGAGAATGAATGTTAGCTGTTAGTCAGAAGTCATTGGAGTACTAAACAGGTCTCACTTTTTATTTACCAAAGAAGTACCTATTAATAAAAACACCTTAAAGCGTGTATAGTGGTACTAGTACAGTAGTTAGTAAATCTTTTACAATATAGATGGGTTGAAATGGATATGACAATTTAAACACTGCCATAAGTCTGGTTGTATAAAAAGCAAAATACCTTTGCAATTAATTGATGTCGTGCCCGAGAAGAGCTGCTTCAGCTTTATGCTTATGTAAAGCGCGACCAAAGCAGTCAAAGTAATATTTTACAACTCCTCTAGTCGTAGTGACCTTTTAAAAAGAAGGATTTAGTGGGAGCTACTTTGTAAAGAGTAACACAGGAAAACCAAGACTAGTTTTTAAAAGTCGTTCAAAGACGACCCAATTTACTTAAACATACGCTAGTTGAAATGTGATAGTTACTTTTGGGATTAAACTAATTTGATGTTAGAGCTTTAAAATTAAGTAAAGAAAGAAAAAATTGATTTTTTTAATAAAAGCTTATTGAAAGGATGATTTTCTACGATTTTAAAGTCTACGCTCATTATACTAAGTGCTATATATGCTTTGGGTGAATATTCAGGCAACTGAGAAGGTCTTTTTACTCTTATCAGTGAAAACCAGCGTAAAAAAAATGTATGGCACAAGGAAAGGAATCTAAACTCTACATCAAACTTAGCAATAAGCTTCGAGGTAGCGCACCTATTGAAGAGACAAATATGAAGCACTTAAACAAGGTTCAATAATCTTTCTCAAAAGAGTATATTGAAGGAACTGAATACAAGCTCGGAGCCTTTTAGAATTAAATTGGAAAATAAATCGGTAACTTAACTTGAGGCACTTGTTTAGTAATTATAAGGCACTAGTTTAAATCTAGTATTTGGCTAAGCAAACCAATTGTTTTATAGCAAGCATACTTATTAACGAATTAATTATGGGCTTATTGTGTGCTAAGAAATATTTTCAATTACTAAATACATTGCTTAGTGATGAGACAAGATTAAAAAAAAAAAATTGTGCACAAGTTGAGGGCAAACATACTATCAAGAGTGTCCTCTCTTACGAATCTAGTATTGCTGGTCATTTTTTATCACTCAAACGAGCAAGCATCCAAGCCTCAAAGCAAACAAGCAGTTTTAAAAATTATTGACTTTTTATTCTGCTAGTGACATTTTACTGGTTTACGGAGTATATTTGTATTGGTGTGTGTTTGTTTATTACAACATGAGGCATACCTCTATGCCCTTGAGGCTTTACTTGTTAATATATTTTATAACTCCTTTCAGCTTTAGCCCTATAGTTTATAGATTGGGGTCTTAAAAAACTACAGCAAATGACAAGAAAGTGCAATGCAAAACCGAACTGCTTCACCGACAATGGTATACAGATATATATATTATAAAGATAATAATGTCCAACAGCAAATTGCCTTCTTTTAAATTTGGCAGGATCTCAGAATATGTTACCGCAATAATAACTTAACCATTTTACAATAATAATGTAAGAAACATGGCTGTTTAGGCAGTGCAATCAGAAATTATCTGGCGATAACTTGAAATCAGGATTATTATCGTTCGTTTGGTTAAATGCAGCTATGATTGCGCTTTAGGGTTCATGAGATATGTGATGGTTCCTTGGCTACAGAAAGTGCCAGCTATTGTAACGGTTGGCTCTTTGGTTTCAACAAAGCTTGCCTTAAAGCGTAGCAATTCTTTCTACGCTACCTTCATAGTAAAGAAATTAAAGATTTTCAACTCTTGAAAGAAGCGTTGAAGAAACTAGAAGTGAACGCTGATAGAATTGTGATGATAGTGTTAAAAGTCATTATCGGTCTACTTAATCCTCTAGCAACCGTTGCGGTTACCTTAAACTTAGTTGCTCAATGAAAGTAGCTATAATTTCCGGGGTTAAGCTGATCTGAAAAAACAAGTCATGAAAGCATTCTGTACTGCCACTGGCACTCCCATTTAGACTGTTTTTTTTTTGTCATGCATTAGTGCCATTGTTGTGGCAAATAGGAAAGTTGATGCTTGCACAACTCCCTTCTGGCCTTCACAGGAGAATAACTTTTTTTCCATTAATTGATGATTGGATTGGCCTCTATCACCACTAGTGTTGTAAACCTGTATAAGAACGCCAAATAGGATCTTTCAGCCACAAAAGAGCATGTTTATGGCGTTTGCACTGGGCTCTCTCTGGGGCAAACTTAAGCGCACCATGCGATAGTTGAAGTTCTAATTAACAGAATTATCCTAGTCACTAATTAGAATGGAGGTCCTCTTTAAGTCTTCTGAGATAAAAGACCTATTTTATAAATATTCTAACTTCTCTACAGAGGTTGACAATTTAGTACCTTCTAATAAGGCTTGGGATTCAAATCACGCAGGAGTTAACGAGAATTTCGATCTTACTAAGGTCAGGTAACTAAATGATGTTCATAGCTCACACGGTAACGACAGAATTATGTTGCTTATAAAGCATGTGTTATGTTGCATGCGAACTAATAAAGAGGCGTCATTAAAGACATTAGGGCATGACGTATCTTCGAAAGTGAACTTAGAAAAAATTGACGGAAAAATTATGTTTCCTGAGGATGTGGCCGGTGCTAGTTGAACTTACATAGTCGACATGACCAACTACGAAATATTAAGATGTGAGCCTTCTTCTTCCCATAGTGAGCAAACTAGTGTCAAGAGCGCAAAGAGGGGTGCAAAAACCAAGGGAGAGATATAATTTCCAAGGACGTTTATCTATTTTTCACGCATCACCCAAAGTTGGATGATGAGCGAACAATTGCCTGCTTACCAGTTTAGAGTACTTCAGATTAGCAATGCTCTACCGATTAAGCTATGGAGGCCCTCATCCCGGGAGAACATAGCTTCCGAAGGCGATCTTATACACTAGCCGATAGCAACTTTGCCATTCTTAGGCTCTTGTATTTCTTCACTTTTTTCTTTACCTATAATATTTCCGTGGTCAAATATAACGGTGTATGTGACCTTCCATCTACAACTTGAGTATCCTGCACCACATCCAAGAACCACTTTGGTTTACACCCCTTGTTAGCAAAACCATGTAGTATATCTACTCTAAATCTTATTCAAAACTAGTTTCTATCTTCTTTGTGCTACTATTTTCGCAAGCGAAGCTCTGCCTCTTTCCTTCAGTAGGATCAAAAATTACTAATTTACCCTCGTCACACGGTTGTCCCACACTAACCAGGTTCTCCGACGCAGTAGGTACATGGAGAGCTTCATATTATAGAATTTTCCGACACCTAAGGCCGGTATATGACCTTTTATGCTCATGACTCTTTCATTCGTGGGTCTTATGTTGTTAAGTATGTGGCAACTCGCATCCGTATCCAAATAAATTTTACTTGAGTCAATATGAACTTGAGAGCTCCCCGCTTAAGAGGATTCTTTCAACCCCCGGCCCTGCACTGCCTTGGTATATGCCCAGCTTTTCCACACTTAAAACATTTTAATTTTTTCGTAAGCCTTGCCTTTGTAATATTGTCACTTGTCATACTATTGCTAGATCCTTCGTCCTTCTTCTCTATGGACAGCTTTGACAAGCTTGCGCTCAAGGTTGCACAGCCTAATGTATCAAATACTTCTCTTGAGATATGATCTCCCACGTAATAGCAGAGGCTACGACTCCCTCTTAGCTTAATTTAGATACAGAACAATTTCGGTTATTAATACCATCTACTTAAAGGAGGCCCCTACACCATCATGTGGTAGGGCTCCCGAAGTCTAATAAGCTTCATACTTTCCCTAATCCTTGCAACCTTGTCTTGAAATTCAATGCTGGGGCTTGAGACATTTATGCGGTCCAGTTAATTATCTGACGTCTTCTTCATCCATTTCTTTATGTTCACAAACACCTCTTCTAAAGTGAAAACCATGCCCTCTGTGACAACATAAAACTTGTACAAAAATTGAAAAATGGCTTCGTAAAACTACCCAACTGTCCAAGCTGCGTATCTCCGGACGATATTCATTAAACTCGGATTAATGCTTTAAATAATAGCGTGCCATGCCAATCCGAGTTTCCTCCTATCGCAATACTTAGTATCAATAACTGCTCCAATAGCATCTTAACTGATCAGCTAGGATTCTAAGTAAATACTCCACTTTGCCCAGTCCTTGACTAACTTCAATTTACTTACTACAGATGCGTAAGTGGCGCTTTGAAAGGACATAATTGTAAATAAAGCTTGGCTGGGAACCTATTAAGATAAAGGGGAGAATATATAAAAGAACAAATTGTACACGAAAAAAAAAAGACAAAAACCAAGAGAGCAAAAAATAAAACGAAAGAGGAGGGCATATTCAAAGATTTGTATTTGCTTTAAATATACATTTAATATGTTATCCAGCATTGTTTAAATTCTTTTACATTTTAAAAAATAACAAGGATGTCCATATTTAGGCTTTGCATTAGATTGTCCAAATCTAATTTTCACAAGATAGCTCGTAGTCCCGACGTGCGCCTGTATTGGTCACTTCTGCATCTGACGAATGGGCCATCTCGACAAAACTAGTTTTGCTTAGGTTACAGTCCAACCTCATACGGATTAAAATTGTAACTTTCAGATTTGGCGTTGTCTTAATGCCAGTGATCTTCTATGAGCCGAGGCTTCCTAGTATTGTGAGACGAGATAACATTGAATGCTAGAAGAGTACTGTGCTACAAATACCAACACCGGATATGAACTACGCATGATACATGTACTTAAACTTAAGGTCAGCAAAGGTGAACTATAATACGATGTAACCCCCAGATTGATAGACTTGCTCTCAGTAGTAGCAAAACCTTCATTGGCGATAGTATATTGAAAGGTGCTAGATGCCTTTTAAGAGGGGGAGTTTGCTTTACCCTTATAGTAGACAATGGCGTAGTTATACTTACGTTTCTATTCTATTAATTATACAGTTTGTCGTTGAACTGAGCTACTATTAATCTACCAGAATTATTGTCTGCCCCCCTGACATAGTAAATGCACCTGTGGTCTGGTAGACGCCCAAGACTAAAGATCTTGCTTATATGGACAGTCTTAGATATAAGTTACCTTTATACTATGTCAATAGTAAATAGTTACCAACAAAGGCTAGGGGTATCGTAGGGATAAATTGTTCTTTCAGATTCACATTTTATAAGTTGTGCTCCGAATTTTTTATATATTATTTTTACAATTTTTTGTTTGCCCAACTTAATAGGCACCTTAATAATATGCGAGCTAATTGGATGCACAGTTTTTAAATTTAATTTTGTGAATCTGGTTACGCGCTAACGCAAAAATACGGATATTAGATGAAATCAATATTAGCTTAAAATTATATATGGAAAAAAAAATGCAAAGATAGAGTTTTAAAGAGAAAGTGAATCTAATAACTATGGTCAATAATATGCTATTAATTAGTGTTAATTTGAATTAAACAGTAAAATGGAGCAACATGTATAACAAATACTGTCTCATTTAACGGAGAATTCCCGTCCCCCATCTCTTAAAGTGGTCACGAAACTTTGGAGGCTAGCCCTGGGCCGGCCATATAGTTTTGTAATAGCTTTTTAAGGGGATGCGTACTACCGCTATAGTTCTACAACTGGCGTTATTTTGTACTATTTTTTTCGGGTGAGATGCAAACTTTATTTTTCCTTTCTTTGGAGGCTCTCAAACGCAAAATACATATTTATATAAAGTCTGCTCTATTTTTTGACTATTCTTTTTTCATCTTACCTTTTTAACCCTACAAGTTTAAGCGCTCTTCCTGTTAAAGTAGCCAATCTTTTGTTTGAGAGCTTAGTTTCCACAATACAACTTTCTAACAATCTACTAAGGTCTAATTAAGTATATATTTTCTTAATATTATACAATAAATAGTATAAAAGGCTTTTGCTGTCACAAAATTTAAGGCTAACAGAAATTAAATGTATGAGCATTACTTCGCCTTGTATAGATTTGAAAATTGTCGGTGAGTTCCATGAGTTACGCCATCTGCAGTTATCTGGGTATGACTATATTAGCTGGGAAGAACTTTCTTTACTTAACCCGAACATAACTTTAATTAGGCCTAATACCGTGCTAAAAAACGTTACATCTTTTTTTACGAAGAAACGTTGTTTTGATACCCTTATTCTAGTAATTTGTTTTTATTCTGTAATTAATTAACATTTAATTCTGCTTAGAATAGTTTTAGACAATTAAATGATACCACCGCTAAATATCTCACAAACTTTGTAGATCTTAAGAAATTGGGTTTACTTTTTTTTTTGGTATAAAATGGTTGCCGTTGCTTTACCTTTTAAAATATTAAAGGCGTAAGAGGCTGGAGTATCACTGAGAACGGTACCTATAGGTTAAGCTCTCCCTTATTAGAAAGTTATCTGAATCGGCTGCCGCAGGTTTAAACTTCATATGTAGCATAGAAGGACTAGAAAGTTTGGACGCTAGCCTACTTAAATGTCGCATTCAAGTCACTCACTTGAAGAAGTTAAGGAATGTGGAAAGTCTTCAAATGAACTGGACGAGGCTAAAAGTTTTGGATTTATGGTGACACGCCTCTGTTGATACCTCTATGGATTTATTATAACGTATTATTATTATTTAAGTGTGTCTCTTCCTGAACTTAGCAATTTAAAGCATTTAGAAATTGACGGTTTAAATTTTTCTGATAAATATCTCAGAGTAATTCTTTCAAGGCATCCCACTTTGTTAACAAAATTTTAGCACTCGCTTAATAAATAATTGTTATTAGATTGCCCCACTTGAGACACTTTAGCAACGCCTTTAACATCAGCTTGTTAGACTTTACCGCGCTCAACGACACCACGCTTTTTTCTCTTAATCTTTCTAATACTTACTTCCCTCAAAAGGTTGCTTTTTTGTTTATTTTCTTTACTCGCACTACAACTACAAATTGTTATGATAGAATTGTTCCCTTCCCGTCACGTTAAAGTTTCTTGACTTGTCCTACACCAGAGTGGGGTCCTACTGTTTTTTTTTTGTTGGTGTTAGTACGCCAGCTTCTTATAACTCGTCCCTTTAGGAAGGACGACCTCTTTTCCATTTTAAAGCGGTGCGTCTCCCTAGAAAAAATTATCCTCTTCGGCACAGAAGTCGCCTCAGAGAGGTTGGACGCACTTTCGCAGACTTTCCACTTGGACATTGTCGTGAGCGAGAGATAAAAGTAGCGAATAGGAAGTTTATTGCCTAAATTAGCCAGTCACACTCTGAAGGAGACTGCTTGCCCGGTTACTGTGTCCACTATCAGTGCGTTGTTCAGGGGGTAGAACTGGCGGGTGAGAACTTTTATCCCCTCCTGTGCAGCGATGCCTGGTTGCACCCCTCCCATAAACCAGCTTATAAAAAAAGATAATGATAATATGTACGAAACCGCTGGCGCACGCTGCCACGCTGTGAATCTCGCTCGCTCCAAAGCGGCAACTATACGCCCAGAAAATTATTGGATCAACCTACAAATACTAAAAAACCAAACTTACAGTTCAATTAAGTATTCGTCTTCTATTTTTCTATTCGACTTCATTTCGTTCAAAACCTTCAAGCAGAGTTTAGTGAGTAGAATAAAAATGTTTATATTTCAACAGGACAAAAAATACACCTCCGCAAGACAACTCTTTAGGGTCAGCAAGTCGCCTAAATAATTGCTAGTCCCCGTTCCTTCAAAATTAAATGATAACTTTTGTTTTGTATAAACGCACCGGGCTGGCTGGTGTACCAGGAGAGTGCCCGTATCTACGCTGAAAGAAACGAGCCGCCTTTAGACAGAAGTACCAGGAAAAAACCTCTGCGGCTATCCTCAATAATAACAATTTACCTATAAAATTAGAAATTTCCGCTTTAAATAAACTTACGCTGTACATTAAAGTCGTCTAAACGAGCTTCTTCATGCTGAAGGGATGTACCTAACTAAGCTCGTTACTGTTGAAACCAAAGAGGAATGATAATGCGAGATACCTTCAAAACACTTTAAAGTGGCCGAGTTTTCGCAGATCGTTTTGATCTCCTCGTCATCAATATAGTCCTCTGGCTTCGTCTAAATATTAATATAACGACGGTGTCTTAAAGCGCTAACTTACGAGACCGCAGCGAAGCAGCAGGTTGTGAACCCTTGCGGAGACCATCGATGCGTGTTTAACTGCCTCTTGTTGGTATCTGAAGCGACCTTGAGTGGAGAAAGACTGAGCATGGTCAAATATACTGCAATGTACAGCAGTAGTAGCTGGCTGTAGTTGGCCGTTCCCGCCGTCATATCGGGCAGCACACCTCTGATGAAAAGTTATTTGTAGAGATCGAAGGACACTTCGCTTGAGCAACCTCAATGGTAAACGACCGTTGTTATCGTAGAAAGTGAAGTCCCTGACGGCCCGCGCTAGGAACCAAAATGTGTCGCTCTAATAACAGAAAAACAAGTTTTGGGCAGCCTTCCCTACTTTAATCTTTTACACGTGCGACACGTAAAAGCATCTAATATATTGCTGATTCCCATGAACAGCGTATAATTACACAATCTCCGCAGTAGGATACTTGATAATAGAAGCAAAGTTTTTACTTTTTTGGTTAGACTATCACAGCACGGATGCCTAAAAACCTCGAGAACGTTTGACGGGATCTTCGGAAGTAAAAGGTTCGTTGTAAATTGGGAAAAAACAAAAAAAGACTAGTTGTACTTCTGAACGACGCCAAGCGTAAAAAGCAAAGGAGAAGGCCTCCTCAAAATTCACTTCGTTGCCTTCAGAAAATTTCTTGCCACCTTTTCGAGTAAAATAACGTATTATAATAGAAGACTTTTTCAATCTTACATGATCAAGCAAACTATATAAACCTTCTTGAATAAGTTTTTTAAACTCATCTTTTTCTATTCTTGTTTCGGGAGGTCGACCGGAATGCTATTGCAAACGAGCCTTACATAACTTTGCAACTATTTTGATCTCACATTTTACCAATTCAAGCCATTTTTTTAAGTAAAACAAAATAATTAATAAATAAGGCACATCCCGAAGTTGCGTTGAGTCAAGCGAATCTTTTAAGTAAAAATAAGGACTTCGAGTTTGAAAATTACCCCCGAAAATGCCTGATACCGAGATCGGTAGTGGTAATTAATTTTTTCAGAGCCGGAAATGGGGCATCGCACTGAAAGTCGTGGGGAAGGTTATCCACATGCCCTTGGACCACTTATAAAAGTAATATAAAAATCTCAAACACTGCCCGAATGAATGCAGGAAAACCAGTGTGAAGAGCGTGGACTATACGGACGTAGGCGATCATCCCATAAGCAAAGACCAGTATAAGCGGAATGTTTTTGTCCCATAAATCTCTCCCAACGTATTGTAGAATTCTACTTATAATAAAAAGACATGTAGAGGAGATCTCGAGGAGCAGGGAGAACCTCTCTGTTAAGTTAGCACCAATTACCAAAGAAAATTTATCAAAAAAAGTTGGCTCGGTCTTTAAAATGGTTAAAACACCCTAATAAATCGAAGATCATCATAACAGAATTTAATAATAAGGCAACAATCGAAAAAAAACTTCGGAAATAAAGTTTCCAGTAACTTCGGGATTTAGCTCCTGCAATAACTCGTAAGTGCATTCGGCCCTAGAATGATCAAGCTTACCCTTTTAATATTTAAGTTGTACGGTTTGCCGATGTGGTAAATTTAATTTACCTCTGCTATGAAAAAATTGTTGCCGTAGTCAACTTCCTTAACTGTCGTGTCATCCACAATTGTAAAAGAACCAACTCCTTAATTTTTAACAAAAAATTTAAGCAACCGAATTTTTCAGTTTTAATTTAGAGTATATATTCTATTTAAATAAATAAAAATTGATCACACGTAGAAACCAAAAATTGATTCTTAAATTAAATATTAAAAAAAATATATGAAAGCTGTACTTTAAAATAAAAGTTTAACTGTAAAGTATTTAGCGGTTACTTTTATAAGAAACGTTTTAAAGAAAAGATGAATAAAATATAAACCTGCTAAAATTAAATTTTTGAGGGCTTCAGTTCCAGTTGCGTCGGCATTTATCAAGCAGACTTTAGAATTTCTAAGCGATGTTTGACCTTGAACGCCCCATAATCTTCAAATTACATAAAAAATCTTCAATTCATATTTGCTATAAGTAATAAGCTACTAATAATAATAACATTAACTATTTCAAAAGGCGCTCAGTTTATTAATTATTAAAATATAATTTTATTAAAATTTCTTAAAAGCTAAGGTAAGCCGTATGCTATACAGTGTGAAGGAAAAACAATAAGTATAAGGCAATACTGAATTTGTCTCTCGTAACGCTTTTCGGTGAGCCCATCCATTTTAATAATTATTTTTTACTTCGGTATGATAAACAAATATATATAAGTACTATTAATGGTATAGCTGTATCTAACATTATAGGAAGAATATACTAGTATCTAACTTACAAACTGATACGTGTTTAATATGGGCGAAAAGACAGCATCCTGGTGGACAGTGGTAATTTTAGCAGCCAATCAGGTAGAGTAATGTTCGTCTGGGTTGGTTGTTAAGAAACTGCTAGACGAAACTACCAGGGGAAGTGCCCTGCTGTTAATAGGTCCTTCCCGATTAGCTGTATCTATTCCATAGTTTCGCGTGTAAGGTGCCGTCTGGCCTTAATTATATAACTTCTTTACTTTTTGTATTGATTAAAATATTTCGAGGTGATGATAAACATAATAGTGGAATGTGAATTTCCTAGGGCAGCGCCCTTCTATTTGTTGATCATTAGGGACTTTCTAAAAGCGCCTGTCAACTTTTCTTGGAAAATCTTCAGTGGATAATCGCAATAGACTTTTGAAACTAGTTTACCATATTATTAATTAGGTGTTGTGTCGCAGCAGAACTATTATTTATGAGTGTTCGCTCTAATAATTTATCTTAGCTTACTTGGATGCTATGTTTGTGCACAACTTATGGGAAGATAAAGTACGTTTATTTTAGGGCGTTAGTTATATTTAACTGATATAGCGCACATTCATTAATATCCCTATACTGATGTAGTACTTGGAATGAACTACCAATGTCTATATGGCAAGATGGCAGTACCAAAGGTATGAAGAGCCTCCCGTATAATTGTTTATACAAGTTTTAAAGTTCTACTTTTAAGGGCGACAAAGATAATTACAACTAATAACGATAATAACCCGACGTCTCTAAAATTAATGACAGTAAAAATTTTAAACAGGCAGTATTGTAAAGAATATCAATATATAATGAGCATGAAGACAACTGTAACACTGATTCTATAAATAAATATAAGGACAAATTTGAACCATTTCGATTATTTGCTTTTCCAAAAATATATATTACAAGAGCGGTTAGCCCTGTTTAGGTACTTCTACTCTCTAACACTATATTTTAACCTTAAACGAATTGTCAAATTTCCTAACGTAAGTTTTTGTGAGACTAGGAATACACTAACTGAAAACAACTTAAATTAGAGTTCGAGATCCCATACGACTGGTACCTACTCCCCAGAATTTTAATTCCTGGAAAAATAAATATATAATACTTCTTTTTATTGTAACTAATCAACTTTAGGTGAACCCTCAAAATTATAGTTATATTTTCTAAAACTTTTGCTGCTGATAATAGATATATGGTCAACTGACTTTTATTTAATATTGCATTAAATGTGTTAATTATGACCTTAAAACACTAAAAACGGAAGAGAACTCAAAGTGTACAGTTTGCAGCGAAGAACATCCACTTTTGAGACTATTTTTTACCCGAAAAATGCTGGACACTCAACCGTCGCGACAAATATAATATTGTAAAAGGTAGTTTTTAAATTGCTGAATGGGATTAATCCCAAAAAAAAATTAAAATTTACTTTAGTAACCTTTATTCCTGCACGCCAAATACAATCAATTATACAAACCATCTTAACAACCCAATTTAAAAGATAATTGTATGTTACTGACACACATTATACAAAAGTGGTAAGTAGCCCTATTATGGAAAAAATGTCTAGGAGTCATTAAGACAGTAGCCTTCTATACAAAAGCTTACAAAATTGATGTAAAAAATAATCTTTCTAGAGTCTCGAACAAATAATTCCTACTAAAATTAATATAAACAGCCTTATCAACTCTTCCTACTTAAATGAAACAGGCAAAGAAAAAAAATGGCAAAACCTTAATTGTCACTATGACGCAACGTTTGAACAACTTTCTAAAGAGAGGATTAGTTTTATTCATTTACTAAAGAGCTAACTTATTCGCTTATAATTCTTAAACGCTCTTATGATCGATATGAAGATATTTATATATCCATTAAAAATACAAGAAGCTTCCTCTGAACACATTTCTTTGAAGAACTACTTAGATCAACTTACCTTTCTAAAAAAAATCAAAATTGCTGAAGAAAAAAACCTTTAACGATAAACTGTATAAGTCTACCAATGGGAGAAATCAATCAAGAAGAACCACAGTCAATATCGACCCATGGCACACTTATTATTAGACAAATAGCATTTTATGAAGCAACTTTATTTGTTAGAAGTCAAAAAAATTAATCACACAACCTATCAACTAATTTTTTTAATAAAATCGCAACTCTATATAAAGTTCTTAGAAGAGAAAACAAAGTTCTTGTAACATATGTAAACTCCTTGTGATCTTTTATAAATCCTCTTCAAGAACAGGTCAGACGCCCAACTGGTTTAACTGCACGTCCTTATATATAAAGAGGTGCTTGCGAGATTATATAGGAGAGCTTAAATAATTAAGCGAAAACTCACTTTCAAGCGAATAAAAAAGAATATAGATGTAACCATAAAACGTAAGAAAATTAAGCCAATCTCATTAGTCACATAAAAAAATTATACAGTATCATGTATTAAATAGCAATAAGGCTGAACCAAATCTTATACAAGACGTAACTTTTTCGGGCACCTATATACCAAGGAAACACTAATATCATTATGCAATAAATACAAGCGAAAAGTTTATCGGTGCATAAGCCGCTCTCGTGTTTTATAAATCACCCAGTACAAAAGGTATATAAATACTAAACACTTCAATAGGTCGCTTCTAAGGAGCCTCGACCAACCAATCTAATTACTTGCACTTGTAATTCTTATAAAGTACGTAAAAGTTTAAAAAATTTATAATGACAGAGAACTACAATTAATATATATAGCAATATCACCAATATTTCTCATTTCATATAAACAACTTCCAAAACGATCCACAATAATATATCACAAACATTATGTACCCATTAACAAGTGTAAAACCAATCATAGATGTGTATTTACTTTAAGTGATTTGTATAACCAATTTCTTCCATGCTTTCTCAATAAGCTGATATGCGACCTGCGAATAGACAGCAAAACGAAAAATACCGGGAAACGCAACAGCCTTTAAAAGAATTCCTATACTGCGCTACTTAGGTACAAAATTATAGCAAGCCCTTCTTAACTACGCATACTGCTAACCATCTCAAGTTCTAAAAGTTTTAAAGGATAGTAAATAGATACAAAAGCCTTAACCCTTATAAAAAAATTATTCACCACAAGCAATAATCACTAACAAAATTTTTCTTTATTTTTCTTTATTTAATAATAATAAAAAAAATAAATATCAACATAACGGAATTAAAAGACTATAAACTCAATTTTGATTATAAATTATAATTAGAAAGCACACTCGATGCATATATATACAAGTGGCGGAGAACAAAGATACTCAGCCCAAAGGCTATTCCTATGAATAAATAAAATAATTAGCTATAAAAGCAGACCAAACAAAAAGAAGCAAATAAAGTTTTAATTTATAGGCAACAAAAGTTAAATCCTTAAAGGGAGACGCGTTGTAGTTAATATGCTATTAATTTCCAAAATGAATTTTTATTCATAGCTTGCAGACTTTTTAATTAGTGGAAGTACCAACTACTAATTATCGCCTCACTTTATTAGTTTCTCACCAGCCCAGTGTTTTAACACATAACAGGCTGACTCTACAGCGTTGTAATTCATTGTGCAAAAAATGTTTAGCAAAATAATAATTATAACCAACGCATGAAAGCTTGTATAAAAGAAAATGAACTTAAAAAAATAATGAAAAAATATAAAGAAACTAAAAGGCTAGAGTTGCAGATAAATATAATAAGGTATCGAGGTAAAACTACGGAAAATATAGTAAATGCCAATAGGAGAAGACCTTGAGTGTGGCCAGCATGATCCGCTCCCCAATCAAAATCGGTGTTATGAAAAGTTATGCCAAACACTGAATACCTACAAACACCGAAAAGTAAATATAAAATAATTATATATAGAACGTAAAAAAGTAATAAATTAAATACTCTATAACTACTAACAAAGTAAACATACAGTAAAAGTGTATAAATATATTAAGTATTTCACTTAAATCTTCAATAGCCAAGCGCACCAAAATCAATACCATATGTCACTAAATTGGCGCTCTTAGCTTTAGTAGTAGAAACTAATAAACCAGAAGTAATAATATTATGCTCTAAAGAGTTTAGCAAAAATAATATAACCCAAGAAATTCTCCAACTTATCAAAATTTTTCCACTTAAATAATAATTAGTTTGTAAATAATCTATAAGCTAGCAAGTAAAACATTTTAAAAACTGCCTCAAGTTATATATTTTTTCAAAGTGATTGTTATATTATAATAAGCTTACCAGGGCGTCCGTAGCTGCAGAATTTTTACTAAACCAAGAAAATAACCAAAACTTGTACAATTAAATACTTAATTATTAAAAATAGAAAAATAAAATTTAAAGAACTTAAAAGTTTTCCAAAGTAGATATTAAAAAGTACAATAAAAAACTTCTATAATGCTGAAAGGATGTTATATATATGCAAAAAAAACTATAGTAAGAAAAAGAAAGTTATAAAATAAGTCTTTTTTAAATGTATAATAACACAAAATTGCAAATAAAATTCTTCCTCTTTTAAATGAAAATTTAATCTTTTAAAATTCAAAGTTTATAATATAAAAGTTTATAATTTATTTTATCTTTATTGAAACCAAACACTTTATATAATTTTGTTATGTACTTAAAGCTATTAAAATTCTAACTAATAAAATTTAATTAAAACATTTTATTCTCTTATGAAACAACAAAAAAAACAAATACTTTTAAAAAGCCTCAAAAAATAGTTATATAATAACTTTAAACCTGATAATGTTAAAAAGATCCAACAGATTCAAGGCGGACTTAAAGCAAAGAGTTATCAATCTTTTCTTGTCTACAATATACATATTATAAATAAACAAATGCTTCATGTAACTTTTTTTCTTAGATATCAAAAAACTTATATTATTATAGTACTAAAAATATGTGAATTCAAATAATCCTGTTCACCTTTAAATATAAAAAGAAAAGCGATTAATATTTAGTTTTTAATAACTAAATTTTTACAAGCAAGTCTTAAACTTTTCCGAATTATAATTGAACTTTTCTTACGAAGAAGTTAAACAACAATAAATTATCTTATTATATACCTAATTCCTTGTTGAAATTTATATAAACGTTCAGTGTTGTATACTTAAACAAATGTTATTAAAAAAAAAGACTTAAAAGTCTATATCCTCCACGGGAGACAACGTCTTGATAAAAGTAATTAAAATTAAAAAAGTTAACTATGTTTTACCTTTTTTATTTCGTTGTTCCGCCGGGCGGGCTAGTAAAGTATACATTTTCTTCATCGTTAAACAGAGCTCCAACGATACAACAGCACAAACACCTGCAACAGTGAAGATATATAATCCGTTACTTTTAAGGGGATGTAAGATATAATATTGGCGGTTATTATATTTAGAATCATTTAATAAAATTTCGTAGACAAAAAAAAACCCAAAAAAACTTTTATAGCTATCCTGCAAAATCTTTTAGATTTACACGAGAATTCTCATTGTCAATAACAATGTGCACCCGGAATTAATATTAAATTTCAAGAAATATAATATATAATAGTTCGTTGCAGAACGACTTTAGGTGCTTTTTAAAATTGGTACAATGGCGTCTTTGTGTAAAAAATCGTAACACTCTACAGTAATGGTGTGTACAGCTAAAATTTATCGATATTAAAACATAAAATGTCGGCTTTATTACCGGAGCTAGCGCCAGCGTAAGTACAGTAAGCCAAAATCCGGGGAGCAATAAAGATAGAAAGGCTTTTAGAAAGTTCATTAATCCACTAATAAAGCAAAAAAGTAAGAAAATATCACGAAACTCAATAACGACTCCAAATAATTCTAATAAAGATTTATAAACTAATATATATTATATAATATAAAAAAACAGTTTTAAAAGTGTTCACTGAAAACTTTAGTAATAAGGGAATCGCCTTTCAAGTAAAGTATTAGAGAAAGCCGATCGCTCAGTTGAGTCTCTTTAAACCGGGTCTCAACGGCGCCCGCAATACCTTAAAAGAAACAGAAAATCATAGAAAAAACAAACAACTATAAAAGCTTTTACTTAATCTAAAATAGTACATTATAAACCTTAAAGGTTAACATGTTATCATATTTAAAGTAATAAGAAAAAAATAAAGAAAGCGCACCTCCCCCTAAGTAGGCAATTAAAAGACCTGGTAAGCCCAATTCTTGGTGAACTGTGTAGCCACCAAAAAATAATCCAAGCAAGTTGGTATACAAATGCAGCTTATCCTTTAAGGTGAAATTAAAAAAATTAAGTAAAGGAAAGCTTAGTCTTAAATAATCAAAAAAAAAAATGTTATTAAACCTTATGAACAAACATGTACAAAAGTGCCGTCCAGTAGCGCTTGTTACTCCAGTTAGCTCTTGAATATATAAAATTTTCTAGATAAAATTAAGCTATAGTACTATTCAAACATAGTATATATAATAATATAAGTATGAATAGTAATATATAATGAAAATTATTACAATACGAGATCAGTATTAATAAAAAAGTAAAAAATACTTTGTAAAAAAGACAAGTCACGCGGCCATGAAATAGTGAGAACTGGTCCTTCCTCCAAAGTCGGTACCAACAGGTGACAAAAAATAAGAGGTGATATTTCAACGATATAATCGAAGAGCATTTCTCTTATTAGAAAGTTAATAGAAACACTAGCATTACGAATACTTCCTACGTCGTTAGGGACAAAGTGAATGGATAGTTTATGACTTCCAGGGTTCCACGAGGGTTACTGGAGTTTGCAAACCGCAAGGCGAGATCTAAGTATGGTTTATCTTATGCACCGGTCGTAACCCCTGTAAGGTAGGCCCCATTTTTTGGCTTGGTGAAAAAATCTAAGATATGGCAAGCAAGAAGCTCTAAATAAAAAATAAAATGAAGTTCTTCAAAGAGAAACAGTAAAAAGTGTAACCCCCATGAATATATAAAAATTATTATTAATATTTCTTTACATAACTTCTTCTATGTACGGCCATTCTGATTGAATGTTGCGTAATGTAGCCTCTTAAAAAAGAAAATATAACCAATATGAATTTCTAATAGCTTATTATTAATATTTCTTTACAAAAGTTTTTCTGGAGTTCATTAGCATTACTAAACTTTTCGCTTGTATACTTACTAAATATTGATATAAAATTTCTATTAGAGTACAATTTAACTTTAGTAATGCGTCTTTTATAAATATTTTTTTAAAAGAACAGTAGTACAATTAACTTGTGAATTATTTTTGTGGTAAAACTTATAAATAACCAATAAAAACGTAATTGTGAAGGTTTGGGCTATCTAGAATCAGGTATAATTGTTTTACTCTTATACCTAACTTCTGTGAAATAAGTTCTGTTTTGTAATGAAAGAAATCAGTAACTACCAAACAAATCATATATTCTTCAACACTTATAACTGAAATAATCTGTATATTGCTATTAAAACAATTTGTAATCACTATTAACATATTAATTATAGTTTTTAATGAAAGGAACTTTAATTTGGGAACCGAATTTTGTTTAACAAAAAATCTAAATGAGTTTAGAAGAGCATAGATTTAGTGTTTTCCTCTGACAACTGAGTATTATGAATAATAGTCTTATAATCATGATTAACAAATAGTAACTTTTGTTTATTTTTAAGATAACCCTTATTTTAGTAGAATTTAGTATTTTTTTAACAAATTTCTGGATGCTTGTCTACGTTAGTTAATCTAACTATAAATAGTGCTTAACGGTATGTGCACTATTATTTAGTTTAAATTTTTGCAATGGTCTCTGTTTATAATATCCTTTAATTCTCTAAACTCTTGATGACTCGCTCTATTTTGTCTAACTATCCTTTAAACAGTTGGCAACGATAGAACTTTTAGCCTTATAGACTAGAACAATATCGTGGACTTACCCTTTTTAATCATGCAATACTTCCTCCAACTTTGAGACTGAAAGAACCTCACAAATTTATTGAACTAAAATTTTTTAGTTAAGATAGATTTGACATATATACATACAGGTTTAAGATAGTCTAGATAGATTTAGTCTAACAGATTATTGTTGTAACGGATAAGGTAAAGATGGATTCGTAAAGCACATCTAAATTAACTGCGTACTGGCAGTGGGCCGTACACTGAACAGCCTGTAGATCTTTAACGTTAATTAAAGTCGTATATTAGGGTGTGCAACACAATTATACAGGTTACAAAAACCCTTCAGACACAGTTCAAAACACAAATTGCAAATACACAAAATACGGAAACCCAGAAAACATGAAACCACTAAACAACAGAAGCAAAAAAGAGCGTAACCACCAAAAATAGAACGCAAAAATAAAAAGTATAATACATTAATATTTTTTATATATTAGTAAATTGTGCAGATGTTCGGTAATATCGAGCGCAGACTGCTTAATCTCGCAGATAATTATATTACAAGGTTAGACCGTAATCAGTTTTGGTAGATCTCCCACAACAAACTTTCTGCATGTGTTAAAGGTACAACAAGACTGCGCTTAAAGCGCATCGTGGGGCCTTCCAAACTGTGAGCCTTCCCAGAGTTCGTTTGTAAGTTCTTGGATCCACTGGTGTTTTGGATGGCTACTAACAAGTTCAACAGAAACTGAAGTTGCATTTCGGAAAAAGACCTCAAGTCGTTCTCAACCCAGGTTGTCATGTAACGTAGTGTTTCGCACGAAATAAGGTGCGACGGTTATTATTCCCAAGAGCTCGTTTAGCTGGATCGTATGTCCAAGCAATATATGCATAGGCCATAAAAAGGCGTACGCATAATTTATAAAGGTGCAGCTTATTGCCTTGTGTTTTTAGCACATAGCGGGTAGAATGCGCGAATTGCTGCTTTGAACTTAGTCGTAACGAACTCTACGTGTGAACTTCAAGTTAGTCGCATATCGATGGTGACTCCAATTATTTGACCTAAGAGCCCCATGGGATCTAAACATTTTCGAGGGTTGGAGGCGGGAGATGCATTTTCTTCAGATGAGGGTTGTCTCGTTCTTTGTTTCAATGTTTACTCACTGCCTACACTAGTGGTCAAATATTTTCAAATAGCTCTGTAGGCGTTGCCATGGTAATGAGGGACTGGCTTCCTTGAGGTCGCATAAACTGCAGTGCCATCGGAATAAAGTGCTCGCGGGGTGTGAGGGTTCGCAGGGAGTGGAATATCTCGCACGTATAGCGCGAAGAGTAGAGGCGAGAGCAGAGAGCCTTGCGGAACACCAGCTGTCAGTCGACAGTAGGGAGACAGCGCAGCCTCAGCTCTCACTCGAAAGGCGCGTCTGCGTAAAAACGACGCAATTATGCTGTAGAGGACTAACGGGGCACCTAATAAGCGTAGTCTGCGTAGGAAACCCTCGTGTCACACACGCCAAAGGCCTTGTCAGCATCGAGAAATATGACCTTCGTGGACAACTTAAAATTGAAGATTCGAGTTGTCCACTCCACAGAGCGCAAAAGTTTTTGTCATTGAGTGACCTCTTCGGAATCCAAAAATTGGAATTCTGTAAGTGTTTTGTGTCCTTCTACAAAATTCTTCTAGCCTGCGTAGTAGAACTACCTCCACAGTTCTGCCAAAAGCTGAAAGAGGGTTAATGGGAGGATATTCGCTGGGGTTCGCTGGAGCCCGTGGAGTCTTGGGAAGCATCACCACAGTAGCCGTTTTCCATCACGTGGGGAAGAGTCAAGCGAGATTGAAGAAGACCGAGAACAGGAGAGTTGCTTAAGCGCCGCCGGCAGCAGTTTTTTTAGCATTTCGTTAGTAATACCGTTGAAGGCGGGTGCTTTCCATTGTGAAAGTGCAGAAACTATATCAGTGATTTCATCAGGTGAGCTCTGTTTAATAAGCCCTTCCACAATAATCGTAAGACCCTGCGGTGTCTTGCCTCGGCCTCAAAGTTTGTCCAAGTGGGAGATACACATTGAGCAGCTAAATGGTCGGCAATGAGCGTCACCTTGTCTCTGTCGTATCACACCATTATTAAGTGGCGGAAGTGGTGTGTGGTAATGGTTTTTAACACGTTAAGCGCCAAAAGGATGACCGGCTTTCCTCCGCCGATATATTAGGTTAAGATACACCACTAAATACACAAAAAACAAACCCCTGTAATTTTTCACAGGAAAAATGATCGGTGAGTAAACCAATTAAGAACCTGAAAACAGCCAAATAAAAATTTAAGAAAAAAATAAATTAATTTTCCTAGAGAATATTAAATAATTTGACATTAAATGGATACAACTAAGTAAAATTTTATAAAATCTAATTTGGTTTAATTAAATTTACAATGCAAATATGTAAGCATTTATTGACCTTTCGTAAAGGGGTACAAATACACAAAAAAAAGTTTAAAAATTACCTGCCTTGATATTTTTTTTACCATCTTGCATACTTTGTTTTATGTAGTACGTCAGCTTACTTAATTATACCCTTAATATATATATCTATATTTGAATTCTTTTATGTAATTTACTTTTTTTATATACATTTAATATAAATTTTGATAGCGCGTTTTTTATAAAAACGTTTATAAGTCATACTAAGTTCAAGTTTGACCGTACATCCTATATTGCAAAATATTAAAGAAAAAAAACAATTTTTCGGTATGTAGACATATTTGTTTTGTACATTAATTTTATTAATGAAAAAATTGCCAATAAATTTATTGGTGTAGATTTACTTTGTCGATAATTTTAAAATATTTATTCTTTTATCTCTCTCACTAAGAGGTCAAAGATGACCTACGTAAGCGGAACAGTCGTATCTCGCCCTAACCATCATTCGGTCACTTAAGGTTGTACAAAAATCTATAACGAGAACCTTTTCATAAGCGCCATGCCTAGTTTAAAGCTTCGCGACTAAATTACTGAGACCCGGATTATTTCTTTCACCCTTGCTCTTTGCACTTTGTGTGCGCAACATGCCAGAGTCGACCTCCACACTCGAGTTACCTTATAAGCAGAGGAGACGGCAAATTACCCTTCGTCAGAGTCGCCGGCTTTGCTGCGCCAGCATTTGCAGTGCTACCTAGTCACGTTTGCCAGCCGGTGTTGTCGTCGGAAAATTGCTGTTACTATGGAAAAAAAGCGGAACACCTTTTAAAACGGTTCCCTGCAGCGTCACTGCTAGTCTTCAAAAGCGCGGAAATCCTGTAGTGTTTCCGGAGAAATATTCGGGCGTTCGCACGTAAATTCTAAAGCGGCGGCTCAAGCTCTTTATGCCCTTTGTGCCAAAGCAAAGTTTCGTTATGCAACAGGCAACGCTATTATGTGTTGGTGCATCCGGCTATTATGACATTAGCACTGCTTGTATTATTGGAAACTGCAATACCTATTTATAATACTTTGAAGCCAAACTTTCTAGGGTAATATGGAAGAGTAGAAGTGAAACTGCGTTAATATCAGAAAGCTGGATGTACATTCTCTATGGTCCGAAAAAGAATTGGCTAAATAAATTGTTGTGACACTACGAGCTCAAAAGAGAGAGGAGAAGCAAATAAAGTTTATTAGACAGCGGCTGCACCCGAAATAATCTCAATTAGTTCGTTTGTGATTACAGCTTGGCGGGTGCGGTTGTAGGACAAGGACAGCTTATTTATCATTTCTCCTAAAACAAAAACATTATTAGAAAAAGAAAGCCTCAAAGGTTTCACTCCAACTCTACCCGCATTTTTAGTGGCATTATCCATAGCGTTCATCCGAGCCGACTGCTCGCTAGCGGAACCTTCGTTACGTAAATGCATTAAAAGTTGGTTACAAAACTCCTGCGAATTTTCGCTATAGAATGCTAACTTTCAACCATAGCGTGGTAAAGGGACAAGGCCATGTGAAACTCCTGGTACGCCTGCAGAGTGTCTTCTTCGCACTGATATCCGATCAGCTTTTCTATGTATCAACAATATGTGATTGTAGAGCAATATTGCAAGCTACTCTATAGGGCCACCCGTCTCGCTCATTGCAGTGTGGGAGTAAATCGGAGAGGAGGCAGGCTGGTAGGACAGGGCTGATATAAATCTGTATATATAGAATAACTGGAGAAATCAGCGCAAGTGGAGAGCACAAGAATTATGTTACTTGCTGAAGATGATATTTCCGACAGAAAATTCACAGGAACTATTAAGTATTTTAGTTGCAATTGCAGACGCTTCCAGAAAAGAAGGCGGTCGCTTGTTAATTTTATAACAAACAAAGTCGACGATGCTTTAGTTATTAAAAATTGAAACTTTTCCATAATCGCTTATTGAGAAGAAAAGGCGATCGCCATATGATCTTTGAAGCTGAGAGCGAACTTTTTCCCCAATAACAACAAGTTGAGCTTCCTTACAAAAATTTATGTTTATTAAAGACTCCTTATAGAATGCAGTAAAACTTTGTTCGTTCACCAATATGCTTATTACTAGTTCATCAACTTCACTATGAGCAATACCTTATCAGCCTCTAGAAGTGGCTTAACAACTTTAGTGATGGAAGAATGGATCCCACCGCAGAGACCGCGATCTAAGTTAATATAAATGAACATATAAGTGAAATATAGTAGGTCGGATATACTAGGAATTTCTCTATTTAGGTAAAAGTCATCTACTTAAATTTATAATGGAGTTGTATAAACATGTAAAAAAACAATTATTTACCAAGAATTGCAATAATAATAAGTTGTTAATAATAACAAAAAAAGTTAATTTGCAAATGCCTACGAAAATATAATAAACTTAGTGAAGTAATTTAGCGTGTTACAGAGTGCAGAATGGATAAATTACTTATAAAAGCGTAAAATTCAAGTAAATTTACCGGAAGAAAGTGCAATAATTAATTTTCTTTTATTATGAGAATCAACTTGTAAATCAGCTTGAAAAGTTAGCGCTAAAATTTAATTAAAAAACAATAAATTAAAAGAAAGTTCCTTTTTTATAAATTTCGAACCTTGAATGCTTTGCACAAAACCTTTTCCGTTTCTCAATTCTCTTTCTGCTCTAGAATACTTGGCGGCAGACACCATTTTCATAGACTTGGTAATTTTTTGTATAGACTTGACAGACTTTAATCGAAGAGCAACTATAGGCAATACGTAAGAAAAAGAAAAAAGTGTAAAACATCTGAATAAAGGTATCATTTACTTTCTTTTAAAGTTGCCATCCCTCTACTATACTGAGTAAAGTTTGCGCCGAACGCCAGAACATTTTTTGTTAAGAACATGTTACCTTAAAATAAATTACTCCTGAATAGAACTAAGAGCGCTATTAAAATTATATACACAGCTCTGAATAAATTTACAAAACTCAAAAAAGAACTAAAGTGCAGACAAAGTTTTGGTTCCTACATATATTACCATTTCCCCCAGGCAGCCTACTACCCCTCGAGGAAAACTTTAGATGCTAACCTCTCAACCTCAGATATAAACAGGCACTTTTTTTACAACAGCCAAACCGCCATGTGTCTGTCTAATATGTTAAGAGCAATCTGAGGAAGGAGATTTGAAAAGTATAAATTATTTCTAATTTAATAAGTATCGACTTTTTCATTCTTTTACCTGGCGAGTTCACAACTATTATTTAAAAACTTAACGCTGAAATTGCTCTCGGAAAGATCTTTTTTAACTTAATAATATGATTTGAAGCGTAGTCAATAACTGGAACATTTTTTTTTTTCAGGAAATTTGCGTAAATGTTATGACGTAAGCAAGTTTAATAGGTTTAACAAAGGCTAAGTTTAAATTCACTTACCATAGGGAGGGGTTAACCATAAATAGTGTCAGGCATGACTGGAATCCAGCAATAGTTCTAAAGTGAATTTTTGGATTTTTCCACGAGAAGTAATGAAAAATGTTAAAGAAAAATGCCATTAAAGTGGGAGAATCTTCTGTATGTGTCCAATTTCTATTAGTTTTTTATTTTATTATAAGGATATACTATATTTGTCTAGCTTATAGATTTAAAAGTGGAATTACATAAGTCACAGTTAAACTTTGATAAAGAAAAATCAAGTACTTCTCAACCAACTGTAAAACCAACTCCAATAGAAAAGGTTTTCTTTGATAATAACTTTTTAAATTTCCTTAGAATAGTTTTATACTTATGCTTTTATAAACTTAAACTTTTAATTTTTTAGTTAATAAAACTTTTGTTTTATATTTTAATATTTATACGGAGATATAGCGGCTTTGTGTGTATTTGTTTTTAGTTTACCGATTTACCTGGTTTTACGTTTTACAGTAATGGACAGTTCGCAGTTTTTATACCTATATTTTTTTTTAATTTGTTTTTAATTTGTTTTTATAAAATTTTAGGTTTATAGTTAACAATGATAACAGCTTTTAGATTAATTAATTATTATAAATAGTCTATTAAAGGTAAAATTATAGTAGAAAAGCCAAAACAAGAGAAGAAAGTAGAAAATGAGAATGAAGATAACAAAAAGTATTTATATTATTGTCTTTCAATATTTTACTGGTTTATCAGTAAATTAACCAATATTGAGATTTGAAGAAATCAAAATTAAACTGGAGCAAAAAGCAAAAGTATACGAGAAAATGATGTTAGAAGGTTTGTTAAAAATATTATATATAGATATTTACCAATTATTACTTTTTATAGGAGCTCCAGAATCACTGGAAAATGGTAAAGGGAATCATCCTTATTAAAGAAGCTTGATTATTAATTTATATGCTTAAATATTGTGAAACCGTAGAGGATGGCTATCTGGTGGATTTTGAAAAGAAAAAATGGGAAAATGTTATTTTTATACTTTTCCCCATACCTTGTTTTTAAGTTTATAATTGTAATTAGGAAGATAAAATCAATGAATTATTAGAAGACCGGGAACAAATTTATAAACAAGAGTTATTAGAAAATTATGACCCAAGTATAGTTTAAAACGTTTTTATCTATTTGTTTGCTATAAATATTTACTGCCCTTAGAGACCGCAGTCGCCAACGAAGATGACTGGATTGAGTTTGTTGATTCTCTTGGCCGGTTTGTCTTTTCTAATAAATGTTTTCGTTATATATATATTTATTCAATAACTTTTTTTTTTAAGAATTATTTATTTATTTATGTACTTTTTGCAAAAATTTATTTACTAAGTATTGGGGTAATTTAAAAATCTAGTCTTTATTTTAATCCTTAGCTTTGTTAACGCGCTCTTCTTATTATCAGGATCTGAGTTTTTATGAAATTATTTGATGGTTTTGTAGTTTTAAAAAAGTAGTGAACTGTAAAGTCATTGTATTTCTAGTTGACCTTTTTGTTATTTAACTTGTAGCATTTATCCTTCTTGTGTCGTTTTCAATATCCTGCTTTCAGTTTACTGTTAAAATTTAATCAATTATTATTTTTGAAGATTGTATAGTATATTAATTCACTTATTACAGTTTAAGCTTGTCAACTTTTTATATTTTCAATCGTTTTGAATAGTTTTTATTAGGATTGTTATGTTTTTCTGTAGTATGTTTGAATTGTAGCACCCATAACATTTGCTCTTCTTGGTGATATTATAAGCTTATTTTATTGAAAGTGCGCACATCAAATTTTAAATGTTTTTGTTAACTTAAAAGTTTTTTTAAGAGAAAATTGTTAATTGTTTTTTTAGAACAAGAAAATGCCTTAAGGCTGATTATGAGGAATTTAAAAAAAGAGACTTGGAAATCCGCCCTCTGGATGGCGAGTAAGTTTAGTGGTGATTAAATTATTAAGTGTATCTCTTAATTTTCAAATAGATTATTGAAGTTATTTAATGTTCGTTTTGAACAAGTTTATGATAACACTAGTAAGCAAAATTGCTAGTGAATTTTTTTTTTTTTTAAAATTTTAGAGATTTAGTTGATAAAAGGAAGCAATGGCGAGAAGAAATAAGGGCGAAAGTGCTAAAGCTGGAAGAAGAAGAAAAAGAAAGAATGTCCAAGCCGGTAACTTTTTTGCACTACACTGAAGCCAGTCGTGGCGGTAACATAGTTTATCATTTACTTCATAAAATTAATAATTTTGCTTTTTTTTTTTATAATTCTTTTATTATTAAAAATATTAAATCAGTTTTTTACTATACTGAAAGTTTTTTTAGAATAATAATAATTATGTTTTATTTTTAATAAATGGTCGGGCGACATTTCTTATTTACTTTTAAAGAAATTCGACAATTGGGAGTTGGTTATTATAAATTTTCATCAAATGAAGAGGAAAGAATCAAGCAAAGAGAACTTCTGGATGGTTTAAGAAATAAAGTATAGTTTTTTTATTCATTTTCTGCAATTCTTATGTAGCTTATATTACAACAAAAAGATTAATTCAAAATAAAAGCTTATACTTTGTACTGTTAGACTGTCAACCAAAGGAAACGAGTACAAGATATGAAGCAGAAAAGAGAAGACACTTTGCGAAAACGGCTTGAAAAAGTAAAAGAGCGGAAGGAAAAGCGAGAAAAGCAATCCCAGTCAAATCTTTCAGCTCTTGATGAGTCGATTCTTCTGGTGAACGTTAGTGAAACTACTAGTGAAAATGGACCAAATCTCCTTTAATCTCTCTGATTTCATCGTAGTGTTCGTATAATATTTGTTAAAATATTTATACGTTGATGAACAACGGAAGCGATTATAAGCTTTTTATTAAGTCTGTACTTTGTACATACCAAATTTGCAATTGTTCAAACTTTTTTTCTTTAAACTGGGTACGTCATAGTACAGTTTAATTTAAGGAGTCCATTTTTACTTTTCATATACTTTTCTTAAGATTTCATTGATTTTTGTAGTTTCTTTGCGAAAGGTTTCTTAGTTTAAAGAACTCACTCTGATTAAGGATAAATGCGCAGCAACAAAAGTAGGGGGCAAGATAACCTTACGTATGGTGTAAGACCCTCGGGATTAAACGTAAACAATATATTAATTGTTGGCGCAAGAAGTGCTTTTAAAGCCTTGAGACTGTGCTTGAGATTCAAAATCGGTCAAGTGCAATGCGAAGTAAACTCTAGAAGAGTTCTGGTTATACGCTCCACTTTGTTAGTTTAAACATAAAAACCTACTCCGACCGCCACACTTGTTACTGAAAAAGATCTGTCTGACTAAGTGCTGGCAGAATAACAGAAAATTTTTAAGAGGTTACTCTCCTTTTAAGAAGCCGTAAAAAACATTTTAATGTTTTCTTTTCAGTTTGGCAAACTAAAGCAAACTTAGAAGGACTTTTTACTTTAAAGCAAAGTATCTGTAAAAGCTCTTGCCTTACTTGTAAAGATAACTTTTCTACTTTTAAAGTTTAAAGTTTACGTTCTCTTACTTCATATTAAATATTCTTATTAAGCATCAACTAAAATCACCATAATTATGTGCAACTACCTTTGCTACGTGGTTTTCTTAAAAAAATTAACGTTTAAAATAGGGCCAGCAAAAATTAAATGAATTCATACAATATAGTTTTAAAATAGAAATTACTCTTATTATCGCTCAAATATTTAAGCGATGGCTAGCCTGAGCGCCAGCGAAAACCATTGCTAAGGTTACAAAATGTCTAGAAACACGTTCATGTATTGTCGTGGTCGGTACAACACGTGCTGCAGATTTACATATATTTATTGGGACTCAGTACTAATTAACTTTATAGTTTGTACTTCTTCTCATCCTGCCCCTTTTTTCTTGCTTTCCATATATTGTTTATGTATATTACTAAATGATCTTTTTTAATATGAATAACAAGTCAACAAGGGTGACATTGTCAGACACAAATTTACAGCTTTGCTATTATATCTCGTAAAAAAAAAAAAGTAAATAGATAATGGAAAGTTTGAAAACAGTTATATGATAAATCGTGTTAGGTAACATTAAATAAGCCTGTAGTTCGATAACTCGCCTTAAATATTTGTTTTTTTTTTAATTTTTTGATACCCGATTTAAGTTAGTTTTCGACAGTGACTTCTTTTTTTTTTTATGGTTTTGGTGAAGCATATATCCTTCATTTATAAATTATTAGAATTTACCGGTTTTATGATTAGTGACTTATTAAGTTAACCTAAGAAAATTTGTTTACTTTTTATTTTCTGCTTTATTTGTTATATTAGCTATCAACGTTTACTGTACGTTTATTAATTGTCCTCCATGTCTAGTTTGACCCCCAACTGCTTTACCATTTTTTTCCAAGTTTTAAACAAGTATTTTTAAATAGCGAAGACGCGTTAGACTTTAATCATTTTTCTATTTTTGGAAGTTCTGAAGTTTAGGTTTAACGCTAATTTTAATTTCAGCTGTGTTTAGCTACACAAATAGTTTAAAGCTTTTTTAATTTTTTGGAAAAGAACTTTTTTTAAGTTAGATCTGACAGAGTCTTGTATATAAGGTTTTTGCTTTTTTTAATAACATTGCTTGTTTTTCTATGTTCTTTTACAACGATTTAAGTTCCTTGCCTGTTCGTATATGGACAGTGCAATTTAAATAAATCGAAGAGCAACAAGCACTTGATATTCATTGCAACGCGTATTTGGAGTCGTTTAATGTGTTTTATATCAATTTCTGACATTACTTGTGGTCTTTTTTCGTTTTGCTTTAAATTTGCAAGTTTGATTATTCTTATGTAGGACTGCCTGCACTCTGTGGAATTACATTCTATATGGTAATTTAATTAAAAAATTTACATCGGTACTATGTCCGTTTTGCTTTTCCTGTGAATAAACTTTAAATGCATTTTTAAGCGCAGCTGGAAGGAGGATTATTTCTACAACGTTTTAAAGTCGGTGTTATTCATTGTAGACAACTTTTTTGGAAAGCTTCCTCACTGTATAATAAGAGCTATATTAGAGTGGTTGCTATTTTCTTTTAAAACGAGCAAATAATAAAATAACTTTTATGTAGTAGGCTAAGTGGACATGCGCCTATCAGCCTTTTATTTATTGTGCGTGGTTGCTGGGGATTGATATAATTTTAAGATCTCTGCGTTAACTACCGTAAGAGTTTCCAAGCTTTATTTAAAAATATTTTTATAAATAATGAGGCATTAGGATAGAAAATAGTTTTGTATAGTCCGCTCTTTATAAAATTATATTTTAAATAACATTATAAAACTTTCTTGCAGCGAAGTTTAGCAAGATAAACGTAAAAAGACCCAGTTTAAACTTGCTTTTATCTAGGAAAGTTATAGGCAGCATTTTATAGTTTACAATTTTTTTATTATACAGCTTCTTAAAAATGAAGATTGTAAATCTCGAATCTACCTTTAGTTCCCTTTATATTTTTTATAATTTGTTGATAAAAACTAAAAATTACTTGAATGTACATTGTATTCCTATGCAACATAGTTTGAAAAGACTATACCTATAAAATTTTCAGTTGCATAGTTGTATACTGAGGGCATGAATCAACTAAACTAGTTCTATCTTCTATCAGCTCACTGCTTTGAGAAAAACTAAACTAATTATTAAAAAAAGCAAGTCTAGAATTGGATGTAGACGCAAAGAGAGTAAGGAAGCAAACTTGTGCGTTGTGCGTGTTTCAAAGCTTTCTCTCTTACTGATTGAGGCATTATGTAAACCATAAGGCCATATAACCAATTCACCATTTATTCTATACTATAAACGAGTTACCCTCTCCCACTTACACATACACTGATCTTGTATAAAATTCTTCTTTTAAGCTAGGCTAGCACAACCAAAACTTCTACGATATACTACCTTTAAACGCAAGTCTTCTGGTTTACTGGTTTCCTACTAAATTTGCGGTTTGGGATCCGTACAAGATAGTTGTCGAGAGTTAACGCTTTTTGCTCAACTATAATAAAGAGACAGCCTTTTCATTTTTCCTGGGTTTAAAAAGTGGTTTAGGTGTTATTAAAAAGATTGTGTAGACGTATTTCTTATCATGAAGAGAGGTTTCGTTATCCTTAGCTGCTTCATATTTGTATTTCTTTATAGACTGAAAATAAAATTGGCCAAAAGTTACCCAACTACTAGCAACTTTTCAAACGTAAGGTTAACTGAGTTACGCTGCAATGAGGAAACACTTCAAGTTACTACCTTAAACCAAAAAGTTTATATTAACCCAACAATTATCGCTTTACCATAGTGTTTTCTTTGAAACATTTTTAGATTTTACCGAACACGTTGGGTGTTATTGTTCCATTTCGAAATCGGTCCAAGCATATTCGACCTTTTATTACTCATATGACCAAGTACTTATCTGATAAAGGCATTCCACATCAGTTTTGGGTCATCAATCAAGTTAGTCATTTAAGTCTTTGGTATTGAACTTTTGTAAAGTTTTATTTTAGACAGATGCTTTCCGATTTAATCGGGGCAAACTTTTTAATATTGGGGTGAAATATGCTAGTTATGCTGGTTTTCTTTTATATAAATTCATGGTACAAACACTTAACATACTTTTTTTTACGTTAGGTTGTGACTATTTCGCTTTACATGACATAGACTTGTTACCAGATAACCCAAATTTAGACTATGGAAAGCCGGTGAAAACAGGTGTTACCAAATAGCTTTTAAAAAAAAAGTTATAACAAAGTTTATATATATTAAACTTTATTTTTTAAATGAAATATACCCACTTTTATTCTATTAGGGGTTTACCATGTCTCTAGACCCGGGCTACATCCTCTGTATAGGCACTCAAAATTCTTAGGAGGGATCATCACTATAACAAAAGAAGCTTTTATTAGTGTAAACGGCTTTTCAAATGATTACTGGGGATGGGGAAGAGTATTAATAGTTGTTTTTAATAGACTTTTTCTTTATTTTGCGTTTCTTTTGCTAATCTCACTAATTTTAGACCCGTTAAGACTAACTTGATGCTAATTTTTATACGTCAATCTCAATTCTTCTAACTACTTTTTTAAATTATTTTTAATAACGAAGCGTGGCCCCTCGTTTATTTTTTTTAAATATGTAGGAAGATGATGACTTTCGGGAAAGGATTAGATCAAAAAAAATAAAAGTTGATAGACCTCCCTTGCTGAGCACGGGAACGAAAAAAACTTTTATTAATTTACATTTAAAAGAAGATATTAGGGACAAGAGTAAAACTGAGGAACAAAATAGATATGCGAAGCAACATTTTCCAGAGAGGGGTATTTTTTATTTTGAGGTTATCTCTTAATCTAACCCTCGCTTAGGATTTAACGATACTTCGTTGAGTGAGACGTGCTTCTGGGAGAAAAGTTTAGCTGGTATAGTGTACTTCGTTGTAGATGCCAAACTCAGTTGCGATGCCAAGACCACTCCCTGGTGCCTCCCCCTTTCTACCTAAAACCCGTATCCGGGCTTCTATAAAAAGTAATATCTATTTTTATAATTTCCATCTTACTTAGACAGTTTTACAAAAAATTAGAACTTTTTTTTTGACCCTGAAGGTACTATGGCGTTTCCAACTACATCGTATATAAATAAAGGATGTTTGTTAAATCTTCTGCACTCGCTTAACACATTGTCATGCTACGACCAAGTATTAGACCCTTTTTAATTTGCTTAATCCACATTACCTCTTCCGTTCCGGACTGGCGGCTTTAGATTGTCCTAAATAAATAAATAAAAATTTCTGTTTTAAAATTAAAGTGAATTGTTACATATAAACTATGACCACTGTTAATATAGTAAAGCTCCTTTACGTGGGCACCAAACTTATCGAGCAACTTATTTGCTTTTAGAGCAGAGTGGGAGACCAGGCGTGGCATAATACGGTCTCGAAGCAGTTTCGAAACTTTATTAAGTTGTACTCGTAGACATACGAAAAAGTTTTTTTAGTAGGCGATGAACATTTGAAGCAATAGAAAAAGCAAAAGAGGCATAAAAGATTATAAATTACTACCATTTCTTTTTTAAAAATTATAGTAGCTTTTTCTATAATATGCACTGTTTTTAACAGATTGGCGCCAAGGACCTTCATTACATAGCCCAAGCGAGCTTAGGAATTAAACACGAATTTCGTATATTACAGCTGGACAACAGGTAAAACAATATTTTTAAAATTTTGACGGCCTTCAAAAGGAGACAATCTTGAAGCTTTTTTAACTTTGCAAAGTTATTTGTTAACGCTCGAACCCTAATTAAAAGATTGCCTGGTCCTTCGAGGTGTGTGCTTACCACGAGGACGTAGTAGGGGTGTTAATAAACCCAACAACTTTCTAGTGATAAGCTCGTGATCATGACAAAACGTTCGCTAATAACCCGGGTGAGATCATCTACTAGCTATGTGGATTACGTTTTCTCCGAATGATGTGACTAACCCTATCCCTAACCCTAAAGTGGCAGACTGTCGTAACGATCACAACCGTAAGACGTCTTAGCAACTTCGGTAAGGCACACTCTAAAGAACAATTGGTGTGTGCGTGTAAAATGTTCTCATTTTTCTTAGTCTTACTATTTTCGAAGCAAATTATAGGTGAACGATTTTTAAAATCTGGAGGCATATTAAACGGTTAATACTTGTAGCTAAGGCCTTTTAACTTAAATAACCATTGAATGCAACTTATGTAGTTCGCAAGCAGCGATGGCTGAGCTTCGAAAAATTCAAGTTGCGGGTAAGTCAGCAGGAGGAGTGTCGTTGTTCGAATAACACGGCTTACCGGTCAGCAGCCTCAGTAGTTTGTTTTAATGTGCTTACAACTGCTCCAGTTGACTGTGTATCTTACCTAAGCAGGTAAATCGTAATCAAGGAGGAGTTGTTAACAGACGATATATAAGTGCAGATTGTTGCGTTTATACATAATGCTTTTTGTTCAGTATCGTTGTAGGTGTGACCTTAATAACGAAGGGCTCTTTGAGGACGCGTAGAACAGCAGGTTCATCGACTTAGAGCTCGACGCGAGTGTGAAGGTTAGTAGGATTATAATGCCTCGCATACAGCACGAAGAGCGAGGGAGATAGCAGTGAGTCTCAAGGGACAGCAGCTGTCAGTCGAGGGTATGAAGAAAGCGTAGTACCACCAATTTTCACTCGCAAGGAAAGTGCGCACACAACAACGCAAGTATGTTTAGGTTGTACCTAATGCACCTAGTTTACATAAGAGCAGCTAGTGCCTATGTGGTCAAAGGCTTTTTCAAAGTGTTTTTCACCTTGTCCACAAATAGGGGTTGTACGGATCTCGTTTGATCAGTTTAATAATCTGTGAATAGTAGCTGAGGGTTACTAAACCAGTTAAAACTTAAGAAAAATGTTTTTGTACAAGTATACAATAATCCATCGTCAAAAATTTAATAAAAATCCCTATTTATAAAGGTACAATTAAGTGAGCTCCCATTAGTCTTCCAAGAATTTTAATAAGAAATGAAGGTATATTAAACGCGAGTTGTGCTATAAAGTATACGTTAATCACTACTTAGTTATATACATTTTCTTAGAACGTAAAATCCTTCTTTTAGAGACTTCGTCTACCATTTTTGTTATTTTTAATTCTCTTCGCAAAAGTTTTTAAAATAATTCTAAATAAATATTTTCCTTAAAACATCATCATTTATACCATATTGTAAAGAATGTGCATGAGCACCACCCTTAAGGCTTTGTAATCGATACTAAATGACTTTTTTTTGCTCCCCTAAAGAAGGGCATCTACTTTAAGGGGTGATAAGAAATCTAATAGCTCAAGAGTGCAAAGCAGTTTGGTTGGGTCCACCACCTTATAAGATCTATTTTAAATAGAATTAATTAATTGCAGAAATAATTGATAAATTTAAATATAAAAAATTGAAATTATTACAAAGTTCGTTAAAAAAACGTGTTTCAGCATAGCTAGAAACTCGAAAGATACCAAATTAGGTAATTATATTAAGTGTGCTTTTGACTTTTAAGATTCCCCTTTCTGAAAGCTTAGTTATTATCGCCTACAAAAGTAGTGCTGAGCTCCATAAACTTTATTATAAATAGTTATGGTCGGAAAAGGTTTTTACCTGTTTCACAGTGTGACCGTTATCTTTTTTATCTACTTTTTTCACTCAGATACCCAACCCTTCAGACAACTTCTACCTAACCTTGTGAAACCTATAAGTTATGACATAACCATTAAACCTGATTTTGACCAATTTACTTTTCTTGGAACTTCTTCTATTGAAATTAAAGTCTTCGAAAACACTCAAGAAATAATTTTGCACGCTGTAGATCTTGAAATTTTGGAATGTACACTGAAGAGTGGGAAGGACAGTTTTGATAAATCTCGTTTAAACTACAACAAAGTAGATAAGTTTTTCTGAGTAGACTGTGCAATTCATACAATCCTTAAATTTGGCCATTATAAATACATAACAAAATGCATGCTTTAGGATGATGAAACGGTCACACTTTACTTTAAGGAAAAAATCACTGTTGGGAAATATCAGTTAGACCTGTCGTTTAACGGTGCCCTCAACTCTATCATTCTATACTAAATAATCTCATTGATTTTCCAAAGGCCAGCTGAATGATAAAATGGTAGGATTTTATCGTTCTAAGTACGAAAAGAACGGCGAGTACAAGTTTTGCGGGGGTTAATTTTAAAAAATAACTTTATTCAACTGTATTTAATTTTGTTTTTACTCAATAGTTACCCAGTTTGAGCCTACTGATGCTCGGAGAGCCTTTCCTTGCTTTGACGAACCTTCATTGAAAGCAACTTTTGTCATCCGTCTCGATATCCCCGTTTCATTGATAGGCCTTTCCAACATGCCTGTAGACTTTAGTGAAACACGCGGAGATACCCAACTTATTACTTATAAACCAACGCCCGTAATACTTTTATTTAGGGAAAATAATTTTATTAATTATCAATGTGTAGATTATGTCAACGTACTTGATTGCTTTTGTTATTGGAGAATACGACTTTGTGGAATCAAAAACGGAGCGCGGTGTTACCGTCCGCGTTTTTACGGAAGTAGGAAAGTCCAAGAAGGGTTTCCTTAATTTTTTTTATTCTACGGCTTCTATATAAAGCAAAATAGGCAAGTTCGCTCTAGCATGTGCCTGTAAAATCCTGGACTTTTACACGGATTATTTTGATCTTGGCTACCCGTTGGAAAAAGTCGACATGATAGCCATTTCCGACTTCAGCGCCGGCGCAATGGAAAATTGGGGGCTTATAACCTACCGAGAAACTGCTCTTCTGGTCTTTACCAAGCTTTCTTCAGTAATAATGTATATTCCTTACTCGCACTCGGGTTCCATAGATTGACGAGGCCACCTCCTCGTTGGCCAGCAAGCAGCGCGTCGCCTACGTGGTTGCGCACGAACTTGCCCACCAGTGGTTCGGTAACTTGGTCACAATGGCATGGTGGAACGATCTCTGGCTCAACGAGGGCTTTGCCACGTGGGTTGGCAACCTTGCCGTCGACTTTCTCTACAAAGAATGGGATGCGTGGCCTCAGTTTGTCCAGGAGTAAGCACTCTGTTTAAGGTCGTCGTGCACGTGGAGAAGGAACATGCCTTTGTTCTTAAAGATACACGTCGAGTGCTTTGCAACTTGATTCTCTGCGTAGCTCGCACCCCATCGAGGTCGAAGTGCGACGGTCTTCCGAGGTCAACGAAATCTTCGACGCCATCTCGTATTGCAAGGGGGCCTCCGTTATCAGGATGCTCGCAGCTCATCTGGGAATGGATGTTTTCCGGGAAGGCCTCCGGGTAGCTTGGAGCCCGGCTTGTTACTGTCCCGCTCTTATATCTTCACTGTGGTTGCACAGGGATACCTAAAGAAGCATCAGTACGGCAATGCAGCCACTAAAGACTTGTGGTGCTCTTTGTCTGAAGCGGTTTCTTCTCGTCATTATGATATTTTTTTTTCTAACGTGCCTCTTTTATTATAGAGCAATAAGGACATTGTCGAATTTACTTACAAATGGACGAAAGAGACGGGCACGACTTTTGTTCGCTGCGTTATACTTTTTTCCCTGTAGATACCTTTCCCACTCGGTAGGCTACCCCGTCATAATGGTGACGCGCACGGCCAAAGACACACTCTCAGTCACCCAGAAGCGCTTTTTAGCAACCGGCGAAGCAGTACTTTTAGCTGCCCACCTGTGCATCTACTCTGCGGTCAAACACACCCGCCTCTTAAGCTAAAAGAGGAAAAGGCATGGCAAGTTCCGCTCTCGGTGACCGGGGATGGGACCAATACCGTGTTTAGAAAAGTACTCTCGACTTTTGAGGACACCCTACGCTTGCCGGAAGACCTCGCAAAGTCGACGTGGTAGTAACTGGCCGCTTCGCTGTCTCTGATTGGCTCTCTCTTATCGTACACGAGGCTTAAGCTCAACGTGGGATTTAACGGCTTTTATCGCGTCAAATACTCGGATGAACTGTTCTCGGCTCTGTCAGATGCCCTGATAACCCAAGTTTTGCCCACCGTGGACCGCCTCGGGATAGCCAACGACGCCTTTGCGCTCTCGCGGGTAATGCGCACATGTCATTGGGTTGCTAGTGCCACTAACTTTCCTTTTGTACACTTAGGCCGGTTACATAAGGACGGACAAAGTTCTTAGCTTAATCGAATATTTTAAAGAAGAGAAGGTAAAGGAGGCCGATCCCTATTCGTTTCGGCCGACCGCCTCCACTTTTATTAGGAGTACACTGTATGGGTAGACATAACAGAAAATTTGCGCCAAGTCCAAGTTCTTTATGAAGAGCATGAGGCGAAGGAGAAGCTGCAGACCTACATGCGCCAGCTCTATTCCCCCATAGCGCACGAGGTTGGTTGGGAGCCCGAGGAGAATGAGCACCCACTGCGCTCGTTGCTGCGGTCCGTTGTTATCTCCGCGCTCGGTACGACGCTTCTATAGTTCCTCGTGACGACCGTGCTTATATATTTTTAGGGCTCAACGGGGATGCCGCTATCATTGATGTCGCTAGAGATCGGTAATATAGAGCTTCTCTCTCAAGCTCCGCGGGGCTGAAAACTATTGACTTGCAGATTTGCAAAGTACCTAGAAGATCCTGCATCGCTGATTCCCGACTTGCGCTCCGCAGTGTTCAGCATTGTTGTAGCGAACGGGGGAAAGCATGAGTTTGATAGTGTCCGCAGTATCTTCTATAATGCTGATATGCACGAGGAGAGGTGCCGTAGTAATTGGTTTGACTCTGCCAGTATTTATGCCCGCCTGTGACTTTAGAATGCGCGCACTATCTGCATTGGGCCGCACGGAAATTCCGCAACTAGTCGACGAGCTGTTAAAGATGGGGCACAGTGAAGCCGTCCGGCCGTCTGTGCGTCGACTTCCAGTCCTCCCGACTCTCCATTTTGAGTTCCATGCCTTCTCTCTAGGACCTGTGCTATGTCTACGGTTCCCTAAGCAGCAATGGCGTTGCGCGCCCTCTAGCATGGAAATATATGAAAGAACACTTCCCCGCTTTGAAGCAGCAGTTTGGAAACGGTTTTTTACTTTATTTACCTTTTCTTATTTGTATTTAGAAACTACTATCCAGGCCAGTTCTTACTCTGTAGGATGATCGAGGTTGCTACGAAAAACTTTGCCTCGAAAGAAAAGTATTTATACATATTCAATGGGTTCGGCCTCGCACCTCTTCAATGCTTCGTTTACATAATAGAGCGCAAGAGATTCGCGAATTCTTCACTGTCCATCCGACCGAATCAGCCTTGCGCACTATTGAGAACAGCATCGAGCGGGTCATGAGGTAGTGCTCTATGCGATCATCTTCCTTGCTCTCGTGCACTCTACTTGCCTTCCTGCCAGCAATGCCGCATGGCTCGAGCGTGATCGCCAGCACGTGTTTGAATATCTAAGGAAACGCTAGACGGCCCCCCCCTCTTATCTCGTGCCTGCCTGCGTAATAAACTACTATACTCTCTCCTCTCAGCCAACGTGCTTTCGCTTTATTCAAAGTTGATTGGTGCTACACACATAGGCCAGTAAGTAAGGAATTTTCCTCCTTAGTTACTTTCTCTGCTGTTCATCGATTCTGTGCTTCCACCATTTTGGCGTAAATGCCTAATAACGAAGCTTCAGCTACCGAGCGGGCCCACTTACAACAGTGCCCGTAAGTAACCTTTTAGTCGTTTTAGTTCGCCGTGTTTTCCGGACTCCGCAACCTTCCCATTGGCTATAACGCAGATCTTGTCCGCGGGCTCGATAGTCGTCAAGCGGTGGGCAACAACGATGGTCGTCCTGCCTTCCCTGGCTTGGTCCAAGGCTTCCTGAACGATCCGCTCGCTCTCACTGTCCAGCGCCGACGTGGCCTCGTCCAGCAGCAGGATCTTAGGGTCTCTAACCAGCGCGCGGGCTATAGCAACTCGCTGGCGTTGCCCGCCAGACAGAAGGCTACCCCTCTCACCCACGTTGGTATCGTATCCTCGAGGGAGCTCTAGTTATTTCGAGCATGGGTCCTAATTTAGGTGGTACCTTCAGGCAGCTTCATAATAAAGTCATGCGCGTTGGCCTTCTTGGCAGCTTTTACAATCTGCTCGTCTGTGACGACCGTCGTGTCCAACTTGGAAAACCCGTAAGCAATGTTTTCCCGAACAGACTTTTGAAACAGTTCTGGCTCCTTCAATAACGATATAATAAGGAAAGCAAGCAGGGTAGCGCTGCTAATCCTACTTGACTGACGATGCCAATCATCGAGCGTAGCCATTTCAGGTTGTAATCCTCAATGTTTATCTCTAAAGACCAGGTAACAATCTTCCCTGCACGGAGTGTCGCTAGTGAAGTACTGCTTACCGTCCAGGAAGATTTCGCCCTTTTCCTGGCAGTAGAATCGCTCGAGTAGTCCCACCAACGTGCTTTTCCCACAGCCGCTCTCTTGTATAGAAGGGAGTGAAGGCAAAGTAGGGAGACAGAGGCGGGTCGGCACCTCCAACCAGCGCCAGGGTCTTCCCGGAGGAGACGGAGGTGCTCAGACCTTTCAGCACCTTTACTGTTCAGGAAGGGCGCCTTACAACTTGGTATTAGAGCAGCCAGTAAATAAGCGCAATACCATTGGGACGGGTCGGATATTTAAAGTGGGTGCGAGAAAAACTTATGTTTCCGGAACACGCGGCAGGCTTTTCGCCTAATTACGAGAAAATTTATGGGCTATCATTGGACGCAGAGAAGTAAGCCGGACCTTTTTCGTCGGTGATGTCAAGCTCTGACTTTAAATCCAAGTAGTGGTATATATGGGCAGCTGAAACTTTTCCCTGCAGGAACAAGCTTTAGCACGCAAAGGGTCTGAAAATTTCCATTTATAAAACGAGACTGTGGCCATATCTGGGAGCATGGCGGATACTCGGCCTAAAGTGAGGGCACCAAACACAATTGAGGTGATCTGTGGTTGGAAATGAACCTCCGAATCCGTAAAAAGACGCAACTGTGGTATACCGATTTCATCATTTCCTTAAACTGGCAGTGGCCCTCTGTTACAAGTCTGGTTCCATACCAAAAAGAGAGCGCCCATATAGCTGTAGTAGAAAAGAATTGTAGTGGGCGAGAGATGATGTGACCAACAGCACGTACCAAAGGTAGAAAACTCCGTGAAAGCAAAAGAAATGGCAGCAACCTGTGGGTATAAGACATAAGAAAGACTACACATGAGGCCACGTGTACAAACAGACTTGTGTTTTCTTTCTGTTGTCGCTGGCGGGTTGATTGAGCTTTTCTGTGTACCGCTCTGTTTACAGAAAGTGGCGTGAAATCAGAGGACCAGAGGACAGGGGTAACATGCCAAGAAAATGGTAGCCCACGCTTAAGGAAGCCACAGTCCGGATGTTGTCAACAGCCTCATTCGCTAGTTTACCGGCTTCCGCGTAAACCCTGGCAGAGGTGATTTATAGGAAGGGAGGACAACAAGCTAAATGTTGGTACTTTGCACCGTTTTCTAAAAAACCAGACATCAGCTTCATCTGTAACACCGCACCAAGCATGATGACAGGCACACAAGCAAGAACTACGGCGGACAGTCTAAAAGAGTGTGTGTAGTAAGGAAATGTCGGGCAGGCAGGCGATGTCTGGCCAGATTACTTTGGGCAGGCAGTAAAGGCAATAACAATGCCAGAGGTCAATGTAGCCATCTCCGTTAAAAAAATACTAAAGCAGTCACCCACGAGGTTTCTGTTAAACAGGAAAATTATAGCGCGTGCAAAACAAAACAAAAAAGCTAGAGTCGACCGGACACGCGTGGCATCCGAGCTAAGACGTGTCTTTATGATGCCCACGGAGTGTTCCTGACTATCGAACCAGTAGACAGGCTGGCGCACGAGTTTCTCGAAGCAGGCGATGCGCACACTGAGGGCCAGGCTAGCGGTAGCGGGGATGAAGAGATCACGGAGAGTAAATCGCGCATACCGATTAGTGAGTCTTTCACCCGCTATACCCACGCCAAAGTGGTTCATGAAGTTTGCAAGAAAGGCAGCGAGGCCGAGTCCCACAAAGACCAGCACCCACCTTCGTTCGAGTGAAGTGAATGTGCGCAGAGTCAGGGAAAAGGAAAAGTGACTTTTCGACTTGGTCTTTGTTATTCAACGTAAACGAGTCGATCATCTCCGAAAATGCAATGGAAAACACCGGCCAGATAACGCCAGAACACATTGCCCCCAAGTACCCTTTGTGGCACGACATGGGCTCGGGGCACCTTAAGCTAAATATGGAGATGCGCAACCGATGCATAGAAAGGGCCAATCGGGCTTGTTAAGCTTAAACGCCCGGAGATAGACGCCCGGCCCTAGTCGCTTTGCCTTCTGAATAACCTTCTCTTTTGCGGACAGCTGCATAATACGATAAGGTAAACGAAAAGATATGATGGGCGTTTCAAGGGGGGCCGTACAGTGTGACCAAGGGGTACCTCAGCGTCCTCAGGGAGCTCGTCTAGCTGTTGATCCTGTTCTAGTAGCACTGGCGAGTAAAAACTTTCCTTGGACAGATCACTCGAACCACTTAGCTCAGATTCTACAGCAGATATGAGCTCACGGGCAAAGTTGGTGGTGAAGGAACAGTGTATCACCTTTAAGCTTCTGCAACTCAAGCATTTTGGAATACAAACTCTGAGGATTCTGCAGGAGCTCAGAGTGAGAACCTGGAGCGGGTAACGTCAAAGCTAAGCTTTCGAGCCACAGCAAAAATAAGGAGAGTACCGAGTTCCGAGATCGCTCCATTTACCACCACCGCTATTTTGGTGGCGTGCCTTATAGTGGAGAGCCGATGGGCTATGACGATGGTCGTTCGACCCTCAGACGCCTTGTCCAGCGCTTCCTGAACCACCCTCTATTTTATATAACGGAGACTGCAAACGTGGCGCTAGCAACGATGAGGGCGCCCTCAGCGTTACCTCGCTCTCGGAGTCTAAAGCAGAAGTAGCCTCATCAAAAAGCAAAACTCTGGGGTCCCTAACGAGTGCCTACTGCCGAAGAAAAAAAGAGCGGCGGCGTAGAGTATATTAAATTCACTACTCTTGCTATGGCAATGCGTTGCTTCTGCCCGCCGCTGAGTTGCGTCCCCCGTGGCCCTGGAACATGCTCTCATTAGGAAATAGTCTAGCACGACAAGCGCATATTGGACGTGCCGATGTAAGTCTTATAGCCATTCGGCAAGGTGGAGATGAAGGAGTGGGCATTTGCCTTGAAGGAATGACATTAGCTAAAGAAGAGGCCATGCTGGCACCAGAGCCAAGCGATAGTCTTTAAAACTTTCTTTGCAGCCTCCACTATCATGTCAATTGTGACTTCCTGCCTCCTGAACCTCGGATTGTTCAAACCCCCCGACCTCGAGGGGTCATATGCCTGCTCGAAATCAACGTCATGGCCTGCAAAAGCGAGGTATGCGTGCAGCTTACTTCATTGAGAATAAAACCAGCCCCGAGCGATATGTTGTACTCGACGGTGCCCTCAAAAAGTGTCGGCATCTGACTCACTAAAGAAAGGTTGCTGAGCATGGCGGAAAGGGACGAGGAGAAAGGTGGCAGGGGGTCACCATAGCCAATCTGTGAGCGAAGCCACTGTATATTCAGCTCATCTATTTTAACGCCGTCCAGAAGAATATCCCCGGCTGGAGATGATGAGATTAAGCGGATTAAAGAGTGCCCGAGGCATGCACAGAAACAGTCAATACCCGTCGGAGAATAAAACCTTTCAACCAATGACACGATTGTGGACTTACCACAACCAGACTCGCCTATCAAGGCTATCGTTTCGCCGCTAACATATTAATAACTATGCGAGCGCGCAGAGATTTAAAAAAAGCCCACCTTTTTACTTCAAAGGTCATATTTTCAAGAACTTTTTTACCGTTTTCTGTTAAAAAAAAGGCGTAGTACTTATTACAAGTTAAAGCAAACCCAATAACGAGTATAATATGTAAAGCATAATTTAATGGCGGCTTGCGCATGTGCTTATACACGAGCGCCGCAGTTTTCAATAAGCAAGGACCTTTATACTGGAAGTGAACGTTATTGAAGGCCAAGTCTCCTTTGCAGGGCTTTTCGGGGACTTTCCCTTCGCACGCAGCGCGCGTAACAAAGTAGGTAAATCTGTAGCGCACAAGAAAAGCGCAAGTAGGCAAACCCGCATTCGAAAAGTTGTCAATTTTGGGCTCTCTGCCAATGACGTCGAAGATAAAGTAGGCGGCTCCTTGGGCTTGTGCGGCAGTAGAATTAATGAAAGAAACGTTTGCGCATCCGCAAGTCACCTACCCTTTGCCATGGCGGTGATATTCGGGGAGGCGTTCCCAATAGCCATGGCTCCAATAATAACAGAGAAAAAGACAGTTAACACGCTGCCGGTGCTCATTTCGTTCTTCTGGACAAACGTGTAGCCGACCCTACAATAAGAGCGGGAGTCACAGTCAAGAGTGGTACAGTAACCCGAGCCACAGCACCAGAAGCCTAAAGCGTAGGCCATAATAACAATAGACATGGTGATGCCTAGCCCCAGTCCCGTCGCAATGGCGGACTTCCTGCCAGACTTATACGAGCCTAAAAAAGAGGAGCCACTTAACCCTTCTACCAGGATGGGCTGGCGGAATAAAGACCTTGCAGTTCAGCTCGATAGCGGTTGACCTCGTATTCCTCGCCGCTGAACGCCACTACAGTTCGAAACATGCTGAATACTTCGTTCGCGACGCCGTCAGCTTTGGCATATGCCTTGTTGCCTGGAAAGAGGGGGGAAGACCGGCTGGCAAGAAACGGGTAAACAGAGGAACCCTCGGAAGACGCTCGGGATAACACGTGGGCCATGGCTCCAGCGGCAATGACCAGGAGCGGCGAGGCTGCGAGTATAATAAGAGTCAGCTTCCAGCCTATGCGAATTGGTATGAGCGAGCTTCGCAGGCCCAAGCGCGCAATAGAGAGAGGACCTTTTACGAAGCCGATGATGAAGCCAACCAGCGAGAGAGAGGAGTAGTGAAGAAAACTACCGAGTTTATCAGCAATGCCCTGCTCGACATCAGCCACGTCACTCAGGTTGAAGAGTCAAGTTAGAAACCCGGCAAAAGTCTCTTATAGAAACCTCGTGACTCTCGTGGCAAGCTCGCCGGAATCAATGTCGTCATACCAACTCATGTCTTGGCGAAGGAGCGAACTGATATAACTTTTTTAATAAAAACTCGCTTAATTGAAACGAAGTTGAAATTAAAAAAAAAAAAAGGACTTTTGTCTCATGCGGTGGGCTTGGTTTTGCGCGGACGTTAGCAAGCAACCCACCTGTATAATAAAAGAGCTGATAAGTCAAACTTGCCTAACTCGAAAGAAAGTAAAAGGGAGGCCAAAACAAAAGAACTAAGAATTCTATGGCAGTGCTTCAAAAGAATTTTCTTAAAATCGTTAAAGCAACTATTAAAACTCCCGTAATTAAATGAGTGCAACCAAACGACTATTAGCAGTTGAATTTGCAAAACCGTTAGAGGAAAAGTAAACAATACATAGCTAGAAAACCTGTAAGTAAGAACAGACTCCAGCTATGCTACCAAATATTAGGAACCAAACTGCAATATCTTTTACTTGGCTCAAAAGAAGATCCGGATCTAAGCAGTAAAATACATAAAAGTTCGAAAGACAGCGAATTTAGGTGTACTTTGCGTTTTGAATTCATCAATAATGTTGCCAAATAGAATTGTAAAGAGGGGGGTCATCGCACCGTGGCCTAGTGATGCCAGACAACCTTAAAGAAGTTATGTGTATAATTAGATGGCAGGACTATACACCTTTACTAATTGCGAGTTTACCTACTATGACTAAAAAGATGTCAAATCGGGTTGCAAATCTAAATAGTTTAAAGTAAGGTACTGTTTTAATTTTCTCTTTCTTAGTTTCTTTGTTTTTACTCCTTTTAGAGTCCTTATTAAGATCCTTCCGTGGCAAGCTTTCCTATAAATAAAAAAGATTTATATAAAGTTTATAAACTAATTTATAAAAGTTACCTGAGGTAATAAAGATATATTGGAAGGTATTCCCTCTGTCGGGACAACCGTGGCTTCAGTCATGAGGGAAATTTTAAAGTTACTTCTGTCAATCCGCGACCACAAGGGCACCAACTTAGAGAACACTAGATATTAAGCAACAAAAATTCACTCTTTCTATAAAAGAACAAAAATATGTAACTTTTAAGAGACAATACTAAATGTGGGAGCAAACCAAAACAAAATAGGCAAATATGTTAACTAATGGGGTTAATTGAAACTAATGATTTAAAATCTTAGGAAATGCGCTTTCTTAAAAAGTCATGCAAAGCAAATTTAAACAGATGTAGACAAGTCTGTAATTATACTTAAAATTGTTAATTGGTCTAAGTCAAGTACTTCCTGGCTTAAAAACTATATCTTTCTTTTAAATAAAACCCGTATTAAATAACGCTATCTTTTTACTTAAAACAAAAATAATACTCTGCACTCCACATACTCATATACGTATTGTGTGAGTTTATATGAATGAGCTTGCGTACTGCTTATATCAATTTATAGTTAAACAAAAAATTTGAACAAAAATTAGTACTCGTGTTAAGGCAGTTTTTGTGTGAACAGAAATTTTATAAATTAAGCTGTGCAAAACTAAAAATTAGTCTGATTAAAGTTACAACTCTAAACCAATATCAATTTATATATGAACCTAAGCATACCTTAAAACTACAGTTAGATTTTTATGTTAACCACCTGCTCGCACCCGAAGTTATTGCTACGTAATTACCCAAAAACTCATAAAGATTATGATCTAATATTCTAGTGGTAAGGTAGATCATAAACTATGTGTGAAGAACAATTGATTTGATATAAAAATCTCAGTACATATATGTCTTGCTTTAACAGAGAATATCACGACACTATAATAAATAGGAAGGTGCAGCTGGTATTATATTGTTAATATTGAACCAAGTGATCTTTACCACCTCTTAGCTAATCTTTAGACCCTGTTGTAACACCTTTGCAGGGGAAGGACAATAAAGACCCCTGAGTTTGCAGTAACCTAGACTTGATGGCCAGTAATAAGGACAAGAGGGCCATATCCTGTTTTCAAATATTTTAAAAAATTTAATCTCAAATTTTATTAGCAGATATCAAGGTGTTTGAAGACTACTCCAAATTTATCCTGAATTTGGCTAACACAGACATTGACGTTTAATCATCTTCGCGGTTAAAATTAGCGCAAATCAGAGCTTTTATTTTATCCTAAAAATGAAACTATTCGCCATTTTGGCATACTCTGTCATGGCCTTGGGTGTGCAACCTTTTGGATAATACTGGAACACTCACCTCGGGACGGTCACAGCTCACCCTGTCTGCAGACCGATGTGAACGATGTGCGTTGTGCTAATAAAAAAATTAACTAAGGCTTTTTCTTTTTTATTCGCCTCGTTGCTAGCGTTTTTAATTCTAGTCTTGTTCTAGGTTCCAGTCTTGAGAGCTGTGAACAATGAAATATATAACCAGAATAACTAGTAACCCGCTTATACATATAACGAACATAGTTTATGATTCGCACTTTATAATTTTAGTACATACAAAAGCTACTCTCACCAAGCAATGAAAAGGGTAGGTTGTTTAGCCCCGTTAATGACTTAAAACTACATGGATCGTCTGCGAACTAACTATACCACCACATAACAGAATTAAAAGATCTACCAACGCGGGACAGGTATCCGCTATGTAATGTTTGCCTTTGTATTGTATCAAGACGCAAACACACGTCTTATTTGAAAGATTCAAATACATTAAGAACCCACTGCACGTAAATGTAGTAAGCCTTGCTTCTTTCTCGCTACATAAATTTTTTTTCCTTTCAAATTGTCTATTTTTTCTTTAGACATCCACAAACTAACAATGCGTTAACATTTTTTTTTTAAAAAAAGTTAAAATTGGTAGGCAAAGAAACCAACGTTTTTTTCTGTAGTTCGAAGCGTACCCTTTTCAATTTGTTGGTGGGCGCCTGCGCAATTGTTATATGTTATCAATGAAAATTAAGGTTGTGTTAAACCAATTTTTGAAAAATGGAAACTATTTGCCAGTTTTTGTAATTTTTTGTAAGGCGCAACTTGAAAAACTTTCAAAATCTAACTTAAACCGCTATGTTATTGCAGTAACAGATTGCGGTTGGCTACTCTTTTATAGGTAAATAAAGCAAAATCCGAACTCTCATGCCAATTTCTAAAAAAAGCGAAAGGCTGCGTAAAAGTTTCTTCCTATGAGGAGGGCCGTAGTAACCTAAGAATTTAACAATTATTACTCTTGTTCGCCTTGGTGCTTGTGCTATTGCGATTTAGTAATATTCGCAGCGGAGAACTAAAAAGTTACGTGTAAACATAAAAAAATAAAAACCAGTAATTTAAAGATGTTACAAAAAAAGATTCACACATAATATTATTTAAAACTACATCCCCGTCCAAATATCACTCAAAAACTACGACCATAATTTTAGAAAAGTATAAAAGGATATTTTTACGTTTTATTGCCCTGAGAAATCTGTAACTGGATCTTCTCAAAAATAAAAACTCTTACTGCTTAGCATGTGCAGCACGCGGTAGGAAGGTTATTTATCAGAAAATTTTAATTAACTGACGGATTATTCCTAGTTAAAACTCTAAAAACTTCTCTAGGGTTCCCTCTCAAAACAATACTTAAGTTCACTACTTCTTTTTTTTCTATATATGTTACAATAAGAAAAAAAAAGTTACTTTAAAAAATAAAAATAACGAAAAAAATTGGTAATAAGGCGCCTACAGTAGTAGAATATAAAGTTAAATTTGAAAAAAAAAAAAAAGGTCGAAAAAGCGGAAAAATAAAATTAACTAAAATATGAAAACCGTTACTCTAACAGGAAAATATAAGTCAGACAGAACATTCTAAAAAATAAAGCTCCGCTAACTTTTAAAAGACCGTAAGAGTCATAGCATACTAGAAACATTAAGTTTTTATGATGTAAGAGGAAAAAAGATTTGTAAACAAAAACTATTAGCGAGATAAATAAGAAGGGAGCGGGACAAATAAGATTTTAATGTTAAAAAGATAGAAAGAGAAGCAGGAAAGGAGGGTATCGAAAAAAATAGCGATTAATCTGGAAATTGGCTTATCAACAAAAAGCTTCTATTCAAAGATTTAAAAGGAAGCTATTAGAAAGATGAAAACTAAAATTAGCCCAAAGGGATCGCAATCTGCGATTTGACAAACTTTGGTTGCATATTAGGTTGGCCTCCCCGCATGATAAATGCTCACCCCAATTTTTTTCTTTTGTCCGGGAGGTTTGGGGTCTTGCCTACACCATCGCTAGCAGTGACATTGACCCCTACTTCACTTAATGATTTCAAGTTAAATTTAATTCTTAAAATGAAAGTAAAACATACAGAAACAAAAAATACTTGCTCTGTGGCAGTTGCGGAAGACAACAAAATTTTGGGTTTTTAAAAAAAAACTATTGATTAACTTTTGTACTTTGTTGGCTGAGACTGATATTATATGTAGCTCTAAAGTACTTACATCTTTGGTTTGAAAAGAGATCTATCTGGAAGTTTAAAAAAAATAGGCAAACTTACCTTTTACGAAATTTATATGATAAAAGAACGGTCTTGTATATATTAAGAGCCCTTTAACCTACCTTGATATAACTTTTTTAAATTGCTACAATTATAATAAGATCTCAAAGTCTAATTTTAAAATACTTCTTGGATATTTAAAAGATGTTATGGGATCAGCTAAAGAGGTTTATCAAAACCCCAAAAAGAGCTATTTGTTTATAATTATTATTTTATTAACAAACAGCGAGTTTTGAAGGAAGCCAAAGAAATTATAAATAGCTACAAAGAGGAAAAGAGTCAACTAAATTATAATGAGGGGAAAACCTCGCTTGACTTAAGATCAAAGATTATGAAAAGAAAAATGCGACGGGCTAAAAAGGTTTTAAAACTTTTATCGTAAAGCAGAATATTCTTAAGGAAAAATAAAAAGGGGCGGCTATCCTATAACTACTATGAGCTTAAATTGTTTGTAGTAAGAGAAGTTTTTCTTTTAAGTCAAGCTGCTCTTTCTCGGAAACATTCCTTTTCCCAGGTAGTCAGCTACTACTGCGTACCCGTCCTTCGACTTTTCCAGCTTCCGAGTTAAATTTTAGTCATAACGTTAATCTTCAAGTGAACTTTTCTATAAGTATACTTGTTTAAAAAACAACTCGTGTTTCTTGTGGTTTTCCTCCTGAGAATGGAGCATATCTACTACTTTCTGGTACCGCGCCGCGCACAGTGGACAATCCTCGTCAGGAAGACAACTGCCAATTATAAAAGTCGGGGCTAGCGGTCTTATTAAAAAAAAGAAAAGGCCCAAGAGGCACCTGGGGTGGTAGGAGTGGTCGCAGAGAAAGTGATGGGCGGGGAGCCCTAAAGCCTTCTGGCAGGCGGTACAGTGACCCGCCTGGATGGTCCGAGGCCTGAACTTAGTGGCACAAAGTTCCAATGTCTACTGTCTTATAAGCTTACTCGGTTCGTAGTGTTTCTGCTTGTTGTTCCATCTTTTGGGCGTCCGCACGGTATTTTGCGATAAGTTGCGCGTCCTTAAGGCGTCAGTAAAGCGACAACTCTGCGTAATCTGTTTATTCCAAAGTGCACCTCAGCCATTTCTTCTCTTTTTCTTTCAACCTTTCGGCGGAGATAGTTTTTGATAACCCCAAAAGTTATAGCTGGGTTTCTACTCAAAATCTTCACTACGATAAGGGGAGGAAGTAAGTTCAGCCGCTCTACGTTCTCCTTCACGGTGTAAGACATTTATTTATCAATAATATACGGCATCGATATGTGATACCAAAACTTCTTTTATTTCAGCCGTGCATTCTTGAGTCTTGGAGGCAAGGTATACCAATAGTTCCGTCCACAAGTTTGGGTCATATGCGCTAAGCAAACTGCACGTTATACTCTACTTCTTAAGCAAGCAAGCAGGCCCGCCGTCAAATTATCAACCCGTATTGTCGGCACTTCGAGAGGAGGTGAGCCCGTGCGTCAATCTCCATCAGATACTTGATAACTCCATGGTAACTGCTTAAAGGTTAAGTGGGTCGTTTGCAGCGTAGGGAGGGTGGCTCACTCACTGCTTCTCTTTCTCCAGTAAGTAAACAACTCCTTCCCTAAACCTGTGCACCTGGCAAAGCATAAGCGCGTGATCCCAGTCGTAAGAAACCTGCAGGACAATAGCACTTCAGCTAATTTACATAAAACACATTGATAAAACAGCCTCGGGGTTCCTTAGTAGACTCATGACGAGCTCACGATGCCTCTCCTTAAGAGTGTATACAGCTTTTTGAAGAAGAAAATACTTTTTTTTTAGCCACCACTTTAAAAAAGAGATTACAGCAACCGTCTTGCTCGGAGGGGACAACTGTTCTCACGTCTTCACGGAGATAAAGTTCTAGCAGAGTGTTGACGGCAACAGATTGGTAATGTCTTCGTGTGAAGACAACGTACTCCAGAAGTACTACGGGAAAAGTATGTGTAATATAAAAGGATTGCCGACATGAGGAGCAGTTGTAAACCCAAAAGCCATTCTAGCCGGTTAATAAATAAAGGTATGAATTCTGCAAGGCACGTTAGTGGTAGATACACTCCTTTCTTCAACTCAAATGCTCCAGCGTCCATCTCCCTGGTACTGGTTAAAAGTACATAAAGCACAGTGCAGAATTTTTCTGATAATTTAAAGTTCATTCAACCCCTGAACAGTCTCGCTGGAAGTGCTTACGGAAGATTTTGTTTCGTAGCGGTTCGTTTCTATGATTGACAAATTACAAACACCTAGAAAGGGAGGCTATAAAAATAGTACTGGTACAGTAGATGACGGGCCACTGGCCGGTGCAAATAAACTTAAGCAAAGTTGTTGTTTCCTGTGGAATGTTTTCTACTAGAGTCTTTCCGTACGCCCTCATGCAGGCCACAGCCTGGCAGCTCTCATTATTACGCTGCTTATGCCTGGAAGTAAATTCCGTGCCTCCTCCACTGAGAGTATTTCCATGTGCCTCAGCGCTCCCACGTAGTCGTGCTGATCTTCAATAATTATTTTTATGTAGAGGTCGTCTCTTCTGTACTTCTTAGAGAGAAGAACGGCTTGCTGAACATAGCCAGCCTAAACCAAAAACGAGGATAGAGGTTAGGCCTCCTCTTTTTCATGCCATACAGCCGACCTGACGAAGAGCGGTGAAGGCGGACTCCACGTTGAGCGCGAGGTGGGTATTTGTCTGGCATAAGCCAAGAGTTATTAGCTCCAGACGGCAAGAAGCAGCGTAAATACCTTTATAAATAGTTCCAACTCTGCCTCGTCTTTCAACTTTATAAGACAGTTTAACAAAAGTGTGGTGTATTCCGGTAAAACGTAACAGTTGTCTTACAAATAAACAAAGCAAATAATGAGAAAACAGGGAGTAATAAGCCGCGCAGGGAGCGCTCATTACCTTCTTGACTGCTAGCACCCTCATGCAAACGCTGGAGGTACCTTATCATGTGGGGAAGATGATTCTCATCAAGAAACTACCGGAAAATAAGCGTTTCCCCTCCCACCCGCTAGGAAAATGAGGGGACCTTCCTTAACACGTAAGACGGCTCAACTATTCCAACCGTGCGAAGATACTGGTCCACAGCTCTATTAAATTCGCCCTTGCTGAAGGACAGAAGGGGCTCAGCACGTTTTTCGAGGCCGACACACCAAAAGGACGAACCTGAAGAGGTGATCCCCGTACCGCTTGTGTATGTCAGCAACGGTGGCTTCCCTGAGGCCATGATCCGTGGCCATCTTGACTGCTATCGCATAAAGATGCTTGCGGAATAGCAGCTCGAGTTTCGTGTGGATATCCTTCTCAATTAGCGTGGCTAGCTAAAAAAAAAAGAACTTTATTTATTATAGGAGTTTTGCCGAGCCAAAGCTAATACCTTGTGCTCATCATTTACTAAAAGATAGAGGCTCCCCCAAGCCGTAGTAACAAAGGATACAAGCGGGAAAACCCCAGAGTAGACGATGATTTTATTGTCGAGATCACATAATGTCACCAAGTCAGTTTGCTCTAATTTTGAAAGAAATATAAAAACGAACTGCTGCATGAGGAAGACGAAGAGCATAGCACATCACCATCCTTCGGGGCCACCACCAGGAGATAAGAGCCAAACCAGTGCAGCATCTTTATGGGGCCCTCAAAGCAGGTGGTGGCTTTCTTGCCGCTCTCGTCGTAATGATGAACACACTGAAAAGAAATTTATTGTTTTTTTACAATAAAAGCACAAACAATAAAAATTAAGTATACATACCGATAACTCCGGTGCGTTCTGCGTTTAAAGTAAGATTATATAACAAAGCTCAGAAGTAGTAATAATACCTTGGAAACAGCTAAGGAAATATCGCCGGAAGTTGTACCTGCTGAGCAATGCAAGGGAGCGCCTTGTATATCCAAACAGCTCTATAAAATATAGATTTTATAAATAAAAATTATAAGTTATTTTTAATATAAACAAGCTTTATATATAAAAAAAGGAAAATACTATTTTAAGGTTTTTGTCATCCGTTAGCTCTACGCAAGAAACAGAGTCAGAGGTGACGACAAAAAGGAGTAGATGTAGATTTTTCTGCTGAAACACCAACCCTAAGAAATAAGGGCAAAGTTTTCAGAAGTATAATTTATGTGCCTTACAAAAAACAAACCAGTCACCGGAGAAGAACTTTCACTAATAATCTTTTCGGTAAGTTTTTTTTTCTTAGTCACATCCCCAAATAATATTAAAAGTGAACCATCATTAAAGCCAAAGGCCATTAACGAAATGTTCAGAATGCTGAAGGCGGTCACCTGAAGAAATATTAATCAACTTAAGTAAAAAATAGAATCAAAAGTCAAACGAAAGCAGAAGGAGCTGGTTTCCGAAGTTTTACAGTACGACTCGCGCTAATAGTAGTAAAATTGCCATCTTGTTTACACGAACATATAACTTAAGTAATATAGAGATTGGCAAATAATAAACTGACCAAACTTCCAAAAACGTAAAAGCCAGGGTTTAGGGGCGGGTTCATCGTACTATAGAAAGTTAATTAATAGTTTATGTGTGTAAATTTTATATTACTCACTCCTATCGCTAATATTAAATCCTTTGATAAAACTTTTATGTGTGTTAAGCAATAATTAAAGCCAGTAAACGCACTAATATATGAATTTTTATTCATGATATAAATCAATCCAGAGGCATCTATGTTATATATATTCGTAGAAAATAGAGATAGTTTATATTGGTCAAGGTAAATTCTCTTATACCTCCAAACACTATGAAAGCTTCTCCCCCATACATCCCCGATATATTTGCTACCTTTAACTGGTTAACATCAAAGGCTGTAAGTTTTACTTCTTTAATTGAACTCGTAACAGATTTACTTTCCGAGAAATACCCTTTTTTTAAACTCGACCCGGTTTTAATAGAAGGCGCTTTTACAACCTTAGAAACCTCTTTAGCTAAAAAAGCCTCACTAAATTCAAAAGCTTTATTAATGGAATCTAACAAAAAATGCTTATCAAAAAAAGCTAAACGATTCCACTGCAGCATTATATGCAAAGCAACTGCTCAATTACGTTTTGTAATACCCTAACTTAACGGTGACCCACCAAGGGAACGCGGTCCGATATAAGAAAAACAAAAAATTCGCTGATCGTATAACCTACCCCCACTTCCGACTTCCTATCAACAAGGCGCAGTTGATAAGTATGAGAGCTTACACCGACAGCTGCCTATGCTGCGGCGATTTTGCATATAGTTTGGTTGTCTACAGAAGTATTTAATAAAATGATGCTTAATCGTGTAAGACACAGTAGAGAAAAGCTTGCCGTTGTTCAAAACAGGGTTTGGGAGACGGAACTTTAGGAAGCATTTGAAGGAGCTGACAATGAACGCCCATTTTTTGGTTCTTTGTCATAAGAATTAAATAAAAACAGCTAAACAATATACGCTCCAACTTACTCCATTTAACAACGTCTTAATGGTGGCTTAAAGCGACGAAAATAAGGTGGCTCTTTGACGGCCTGTCTTTAACTTGGTCCTTCAGGGACAGAGTAAAAACACCACATGACCCCCTGACGTAGGTAACGAATTTATCAAAGCGACCATACTTTCGCGACGAAAAGCACTCGACCACAACGGCATTACTAAAGAGATGCTAGAAAAGTTGTTGCGAGGTGGCAATTAAGTATCTTGCCTGTTCTAACTGCTGCATATCCGCCTGGTTCCTTTTTCACACCTTGGAAAACAGCCACTGTTGTAAACCCCCCGCATATAACACCCTATAATCTACTTTCAGCTATGAGCAAAATAGTAGAGACTGTTCTACTAGGTCACTTAGAAGAGTTTGTAGAACACAAGAAGGGCATTCCTAAACTTTCAAGCAATTGGATTTTAAAGAGTCATGGCACTTATTGAGTAGACAACTCGGAACGTCACCTTTAAAAAAGTTATGGACATCGTCCTTCTAAATGGTGAAATAGCCTTTGGACACATAGGCCCTAGGGCCTCTTACGTAAACTATGTGCATTAGGTAAACACTACAATATACTTGCGTTGTGTATGTGTACACTTTCCTTTCGAGTGAAAACTGGCACGCTTTCTTCAAACCATCGAATGAAAGCAGTTATTTCTCAAGGCACTCGGCTATCCCCCTCGCTCTTCGCGCTGTACATGCGGGTCATTATAATTTCTGCGAATCTTCATACCCCCGTCAAACACTACACCGATTAACGTGCTGCTCACACGCCGTTATAAGAAGCCCTCATTATTACCGCTGGAACCTACAACGCTACTTAAAAAACACTCGCTAAAGGGTAACCATTAGATGCAGAGAAAAGCAGAACAATTCTTACTTCAAAAAGATGAACTGCACTATCCCGGTGTAAGGGTAGATTTTGTCGGCAAAGAAGAAATCTCTAATTAGGAAACCATTTTGAAATAAACTAAAAAGCAAGCGACGATGGTTACTGTGTCTCATGGAAATTTCGCTTTACTTCACTGGAATATGAAAGGCTCTTTTTACAGCTAAAAAGATAAACTTATTAATTTAAAACAGTAAAAAAAACTAAATAACTTCTTTTCTGCTCTAGGTGTAGTTGAAATAGGAGAAAAGGGGCACATATAAATAGATAACAAGGTTTAAACAGAGTGAGAAAGCGAGGCTAACATTATTAATCGAACGAAGTGGCTGTCTAGAAAAATAGAAATAGGCCTTCCTTGTTTTTATCAATTATTTAAGTTATTCTTGTAGGGCACAGAAGTCTAACACTACTCTTTGTGGGGGCTTACCTTGATATCTGATATCCTGCGCCTTCAAACTGGCGTCCACTTTCTAGTGGGGTGAGTAAATTTTTTAAATTTAAAGTTAAAATAAAAACATACTAAATTAAGGGGGTGTATTAGGAAACGATTCTTTAATAAATAAATGCCTCCTTAAGTTGTGCGACCACATTTTAATGAGGTGAAAGAATAAAAAACTCCTTAATTATTAAAATTACATGCAACCACTAGCCTCAATCTTTAGCTCTTTTATGTCGTATAATAGCAATATAGTACCATGTGTTGTATTTTTGTTACCTTCATATAAAATGCTGAAAAGTATAGGGTTATGTATGTCTTAGATGCTTGTTTGCTATATCAGTTCTGCCATTTACCTATAATTAGTCGTTTTTTTGCGTTATCGTTCCTAGTCAACTAACCCGTAACTATAGATAGTATTTAAATTTAGAATTTTGCCTGTACAGATCAAAATTTGTAAGTTATTATTTAATTTCGTAGAAGTAAATAACTGAGTGCATTTTTTTCATTTTAAAATTCCAGAACTCATCGGTAATTATGGGAGCTTTAGCAGGATAACGATTTTAATATTAATAAAAGTTTGCTCAGTTCTAATGACCTAAATCATTGCAGGACCAACCATTAAACTACAAATTTTAAATCAGGATAATGATTTCCATTAAAAAAAATGAAATTAGCTATTTTATCAGACTATATTATAGACCTAACGTCTAAACTAAACACCTATTTTTGTTAAGTTTTTAGTTGTCAATATGTTTCTGTAAGAGTGTATACTTTAATGGTGGGGCCGAGTGCGGATGTAACCAAAGGTTAATTTTAAATATTTTTTAAATTTTTTAAAATAATAAACATTCTTAATTCGCACCACATAACCTCTTTTAAGTATCTAGAGAGTCGTAAATAATTAAGTTGTAGCTCGATTGGTCGCTCAAAAGAACTATTTGTTAAAAAAACATTTTTAGTTATTAGAGAAGTTTTAGGGGACATTTGAAACTAGGAGTAAGCAATTTATAAACTATTTCACAGCAGTTAACCTTGTCTATGATTGAAAGGTTTGAACTCGGCTTTTTATTCTTAAAGCATACAATGTTTTTTAGACAACTATGGAGAAGTCGTGCATTAAAAAAAAAAAGTTCAGCTGTAACCTTTTTATTATTAATTTCAGGTGAATTTTTTAAACTTTTATGTTATTAAGATGCCAAGTTTCCAACACTTGCTTTTACTCCATCCTCCATCTTTAATATAATAAATTGTTAATCTTAAAACCTATTCTAATTCTCGAAAGGTGTGAAACCAAACGTTCTTAGCTTAGAAAAAAGACTATCATTTACTAATATTTGCTTGGAAATGATGCGCGGGACCGCCAAGACGGGAGCTGTTAAAACTGGACCAATGGACTCGAACCCACGTTATGGAAGCGTTATGCTTTTTCCACTAAACTACGATGACAACTCTTGTTTCTGGCTGTTTGACGACATTCCAATTTTCGGTTATATAAAGTTATTGTAAGTTACTTTTAAAGTAAAAGCGTTCTTCTATGAAACCGATGCTTCATTTTTAAAACGCTAATCCATCTGTCTTAAACTCGCAAAAATTAAAAATTTGGCTATATGCTCAACTAGAACTTGTAATTTTAAAAATTGAACACTTGTTGTAAACGAGTATTTAGCAATTTATAATTAACGCTTTGAACCTTTTCCCTCTACATTTTTAAAGGACAAATTCAGCGCATAATTATAGTAAAAATAGCACATAGACTTCCAAAAGTAGAACTCTTCCGCAGTGCCTACGCCTTCTTAAAATTTATTTTAACATTATCACCTCAATACCTATAACCTGTAATAAGTCTTTACTGTTTAACTACAAAACTTTACCAATCTTTTATAATTATTATAAACAATTGAATTCTTACTTCGGGACAGCCGTTATACTTCTTTCGCTCCAACCTTTAACAAAGGGGGGTGCATAAGTTAACTGGTTTTATAACCCATTTAAAAAATTTAACGTAGTAGGACAGTGCTAAAAAATAGAACGGCTAAAAGAGAAATAATGCTAGATAAGCTAAAAGGTATTCAACTGTCACGACATTATAACTTATTATAAATCAGAGTAAGCTACGTAAATGTAGTGCATGGTCGTTACTGTAATAGGACAGATTTTTTCTATCTTAACTATAGCTTTTTTTCTTATTGGTGGAAAAGTATTACTTTATACCCCAGAGGGCAATACGGGATATTGTCTTAATCTATAAATCTAAAAGTTGTGCTAATATTAACTCTTCAGTGGGCGGCGAGAAAGAGTTAGTCTAGCAGTTAAAAGATGTTGTACAATTAAACACTAACTTTTATTTAATATTGTTAAATTTTAATTATGCATACTGATCACGTACGGCTTTTTAATTTAAAGGTAAAAATATTACTGAGCGACTGAACGGGACCTAAATAGAATTAACACTGAATTAACGTTTATCGTCAATTCATTTATTTAGGGAAGTGTGTAAAGGCATAAATTTATTGTTCCTAGGTAGTGTTTGATAATAACTACCATAGCACAATAATTGCTACATATAACTAACCATGTGACCTGAGTTAGGCGCCAAATTAATAAATTTCTATATTTGTTAATACTTCTTCCCCTCGATCACGTGTCCTTTTTTAATATTTATTTTGAAGCTGTTTAGTTAGTGTATATTCTTTATCCAACAGGTACCATTAAGCTCGGTTAGGTCTAGATATGAAGACCAGTATTTTCGACTGATTAGTTGCTTAATTTATATCACGTGTGGTTAAGAAACTACAGACACACTTTAGTTTTACTGGGGGTTTCTACCTCTTACGTATTAAAAAAATTAGTGGTGGCTAGTGGAAGACAATTATAAGGTGACACTATTAGTATGTCTACTACATGTTGAGGCTTACCTTAGCCTACTTAGAATTGTTTTATTTTAATCGCTGGTCACTAATATACTTCAAAAATTGCAATATATTTTATTTTATTAACTTTGAACACCATACTTGAAGTCTACTATTTAAAAATAATTAGAATAAAGTTGGAAGTTTTAAAAGGGTTTTAAAGAGTGTTTTTTTTACATATGAATTCTTTTAATCTTGAATATACACCTCTTGCTAACTTAAAAAGTAACTTTGGCGACAATAATAATAATAATAGTCATAATAACAAAAATATAAATAATAAAAATTTAAAAAAAAAGAAGAGAAACAAAAAATTCAAGTTACAAGAACACGTTTCCAGGTACTCTTTAGCCCAACTTCTTGAAGCGAATAATGTTTTAAATCCAGTTAAAACAACTGACAAGCTTTTTAATCATAACTTAAATAGAGACTTCCCATCTTTTGGCATAAATAAACGTTTTTTAAGAGGGGGGAAAGTGGTTAAAAATCCTTTTGGAAAAGCTAATATTAAGTATTGGTCTCAACGCTTTCGTTTATTTTCAAAATACGACCGGGGCGCCTTACTTGATCGTGGTATGTATTCATTTGAGTAACTAATTCACTTAATGTAGGTATCTGTGTTAGTTTAAAACCCACTACTTAAATCCTTTTTTTTTAAGAAAGTTGGTTTTCTGTGACTCCAGAAAAAATAGCTCTGCATATAGCTAACAGGTTGGACGCAGCCACAAATCTTTAATATTTTTTCTAAATTTGTTTATGAAGATTTATCGGTCATAAAGTTATTGTAGATGCTTTTTGCGGTGTTGGTGGAAATACCATACAATTTGCTAAAATTTGCGATAAAGGTACTATTTTGGCTATCTATTTTTTGTAAGAACTTTTTGGCTAGCAAGACAGAGAATATTTCTTTTAATCATCTTTTGCAATATTAAAGATGCTCAGAAGCATTTTACTTTTTTCCTCAGCAAGGGTAGCAAATCTTAATAAATTTATCAAATCTGTTAAAATATAAACCTATATAGTTTCTTGATATACTTTTTTTTAATAAGTTAATTAGTATCCTCCTTGAAAAATCTTTAGTGATTGCTATCGACTTGGACAGCACAAAAATAGCATATGCTAGACATAATGCTAAAATTTATAATGTCCTTGAGAAGATTGAGTTTATTGAAGGCGACTTTTTTAAGTTGTGCCACGAAGTTAAAGTCCTTTTTTTTTATATTACATATTATCTAAAATAGTTTAGAGTTTTACTTTAAGATTGACCTACATGTGTTTTGTAAAAACCTTTTCATATTTTATAAGAGAGGCAGATCAGCTAAATTAACTACTCCAGTAAAAACAATGTTTTGATAATTTGTAATACTGTACAAAATTTTTAATGGTGTCTTGCTTCTAACGGAGTCATTTCGGCTAACCTTCTGCACTTTTCCTTTTAAGCACAGACAATTTTTTTTGAGTAAATATTCTTTTTTTTTAATATTTTTCTTAAAGGAATTTGGCAATTTTCATATGCCGATAAAAAAAAATATTATTACATTAAAAAACTACAATAAAAGCAGAAACTTTTTCTTTTATCAAAGGCTTTTTTTTAACTACTTCGCCCATAAATTATAAAGTGTTTTTATTTTTTGCTATTGTAACTTTTCTTTCCTTCTGCTCGCCTCTTCCGGCTATTTTTGTTAATATAATTTGATAATTAAGTTTACTCTTATTATGGTTTACCTTTTATAAACCTGTTTGCTACTATTTTTACTGAATATAATTATTGTTATTATTATTATTTGTATGTAGGGAGATGCCGTATTTCTTAGTCCTCCTTGGGGTGGCCCCCAATACTCTAAAGCTTTTGTTTTCAATCTAAGGATGTTGGGACCGCCTAACGGAATAGAAATATTTAAGTGCGCCTCTCTTATAAGCAGCAATATCGCTTATTATATGCCCAAAAATTGCAATATCCACCAGGTAAATATATAACCAAATTTGTATTAAAAATCTGCTTAGTTGTGGCACTGTTCATCTTGTATTTTAGTTTTTGGTAAAGTTTTAAACTTTTATTATTTTTTTATTATTTTTTTATTAGCCAGTTAATTATTTTATAATCTTAGTTAAGTCAGTACTTAAAATATAAAATTTGCGTAGTACAACTGTTATGATAACTTTATACATATTTATTATAAGTTAATAGAACTTGCCGGTCGCTATAACTTGTGTGAAATAGAGCACAACTACCTTAACAATAAACTAAAAACGATAACCGCATACTACGGGGATCTTGTTCGTAGTTGATCGCTTTAAGCTTCTTAAAGTTATCAATATGTGTATAAATTAAAAATAATTATAAATTTTCTTTATGAGTTAAGGTCTATATCTATACAATTTACTTAAAATACCCTCCTGTTTTGGACTTCATTCCTCTTGTTAGTTGAAAGTACTGCGTATATAAGTTATAATTACTTAAAGCGAAAAGGATTCAAACGGTCATTCTTAACTATCGAGAGAAATTTAGCGTAGAGTTTAACGCATACTAGCCCTTAGAAAAATTAGGCGCCTATTTTGTTTGTTAGTTGATTGTGTTAAGGGTCGAAAGTTTAACAAACTTATAAGTTTAGAGAATAGAAGTGGATGGGCAGCGAATATTTTTAATGGACAGAGCAGTATGCGAAAGTTTACTTAAATACTGTGGTTAATTTTCCTCGAGAAATCTTTAAATGATATACCCGCGTACAACACTGTTGTCTTTTTAGAAACTAAGCAGTATGAATACTTTTGATTACACATTACGAAAAAGAAACTTTTGAACAGTTCAATAATATAGTAACCGAGCTTCACTGTATTAGCATAATATTGTGTCCTTAATAATAAACCTAAGAACCAACAAAAATGCAATAATTTTGTGAATTCTAGTAAAAAAATTTATTAAAAAAATATAAAAACTCTCTCGGTGCATAATACAGCGAGGTCCAGCTCTTCTTAAGAGGCATTAAAACAAAGCCCATGGCGGGACTTGAACCCGCAATCTCCTCCTTAGGAGGGAGGCGCCTTAACCATTAGGCCACACGAGCGGAATGCTACGGGTACCTCTTAAAAGTAAGTAATAATGCATCAAATCTTATAACTATATCCATTTCCCTACGTATTTAGCTTTCCCTAACTTTTTTATGACAATTTAATGATTTGAGTTCTCACTTAAGAGTAACAATGCGCATAACAATTTATTTATCGTTTTTTAGTCAATGTATCCTCTTATATTTCTTTTTTCATTTATAATCTAGTAATTTAAATCTTTTGCAGAAAAATTAACTTTTAGAAACCTTTAATTTCTTAAGATAGCTGTAATTTTTTCTATCAATTTAATGGAAACCTAATGTGATTTACAAGACAATATAATTACCCGACAGTTTTTAAGTTTAAGCATTTTAGCAGATCTTGAGTATCGCCAAGTTTTATGCAGTAATTTTCTCACTCAAAGTGGTTAGACGGCTGATAGTGTATATGAACTTTTTGGCAGAAGCTCTATCCCTCATTTTTAATGTAACCGTAGTATGCACCATTAGTCGAGTGGCTACCAATATTTCAGTATTTCCTTTCTTAGTAGGTATTGACAATAAAACAATTCCTAAAAATTTTCTTTTAACCAGCCAAATTAAATAAACTGCCGAAGCTATATATTTAAATATATGTTATTAGTGAAAGTTTTATAATAAGCTTTCATGTAACCCCAGTTAAAATCTATGTATCGTATCAGGAAACACAATTAATTATATGTAACTTAAAGGGTGATTTAAAATCTTAACTAGGCCTATTAAATTTAAAAAAATACAAAAATATGAATATGTTATTTAAGTTAATAATAATTGAAGAGTTATATTGAGTAGTAAACTTCTCCATTTATAGTTATCCCACCAATAGGCATGAAAAGACAAAGTACTGTTATACAAAAAAGTATTACATAATAAAACGACTCATAATTTAATTATATTAATTAAGTATTAAAATTAAAACGAATATGCTTATCAAACAGTTAAAAAAATTTTAAAGAAAAGAAATATTAGCACAGGTATTTGATTATTAATAATATCGCCAATTTTTTTTTTTACAAATTTAATTTACGTTATTTAATGTGAAATTATGAAAAAATATGATAATCTTTTATTACCAAAATTTCAAACTTGAAACATGCATAAATATAAAAAGGTATTAAGACAGAAAACTCCAAAATATTCAAACCATGGGTTTGAATACTACGTGAGGCACCTTTTTTTAGCAAATATTGTAGTTTGTCCATTTTATTAACCTTAGTTAAAATATAATGAATAACCCTAGATGTTTTTATAAAAATAGAAAAAATATTGGAGAGAGCCGGATATCCATGTGAAATCTGGTGCACTACGCGGGTAACATTAAGCTTTTGCTGGAAGATAAACACACTAAACTGCAAGGTCGAATTGTAATTTTCTAGACTATTTTTTGGAGTAGAAGATTGGCAATGGATGGAGTGAAATCATAAATTACGTTAAGCGCACTTCACAAAGTACGAAAATTAATTGCTTATCAATAATTTTAAAAAAATTGCATCATTTATATTTAAGCGATTGATTATTTTTAATTAAACAATTTAAGTAGCCTACGATGTTGCCATTAACTGGTAGTGGCATAATTTAATTTATACTAGATGTGCATAATAATTGTTTGGTTATATCTAGAAAGCTAAATGATCGCAACACCATTTTAATTAATACTTTTTACCAGCTATCTATTAAATAACTAATATAATTTCTCTAACCGCTATATATTGTAAAATTTTGAAATGCGGTAATGCTTTGTTTGAATATTTACATATAAACTATAAAGTCTAAGGTTTCTTCGTTGGGCCTATTGGTTTTTGTTCTTATTTAGTGTATTGTGATCTTTTTAGTTAACACGTGTCATAGCCTAAAGAATTGAGGCCTACCGTTTAGAGGGCGATCAAACGTTAAGGCCCTAGTTTGGAAACCTAATGTGTGTAACAAAAAATTCGACATGTAGAGGGCAATGAAACTGTTGGTTTTTAGCATTTATAAAATGAGAAATGCTAGCCCGATGTACAACCTTTGGGCTACGTATGTTAATATAAAGACAATTTAAAAAGATTTTATTAACGCTAACTAGCGCTAATATTTTAATACAAGTCCTTACCAATCTCCATGACCAAAACAGTGTGCAAAACAACATCTTAACCCCAATTTTCTGTTCGGGGCGGTGATTTTCTTTTCCAGAGGAACTTTAAGCGCCCGACAGTTTTTTGAGTCCCTGAGTTACTTGGGAGATCTGATTTCGAAGGTCACACAAATAATAGCCAGTAAATGCGTATAAACTGTGCAAAAATGAGTATATCTCATTGTTATATGACAAATAAAGACTGTAGATAGTGACTGATAATTTTATTATGCCGTTTACTGCGTACAATTCTAAAGCTTTAACTTCACGCGGCTATAAACCTCTTGCTCTCGACCTTAGAAACTTCAATTCGAACAGCACAGCAGCTGTTTGAGTGCTAACGTATCTAACCTTCCATGGAAAGTGAAACCTGCGCTGCTGAACGAACGCCTTTTCCATGCTATTGCTCTAATAGCACGATAAAGATATATACACCATAAACTATTAAGCAGTAGTTAGTAAATATAGATTAATAACTATTTTGACGAGCCGTTCTAAAAAATAATAAAAAACTGTTGACGCAACAATATTTATTTAGAAGTTAAATGCTGGTGAAAAATGCTTAAAGTTGTTTTTGGTCCCTACAGACGTCTGGGTGGGCATTACCTAATATTTTTAGTAATACAGATCCATAGCGTAATCTCTGTGTGCAAACGAGGGTAATTTAGTAGTCACAATTTGAAGAATTTAACAACTTGCAAAGTACTCAGTTCTGTTTCTGCTATTTATTTTTACACGACAACTAGGAGGGTGTGGATCTAAATCTTGAGTATTCTCGTTGTAAGACTTGCCTGAAGATTTCGCTGCCATTAAACCGGAAGGGACAAGGCCAAAATTAAAAGATCATAAAATGCTTATAAACTGGATACTACTTAAGATCATCAGTTACTTAAGATATTTGCCACGAACAAAATGAGTATATCTAAGGATGTACTCATTTCCAATACAAACCGTTAACTTGAGTAAAAGATTGAAAAAGTATTACGTTGAAGACCAAACGCCTTAAATTTCTCAAAATTCCAATAAAAGAAATTTTAGTTCAAGTATTTATAATCTAAATTTATATTATTAAGCAATTATATAACAACTATTTGTAAATGGAAAGTATGTGCTACCCGAAGTAATGCAACTACCATTATAATGAGAATTGTTACGAGCCGCCCCAAAAACATACACAGCCAACACATGCTACAGGTTTGTACGTTCTCAGACTTAAGGATGAGCAGCAGTTGAATGCCTTGTATGCAAGCTCAAGCGCGCTCCGGCGCATAGAAGCCTTTGCAAAGTTAATGTGTGGCAACTTTATTATGCTTGTTTAGAGTGCTAAACTGTATTATTACACGTCGACCAGACGACTTAGCTTTTGAACACGGTTTAAGAGAAAGTCGCCGTGCTTTAGGATTTGCTGGTAAAAATTAGTGTCTGACGCACTGTTGTTAGTGGCGACGATCCCAGCAACCTTATCAACTTTGCACTTGAGGCGTCCTGCAGAGATGAAGCGAGAAAGCTCTCTAAGGTCGCAAAAGAGTCAATCATTTACTTATAGACGTAGTAAGGAGCTATACTTGTCAATAAAATCTTCCGAAACACCAAAGGAGCTGGCCATGGACTTTAGGGTCACGCTACTGTATGACTCAAGCAGTTGGTTATATGCTGCAACGCGCATCTCTAACAAAATATCCTGATAACATTTGCATGTAAATGCCCCTCTAAGAACATACACCTCGCACGTAATATCGGTAGTGAGCATTAAGATAGCGGTCGTATTTAATTTCCTGCTCTACTTTTTCTATAGTTTTTTTGAAAAAATTAAGCAGAAATTAAAATACTTGCAGACGATGTACCAAGATTACTAAAAAATGTAGAATATTTGCAGCCGTAGTAAGAGTCCATAAAGTCCTTGATTAGCGGTTTTTTCATAGAAGCTTGAACGAGCTCCGGGCATTTTAAAAGTTTGTTGCTCAAAGTCACTCGGTCTTGTGGCATAAAAAGTTTAAATATAATAAAACTAGTAAAATCTGGATAAAAAATGGCCAGAGAGACCCAAAGCTAGCAACGAGCAGAGGGCAGTGTAAAACATAAAAGTGTCGTAGTCCAGAACTTCGTACGCTACAAAAGTGGACACTGCAGTACAATTATGAGATAAACGTTTGACTCTATTCAGTTGTATAACCACAAGAGCTACCTGTGTCTAAAAAAAGCAGAGCCGCTCCGGAAAAATCTCGAATGGACATTTTGTAAAGACCTTCGATAGATTATAAGTATAAGAACAAAATAAAAGTATGAAGTATAAAGAAAACCTTGATAAACCTTAAGCCTGTTTTTTTTATCCCAGTCTCCGCCTTCTTCAACGAGGCTTATAAACAAATTAGTCGCAAAAATTTGAAACAGGTTAGTATAACAAAGCTTACTTAGTGGCCCTCTTTATATTTTTAGTAATCAGCTCGTGATCCATATAAAAAAAGCCAGTCCTTATTATGGAGAAGACGATATCGAGACGAAGACCGACTGAAGCACTTTTCTTTAACGCTTCCTCAAAGTACTCCAGACATAGATCCTTAATACGTTGGTCTTTTTAAGTAAGTGAAGTTATCTTATAAGCCAAACAATCTTAACTAAGACTTTGCTACGTTATTATAATTTTAAGTATAATAATTAACAAAAAAGGTAGGAGGGAAAGATAAGTTCTGAACACAAATAAAAAAAATACCTTATTTCCTATAAAACATAAATATTCAGCTCGCGCGACCATAGCATCTCGCATTTCAGTCTCACCTAAATTTTCTATAGCGTCCTCTAAAACGGCTGTTAGTCTTGATAATTCTTTTTCATTATCGTTTTCCATTACTTCTAACAGAACCAAGTCTTTGGGCCAGTTGAATTCATTAATTAAATCTTTGTATAAAGGAGCCATATCTTTTAAAAAGTATCTTTTGTCAAAAGATTATATAAAAAAAACTAGACTGGTATGTTACTGTTTTCGGTGAGATAACTTCTGATATCTTCAGCAGCTTAAAAATAAACAGTAAATAAAAAAAAGGTAAAAGTAATGATAGTGTAACGAAAAAAGTACATCTATTCAATTTAAGAAGGAAAATTACATAAAATCCTTATATTGGTGAGAGCAAATTAAAAAATAGTAGGTTAAATAAAGAAAAAAGCAGAAATAGTTTATACTTTTTGCTAAAATGCAAGCATCTTTCTTCAAGCTTATACCCAACTTATAACCAAAAATCTTCTGAGCCAAATTTAAGTTTGGAATGGCCTTAGTAGTAACTTCAGTCATTTAAGAAAAAATCAGACGTTAGAAGAGAGAAATGCAAAAGTAGCAACTTGAAAATTTACTAATTCGAAAATGACTGTTTCCCGGTGCTCGATCGAGTCAACACTTCCTAGTACTTCGAGCTTCTATAAGAAAAAGTGACCAACAATTTCCAGTAGTTACGTTTTAAAATTCGGATAAAAAGAAGAGCGCAGTACGCAGTAGCTTGTCACTATATTTTAAGATTAAAGGAACAAAGTGTGGCGGGGTGCTCTTCCTTTAGAAGAAGCACTCAACTAGCATAGTTTTTTTTTGCGCTCCAGCCCCCTTTTAGTGGGTGATACTCAGCGCACCCACCATATGGCTTGGTCGCCTAAGTGTTGACGGTGACAATGAGATTACTTAAATGGGGTGGAGGTGGGAGGAAGCCAAAAAGCTTAGCTGTTTTGCTCCATGCTAGACCGGATGGCGAGTTTAACAGATCGAAATCCCATATTTTTTTTCCTATTCCATCAGTGTATTATTGTTATTAATATTATATACTATATCTCGTATTATCTTTAAAAAATTCGATGATGATATATGGTTTGTCGAAATTTCTTTAGTGTTCATTGAGTATTACTCTTTTGTCACTTATTTCATATATTTATTTATGAGACGCTATCGCTACTTCTTACCAAATAAGCAATAACCTTTTCAATAAAATTGTCATAAAGATTCTTAAGATGCTTTATAGCTATATATACCTTATTAGTTTTAAAATAATAATAGTTTACACGTTATAGAAGCTATCTAACAAAATTATATATGAAATTAAATTAGAACACTAGGTTGATTAAATAACTTACATGGACTTTTTTGCGCAATATACTGTGTGAGTAGGCTTAAATAGTATTATATAATATTAAGTTACAACTAAAAAGTCTTAATCTTAATCTTATTATTCGACGTAAATTATTTGTAAAACCGCATTAGTTAATCTTAGCAGAAATAGATGAGAAATTTTTTTTAATATAGACAGTAATTAGCGTTATGTGATTATTACATACAGAAAGGTTTTTAAAAAAATATTCACCATTTAGTTAAAGTCTGCATATCACCTCCCTGGAATATTAAAGTTGCTAGCAAGTACGCTGGTTTTCTTGGCAGTCAATTAATGTTGGGGAATCAGCACCCTCCGCTCAGACAATAACAGATTTTGTGCTGCAGTTAATCAGCGTCCTCATCCTTGGGGACTTGAAGATATAAAAGACATGAAGAAAAACTTTTAAGTATTAGCAACAAAATTAAGCTTCAAATATACTAAATTAGTTTGATGCCCAAAAAAAATTGCATAATAAGTAAATATAAAATTGTTTATTTACATATAGACTGCAAAACCTTTAATTACTAATTAAATATATAGGAAATATATCTCCATAGTCTTATCATTTCCTCGAATTTTTAAAGTTGACAATAGAAGACTAAGTGGCATCCATATTATAATTAGCGCTTTTTAAAGCACTACTATTAGAATAAAGCAAGATCTTTTGAAATATCAAGATAAGTTAAATTTTCCTAGTATAGTTAACCCAATTATTGTAAATTATAGATAGCCTTCGGTAATTTACTAGTTTTTACACTCAATCTAGGAAATTATAAGAGGTTTTATTAGCTTTTCCAAATTTCCAATTAAGTAAAAATTTTAAAAATTCCACAGAGCGTTAGAATAAAGGCGCAACTGCATACGAATATCTTAACATGCGTACTCAATTGTTTCATAGTTAATATTTTAAAACTCACATTCTTCGAGCGTAGTGTCTAACTATAGCGCCTATTAAAGATTGCGAAGAATAACAAGAATTATTTACGAGCACGCACTGAATCAACTACCACTCCCTCAGGCGAGCTTCAACGCGCATCTAAAAAATACTTTTTGCGGATCCTTCGCAAAAACTAACTGTACCCTGTACCCTGTTAAGCTTCTGCTAACTTATCCACCCCCCCCCCTTCATTTTTACTTTGTTAAGCTGATGCTTGCGATAGTAAATATACTAACAAACAAGCTTTTGGGTAAGCTTTGCTCTAAAGTCCTTTTCGTGCAGGAATTTACAAGCCCTCTTAATGTTGTACTTTTTAAGGTTTAATGTCTTTAAATAACCTGTAGGAACTCCTGAAACCTTCAGTTCTGTCACCTGGTAATAGAAGAGGATCTTCATCTCCAGTTTTTTTATAGTTGATACCATGAGCGCAGCAACTCCTCCTAACTAGGTTCTACAACGTTTTTTGAGGCATAACCTTATTAGCTCACTCTTAGCCTTCAAAGTAAGGTTGGGGCAGTTAAATGATTTCGAAACGTAGAACTTATTCCCCAATCGTCTAACGCGTTAGAAAACTCTATACCTCCAACAGCAGTATTTTTCAGCTAATTCCGGTTAATAGGCAAATTTTTCCTTTATGTTCTACCAGGCACAATCCGATATCTAGTATTATAACAACGGTAGCAGGGACCACCCATTACTCATCCTCTAAGTTGCTATCACGCTTTTTCAGAAAAAATATTTTGGCCCACCTCTAGTCTCTTCCCATGAATAACTTGCTAATCATCTTGCTTCATATTTTCTTTCAACTGTATTTGCTAGGCAATCAGCCTTTTTTTTTGATTCTTTAACTTATTAAAAACAATATGATTTTTTTTAATTTCGCACATAACTAACTATGCAGGTAAACTTATAAATCGTCTTAAAGCGTGCTCACCCAGTTAATAGCTCTACTCAGGCTCCTTCTTTAAAAACCATAAACAACGGGCTTACACCTAGCACATTTTATATAAGTTTGGCTCATAATTGTAGTCCTCTGTATATGTAAGAACTCAACATTTTTGTCAGCACATATTTTTAACAAAGCATAGAGATGGTTCGAAATACCTTTTCGACCAACCCATTACTTCGGTGATCATTCGTGGTGATAAATGAGCTTCAACACCTCTTTCCACCAGAAATGGAGATACTGGCGTTACTTACAAAAATCGATATTCCCTAATTCTCTTAACACCTTGCCACTTAAACAATTCTTTAAGGCAGTTTTTCACCTGTCCTGCTGTAACCTTCTAAGTGAAAAGTCCATACAAACCTTGAATATCTATCTAAAATAACTAGGGCACTGTCTATTCCCTCAGGTGGTGCATTTTAATTATATCAACAACCAGATACTCCAGAAGTTCCTCTGTTCTATCAGTTAATTTAAGTTTCTCCCTAGGAAGTAAATTTCTAGTACCAAAGCGTTGGCTTAACTTTACACCCGTTAAGAACTTTTTTTTTAATGTGTAGGGTATGCAATCATCGAACAAGTATTTCAACGTTCTTTTTTCCATGTTTAACAAATTCTCGTGGAGTTGTTTAATAACATTAAAATTATCTTGGCTGTCATTAGTCAGAGAAAACTTTACTTTTCAACAACTATATTTTTAACAGCTGGAGCTTTGACAGTAAATCCGCAATACATTATTCTAACCAGGTATGTATTTTAGTGTCCAACAAACATTGCTCATTATACGCTTCATTTTATTAATTCTTTTCTTCCTTACAATTTCAGCTTCATACTCATTATTAAAAACTCCAAGAAGGCTTTTATGGTCTGCTTCAACTCTGTTTGTTTCACTCAGTTGAGTTTGTTAGTGGGCCAATTAACTGCTCGCCCCCCTATCCGTTACGCTATGCTCTACTTCCTTTCAGCTTCATTTAATTTTAATACTCACAAATGCTATATGTGCAAGCGGTCATCGTATCTTTGAAATAGGACACCTCTCAATCCCATTCCACTAGCAGCTGTCTGAAGAATAAAGTTAGATTCATTAATAATATATTCAGCACATGATTTCTGATTTACTAATATCATGACACTATTCCATGACTCTTCTTGCTCAACAAAAATATAAAAAATGGAAGGTAAGAAAAAAATTCTTTTCTTTAAGTTATTAATTTATTTAGCTGTGTACAGAACCAGTAGCTTTTTCATCCTTAGATTTGTTAATAAACCGTTAAGATAAGATACTATTAATGAGTGAAAAGAAATTTAAAGGCATAGAAGGGTAAATGAATATGCACAATACAAAAAAACTAAGGTTGTAAACTACACCCACCCTAATCATTATCCCGTTCTAAAGATGAATGCTAGGGATGTTGGAGTAGGTGAAGAACTCTTTCAGTGGTAGTATGGAAAAATTTATTATTTAGCCTTTGTATCGACTAAGTTTTTTACTACTAATCAAGCTATATATAACTATTAATTAAAGATAAGCCTATGTACTAATAAGTTAATGTTTATGGTATAGTTGGAAATTGTACTAAAAAGGGAGAGCAGACGTTTTTAAAAAAGGCGTAAGCTGGCCTCAATTACTTACTTCCCAGCCAGTTGGGCTAGGAGCTAAAAGGCAACTATACGTTTATTCAGCATGCCAGTGAGATTAAAGATAAGTTTAGGGCGAGTGTGCAAAAATTATAGTTCAAAGTAATAATTTAAAAGCAGCGCTGCGAAAACTCCATGGTTAAAAGTATAGCAAGTGAAAACCTAGTCTCTCAACACTTGTTTAACAATTTGTTGAAGAAAAGAGAGAAGCTACCTTTCTCATTAAAGGTTGTCGGACCCATAAATACGATATAATTTGCTAGAGCCGACTGCTTGAAGAGTTACGAAAGTTTTGTAGTGGTAACTTTATCATTCAAATTGGCGTAAACGAAATCCGAAAGTAATAAATAGCTTAAGAAAAGTAAAATTGTTTTTGTTATTATTATTAACCTTATGAAATAAACTAATGGTGACAGTAGTTTAAAGAACTAACTGAGTTCCCAAGGGGAGCATAATGTTAAAAGAGATTCATAATTAACAGTCCGTTATCACCAAAATTACTGAAAAACGAGCAGGATAAGATTAAAAAAATATTGTAGTCTGCCACGAAACGTGTTTAGAATGACCTTAAGTTTTTGAAGTATGCACATTTATGTACAGTGAGTTCCCAAACCTTTTAAACACTAGTTCTATTAGTTTTGAAATGCAAAATAGATTACAAGCAATTTAGAGATAAAAGACCGACTGCTATGATAAGGTAAGTGGAGTATTTAAAAGAAATACTGAAACAGCCGATGAAAAGAGGACGGAAGGAACTTTTAAAGGTAGACAAATGATTACGGCGAGACAATATTTAAAGTAAAATTATAAAAAAACGACTTTATATAAAAGTTAACTATATAAGATTCATCTAGGTGACAACTATGAAAATTTTTAGGGCACAGCTTATAGATATTACCGATTTTCAGTTATACAACATTAAGTGTAAAACTATATTCATTCTAATCGTTAAAATTATTTATATGAACAGAATTAGTGAGTATTAAAATTAATTACTGAAGCCTAGGTGAGCTAAAAAGGAAACTGATTTTTATTAGGCTACATAATGAAAGGGTAAAAGCATCGCAAAAAGGTTTTAATTTAACTAAGTTTTAATGTGCATAAAAAAAAACTGACTAGGAGAGATTACTCCGGTTATAGACAACCAATATGCTAAAGACTATTGCATTTTTTTTTATCTAAATACCCAAAAAGGAGACACTAAACGCACATATGGTAAAAAAATCTAAATCTAACATTTCGTGTGCTTACATTTGAATTTTTTTTTTGAGTTTTTAGGCTCTTAAATACTGCACGCCCTCTAAAACGTCAAGCTCCTAATAAACTATCCTATAGGCAGTTATTCACAACACTCTGTTCGGTCCTTTAGACGTAAACGATATATTAAACTTGTACTCTAAGTCATAAAGCTAAAACCTCTATACAGTCCTCTAGACTAACAGAATTTCAGTATCTATTTGTTTATTTACAAATGATAGCCCCTAGTGCTCGATTGATCAAAAAATTGAATACTCGGGCTCTCAATTAGGAGTGATCGCAGATGTTATTACAAAATAGCTTTCGATCGATGTGTCATTACTTCTTGACATTAACAATTAAAACTAGCGCTAAAGCGCGTTACGTGGGCGGCGAATAACACGCCCACCCCATGGCTTGTAAATAAGTTCGCTCACCAGCAGACGATTTGTGTGCCTGGCTAGCCTATTCTAAGAGGCGTTGGCATTACGTTAGAAGACGACGGCTAGAGAGCCCAGGTGAAAGCCCCGGGGAAGAGCATCATTTCGCTGCGCAGCAGATTGTTTGTCGCACTCGAAGTGCCGACGCTATTGTGGTTGAGTGGTAGGTCCAAGCAGCATATGTTATTATTGGCTGGATGTAAGACAATTTTTTGGCGTTTGTGTCGCAGAGAAAGATTGCTCTCCGCATAGTAAAGAGTAAAACTAAATCTTCTATTAAGTGTATATGTATATAGATTTATGGTCCTAGAGTGCAATAATCATACATTTTTGAGATTAATCACCGTTCACAGTCTTTTAAACTAAAAAATGCATCATAGCAAAATACTAGAGTTTTAAACCTCCAAGATTAATTACCGAGGAAACTTTAAAACATATTAAGAAGTGAAAAACGCTTAAAACTTTTAGAGCGCAGTATAGCACGAAAGCAGCGGGATTTTTGTGGTCTCATAAACTTAACAAAGATTTGGTTTTTCTCTATTTAAGGTCGAGGCTATGTCTTTCAAAAAATCTCTTATGAAATGTTACTATAGTATCTTTTTATGCGAATAAGCTTCTATAGGCAACAAAGGAATGTGGAAATTAGTAAATAAAAAAAATTGTTGGCAGTGATATAAAAAGGGTGTTTTTAGTATTTTTTAGTATGCGTTTGTATATGCCCTACTCTGTAGAAATTGAATATTTTAATAGAGGACTATTCACCGATGAAAGAGAATAAGATTTCAAGTAATGAAAAACCAGCCACCTCTGGATGCATTTTTATAAGTTGCCCCTTTAAAAAGTTTAAAAAGCACGATAGTTTTTCGCAAATTTTGCAAATTTTCTCAAATTGGAATTAAGTTAGCGGTGAATAGGCTACCTCTACGGAATTTATTAACATTATCTAATAAATCGAAAAATATTTTTTGAAAGCTATGGAGAAATCAAGCTATATGTATGTAGTTTGACGCTAGCTACTCATTGTAGCCTTTAGATCTGCTATCATTACTATAATAAATAATTGTTCTGTAGTATGAAGGCAAGGAAACATGCTCTTGTAATTTTTTTTTAGACCGAAAAATCCGAATACACAGTAACTGCTGAAAGTATTAAATGGTTAAATAGGTAAATACCACGCTAAAGGAAATTGAGTGCATAGTTTAAAATCCATATTTAAATCGACTGTCAGTATACCTCCAAAAGGATGATAGTTGAATTTCTTACTATATGCATAATTGAGCTTCAGTTAACAAACTAAATCATTGCGTTTTAAGTTAGTTAGATACCAGGTATGCAAATACATTTTGTTTGTTAATTTAACTAACACTGCATTACATGCGCTTTACGCAATTTAATAGCGACTTGAAATTTTTTCTTTCATTATAAAGCTTTTGTTTTTTCTCTTTGTTTGTAACAAATCCTTAGAGGGGATAAAAGGTAGTACGATGATAGGCGCAAAAGTAGTGAGAGGTACGCGGCGTAAAGTGTGCTCACACATATGACATGTCTCGAAATGTAACACCCACGTGGTTTATCTTGTTGCAACGGATATTATTAATAGTTAAAACAAATTAATGAGGAGAATTTGCTACTTGAATTACTGTAAAAATTTTAGTAAATTCTTTTTTACTTAACTGCTACTCATAAAAGGAACACATACAATTTGATTTTTAACTACTTTCATTCGACTAACTACTCATACCACCCACCCCTTTGGCTAATGTGCGGTATCTTCTGACATTAACTACCATATTAACCACACAAGGCATATGGTGTAGACAGGTTAATTAAGAAAGTTATACTTTATTGCTGATCTTTACTGTGAAAAACAAAATAGGCTTGATTATGTAGCCTTGCTTGAGGATTAGTTATCAGTCGGGTACAACATCTCGAGGGTAACGAGCACAAAACTGTTACTTTATGTTGCGGTTCCAAAGGAGTTTCGCAATATGATTTTTCTTATTATGTTTGTCATTCTATTTCCAAGAACTTGATAGCTAACACAGAAAACCGCCAAGAAGCGAGAGGCTATTTAAAATTTTTCTACACAAAATAAAAGTTCTTACTTGCTTTAATAAAGGCTACTCCTTAACTTATAAGTGATTTAAAGCAACGAGAAGCGAAATACTTGTAAACGGCTTATTGCCAAAGGTTATCTTGCTAAGCTTAGGTTTTATTTGAAGGAGATCTTTCGTCTAAATAAATTTAGACTTACAGATTTGTTAATAAGTTTAATACCCTTATAAAACCAAATAGATTATATCATGAAATTACTTAACATGTTTTATTGAGGGAAAACTATCTTTCAGTTTCATACGGCATTTTCTATTGCAGCCCGACAGCTGGATTCATTGTGGTGACTTACTGCATAAGGGAGACATTAGTCTCATTCCAGTAATTCTTCACAATTCTTGGTTTTGTTTTTAGAATCTTAGCAACAAGAACTTGAGCAGTGACAGGAATATATTAAATAACTGGTTAACTTTTTACTTCTTTAGTTAATAAGATACCATGTCGTATTTCTTTAAAAAAAAAAGTTTTACTCGTAATTATTATAATTATCCCTTTTGTTGTGAAACCTCTAGAAAAAATTATCATTGAATTTTCTTGATAGATAAATTATTGATAATAACTGCTTTTATCGCAAAGTTGGACCTTTTATTTGTAAGTTTCCGAATTTTCAATTTCGGAATATAAGGTTTTTTACATTATAAAACGACAACTTTTTATGGGGAAGTATTGATATCTTGCTTTTCACAGATATTTTAATTTCGTTTACATCCATCATTTTTTCCGAGTGATTTATCCTATACTATATCAGAATTCTGTTAAACCCTAATGTATATTTTTTTCAGTTATCCAGTTCTTTGATAACTTTGACATGTGTAATTTGGAGACTTTAAAAGGAATTCTAATAAATTTTAATTTTTTGGTAGCCTTACTCACTCTTAAACAGAATTCATGTACTTTCAAACTCACTCCTTCTCTTGCTAACTCAATAAGTTGGTGTTTCGCTACTCTTCTTCGATTTACTACGAATATTTTGTAGAAGTCCTGCTAACTTGTATTGAACATAGTAAGCGCGCTTGGCTAGAAGATAACGCGATTGCAGCATTTAATGCTGTATACGCTCACCAAGCGCTTGAAAGTTTTAATCACCCAATCAAAAGCTTCTAACCTTTTCAGCAAAAAAAATTACAAGATCAGAAGGCTCTTGGTGTTATATCTGATTTATACTACAACTTAACAGTTTATTTCCTATTATAATTTAAATTTATTGTTTATGACTATAAGTTTTAATACTCATTATAAAGCCCGGAAGGTTCAAAATTAAACGCCCTGCATACTCCAATTAAAAAATTCTAATTCTTACAAAACAGGAAGATGCAATTACTTATGATTAAAAGCGCCCTTTTTAAGAAGTCAAAAATACAGGAAATAATAGGAAATCCTTAGATAACCTTCCTATTAAACTTAAGTCATAATACTTATTCGGAAAATTTCGATTATATACATTAAATTATATGTGAGATTTGAATGTAGGAAGCAAAGGCATTCGGAAAGACTAGTCACTCTATTTAAACGCATCAATGCTCAGAGGAGGTTTAACCGCCGTGGTAAAACAGCTCTTCTGTACTCTTGACCTCTGTCACACTTACATTAAATTGTAGAAGAATTGAGTTATTCGTATACATTTATATACATAAAAAAGTATTCATGATTGAACGGCAAGCATAATAAAAAAAGAACAGGTTTTCTCGACCAAACCAACTCAGTTGTCTGTGTTATTTACTTGTTTTTAATTCTGCTAGTTTAGTAACTATTAACTGTCTAATCTACTTGTATTTATTTTATAATATTATTTGGGGTGTGTACCAGTACATATTATTATTTTAAACTTTTAAAGTGCTTTTGCTTTCATCAGTCGTGAATTTATTGCATATTTGTTTCTTAATATTGCGTCATTTAGAAAAAACGCACTTACTTTTGATTTAGTTATACTTTTTTTTTTAGTTCTCTAGTTTTTCCGTCTCAGTTAGTCAAGTTATTTAACTACTATTACTGGGTTGCCCCTTTTCAGTAGCCCAAATCTCGTCAATTATAAGACCCAAAAAGATTTCGTCAGATTAGGTAGTGGCAAAAAACTATAAGCTTTGTACCTTTAGCCTACTCCCATGAAAGGAATTCAAATAAAAAGTTACTAATCGGATTTCACTTTTATTCTGATAAATTTTATTTACAGAAATACAGCAACTAAGTGGGCATGAATGGGTTGATGGCTTTATGATGCATGTAGTAACTACCCCTCTCCGGAAAGAATTCAAGTGGATTAAAAAGTTTTTTGTCGTAATTTTCCAACTCTTGAAAGCTATTATACTTCTCTAAAAAGCAAAAAACATTTAACTATTTGCTAACGAAGTAGTAAGCTTCTTACCCAAAGCTCTTAATTCCGCTTGTACCTCGCTTGCTTTCTGGAGAGAACAAAAATAAGCAAAATCACTTATACATAATAATAGCAGGCACCTTCCAAAGCCCATTTTTCTCCAAAAGACGAATGTAAGACGAGTACGCCACAGTATTTAATGATGCGTCTCCCCAAAGAAGCTTCAAGCGTTTAGCTTGGTGTTTGTAGCGCCTCGCTCGTTTAACATTATTGGTGGCCTCGCAAGCTTTTAAAAAATAAAAAGCAATGAAAGTTAATATTAATATATAAAAATTACGCTAAAAAGTAGTATTACCCAAAAATAAGCCATCATAGAGGAGCGGATGAAGGGCGCCGTAAAGATTTTCAAACAAGTCACAAATTTCGTAGATTTGGATAATTACTGGCGTAGAAGACTCCAGCCCACCACCCTCATGGGGGGAGTAGCTCTCCGTTATCAAGTCAAGGCACCGAAGAGAGAGGCAATGCACAACTTTATAAAAGTGTATTGTACGAGTGCCAAGCGAATGCAGAAGCCGAAACTTTAAAGTGATATACGCCATCTCTAGTAAACGAACATTCAAGCACTCACGGGCATCAATAAACTATGAGTCAATGAGAATAAATAACCAGCATCTTCGGCAAAATTACAGGAGTTGATGATGGTGTGGCTAATTACATCTGCAGTGGAAACCTTTGCCCACTCGCTAAAAAAGTCTTTAACCTTGAATGGGGTTAATTAAAAAACGCAAAGGCCCACGCAAGCAGACCTTGTCCATTTGTTTAAGTTGTAATAGTGTGTTCAAGAGACAAATATTAGCCCTCGACGAAGGGGGAAGGCCGTCCGTAAAAACCATTTGGTTGTAGTAAGTAAACACCTTTTATTCGAATGGGTTCAACGCAGGAAGAGCTGTAATAAGACAGTGACTGTAGTTACTTTCTTATACTGGCGCAATCTAAAGCACGCAAGGAGGCCTAGAAGGCAAAAGTGACTACGAGCGTCTAAGACGAGGCGGGACTAGTGTGAAACCAAGTTCATAGAGCGCCCGCGAGCGGTGAAAGGGTGAATTGAGTGCATACTCAAACATCTGAAGTGCCAAGTCCGGACGTCGAACATTCGTCAAGAGACTAACAGACAAACGATATATTCACGTGTTCAACAGAAAGCAAGATCATGTGACACCAACGTCCTAACGCGTTCCGTCGCATCCTTTAACTTCCATTCCAGCACTGTTTTCAGGTTCATTATAAGATTGTGCATCCTACAGCGTTTCTATAACATGAGTAAGAGTTCAAGCACACACATCCCAAGTACATACAGCAAAGACAGACACCAGATTAAGTAGAAGGGCTTCGTAAACTTCACGTGTAAGGCCCACGTTGAGTAAAGGAAAAAGCCTCAACACTCCTAGGACAGACTCTCGGCTGTTAATGTACTATAAAGATAAAGCAAAGCAGTGTCCACTTTATAAACTCCTAGAAAACCTATGTTGAAGAATATGTAAAGAGCGAAGGACACAGGCAAAAAGTGGCGGTGCTAGTATTTGACGACTGACGAACTCGTAGAACAAGTGTATCACAAAAGTGTGGTCCTCTAAACAATTTCTATAGTGGACCTATTTCTTTTATAAACGAGTACAATACCCAAATTCTCAATGCTCCGAAGACACAACACGGCGCTTTCTACTCTCTCCGAAGCTGGAACGGCGCCCCCTTCAAGCTGCAGAAGATGACGCCAGGAAGAATAAAAGCTTACTGCTTTCTTGTAACGGTTGCCACTATAATAAGCCCGCAGCAGAGCAACAATTGCAGGTTTGGACTTGGTGGGAAGTGTCCTGAAAAGTTGCTCAGCTTCGCCAACAGCGCCTGCAAGCAGGATGAGCAGAAACAGGGAATAAAAAATACGTAAGCACAAGTTCGTAACCCACCTAAATGGCCAAAACTGACGATGACGTCGTGGAGTAAAACTGGTGGAATAGGGAACTTCGCATTTTTAAGGAACTTGTAAAACTCAATGACAGTGTTGTGTGAACCACACTTGACAAGTCCGTTAGTAAAGCTGAAAATAAGGTCAAGGGAAGTAATGGCATCCCTTATCAGGTTCAAGCTACCAAACAAGAACGTCGTCCTCCCACTTTCCATTTGCGTTGGTCAAATAAGAGCTCATTATGCACTTTGCTAACTCTGCATCCTTTATTAACCTGGCAGCTCCCAACAAGAACTAACGGGTTGTAAATAATAATAAATCTAAAAAAAATTAAAAATAAAAAAATACCCGGAACTCAGAAGAACCGGAGGCGTAACTTTTTTCAAGTCTCTTAGTTTCGTAATAGCCCTCTCGAAACTTAAGAAAACTCACGTTGGTATTATTTTTAGTAAGGATAAGTTTATTTATGGTTTCTTTAATGCGAATAGTATCATAAAAGGGAGCAGGGCAGCAAAGTCTTCCCAACTCGTTGAATAATACAGTTTTGTTGTCTTTAAAAAAACAATTTTCCACTTGATGCAAAAGAAATAAATAAGGCAAGATATTTACCTTTAAGAACTAAAATACTTAATGTGAAAAATTATATATGTTAATTGTGCTATATAGTTTACTATGAACATTTTTCAACTTAAATAAAACAAATGAATTTAATAGTTTTAGAAATATATAAAAAAGACTAGTAAAATAATATTCATAGTAGCTCTACCTAGAGCAAGCGAATGTAATTCACCGTGGGAACTTTCTGTAGATTTATATATAATTATATCAGTAAGATTTAAAAACGAACCAAAAAACCTCTAACAAGCTTAAAAGTATATAACTAAACAAATGAAGCTTTTAAAGTTCACAACTTACCATTAAAAACACAACTATTAGGTAAAGCAGATCCTGTTTCAAAGAAGTATAAGTCGCGTGGCGTATAGTCCAAAGTATCCTTTTCTCTTAAAGATTCCTGAGGATACTTTTTACGTAAATATCTTCTCTTTAGCTTGTGGGTTTCTTAAATTATATTAGAATCATACAAAATAGAAACATATAATTTATAATAAAAGTAGGTTGCCTTCTAAAAAGTTATTTGCTTTAAACAACAGTATATTTCTAAGTTTTTTGGTAATTTTTAAAGAGTTTACGCGTACCATAAATATGTTATTATTTAAATACTGGGCTTTATATGAGAATCCTTGACAGCATGCCTTAGGTAACTTAAACCGTGAAGTCGTAAGGCGAGGTGCGTGGGCGATTGCCGTAAGAGTTTCTAACCCTCAAACGGTCTGGTGATATTAAATTGCATTACACTAATTAAGGATCACCAAAATCAATAAAAAATCTAATTTCTTAAACTTTATCATGCAGCTTATTTACTATAAATTGGATAACGAATTTTCAAAATACTTTTTTATCGATATTCACAATAACACCTTTATTATTTAAGTAGATTATTGTATCTTCAAAAAAAGAGCAAAAATTTAGTAATTATTATTTAGTGATACACTACTATCACTAAGGGAGTATCTAACATGGTCTTTTTTAAAAAAAAACCTCTCTTGATTTTATAATGCATAAAAAATTTTTTTTTTCTGTTGTGATAATTTATAAACGTTCAAGAGGACAAATATTTGGTTTCCCCTGCGCACTTAGGATCCCAATCAGCACTCCTCTGGCAGTACTTCACTTGCTAACCGCATGAATTACTTAGATTGCTTTCGTTGTTTTGACTCGTTAACCATTGACACGTAATCCTAAGTAGTTACTTAACCCCTTATAGGTTACCAGTTACTATGTTTAACACTTGTCACCTAGGTTCATTTTAGTGATTTCTCAGGAAAAAACATCTATTTCAAGCCCCAGAGTTTTTTTTCCCGATAAAGAGTTAATAAGTTGTTTGATAATCACAGGGGTCTTTAAATATATTATAATTATCCAGTATATACCAAAAACGCTGCCTTGCCTCGAGAGGAACACGAAGGATATATGCTAAAAAGCTGCAACCTTTCAAGTCACCATTCTCAATCTCTCAGGCGTTTAGGGAGGGGTGCACCAGCTCTATAGTTTAAGACACCCGGTGTGTAATGCTCTTCCAGTTTGCTTTGCGCCACCTCATTTATCGGAAACCTTGCTTTCTTACTTTTTGTGAAATAACTAATTGCTATCCACATGTAACTTTTAGTAAGCCTTAATTTCGTGGAACTATTTAAAATATAAGTTAACAACCGCCATAACGTGGAACTTACTGCTAAATTGCAGAGTAGGTCTTTCATATAGTTTATATCACACTGCCTTTTCCTGGTTTGTCCAGGTGTCATAAAGCCAAAGCACTATTAATTTTTATATTTTATTTGCTATTGTTTATTATGCCTAGAGTCGGTAACCAAAATGCAGTAGTCGCTTGATGAAGTTATCTGTTTTTGTTTTTGAAGCAAAATAAGCTTTGTAATTTATTGGTTATCTGTAGGTACTGCTGTTTAAAACGGTAAAGTTCCTACACCTACCTTATACAAAATTCAATTTATTTGCCACTTGTGCCAGTCTGTGTTAAAATCCCATTTTAAGCTTTTAGGCTCCTTTAATAATCACACACGCCCTCTGGACGTTAAGCTCCCAATAAACTACCCTTTAGACAGTTACTAACAACACTGTAAAAGTACATTAAACTTACTCCTTAGATAATAAAGCTAAAACTCCTTTGCAACCCCATAGATTGAAAAGGCACCACAAACGAAAGATCGAATTTTGATTTTATTGTATTAAAACGAATATATATACACCATTTTAAAAAAATAACCTTAATAGATTAAATCTACCAGTTAAAATTAATATAAATGCAAAAAGCATACCCTCAGTTGTGTTGAATCTACTCTTTTTTATTAGCTGCGCACTGTAATTGGATCATATAATCAACAGTTTACTCTCAGGAATACTGAATACTACTTTGAAGATCAAGCAGTATATCAAAATTTTGTAAAAAATGTATATTAAAAATATATCGAATGCAATTCATTAAATATATGTATTATAATGTGTACAATTAAGTAAAATATTAAAATAAACATAAGTATAAATTAAAGAAGTAAAATGAGAGCAAGGCAGGAATACTTAACTGACCAGTTTTTGTCTGTATTTATACCTTTACGAAAGGTCAAAAATGCTTCCATATGTGTATAATGTTTAATTAACTTAGATTAGCTTTTATAAAATTTTACTTTTAGTTTATCTAATTAATAAAGTAGGCCAAATTATTTTGTACGTTCTAGAAAAAATTAATTCCCTTCCTTGTATTTTTGTTGGCTATCTCTCAGGAAGTTAAATGGGTTAATCCATGTATCATTTTTCCTGTGAAAATTAGGGGTTTCGTGTTTTGTTTTCCGTTTGTTTTGATCAGTTTTAGATATTTTTGTATACTGTGATATTTAGTATTACATTCTTGTTATAGTACACTTTCGGACGCAATTATAATATATTACAGCATGTTATATCATGATGCACACACTTTGTGCCCTTAAAATGTTAGTTATTAACTCTATATAGAGCTCTTTGGCAGTTATTTATATAAGAGCTAAGAAATAGTAAAAGTCGTAGTAGCCTAGCTACCGGGTCGCCAAACTTCTTTGAAAAGTTGCTATGGGAACGAACTTTAACTTAAGCGAGAGAGATAATAATGCAAAACCAAGAGGGCCTTTTCCCTTTTTTTATAGTTTAGTTATATAAACAAGGAACACCGAGTTTTATTATTATCAACTATTTTTATTGGTCCTCTTATATTTCATGAAAATCATTGTTTTCCAAACTGGAGCCCTTTTGTTATGTTGCGGTCCAATTCTGGAAGAAGCGCCCTTAGCTTATCTTCTTCATAGGCAGAAAGTGTGCCGAATCCCAAATGTTCAGTGACGCCTGTAAGAAGGTAAGTAGCAGTATGTATTCTGCTACGTAAAATTGCGAGCTGCCTTCTGGTCCAAGCAATAGGGACGAGGAGAAAAACTTAACTTCCGTTATATTTGATTCCACGTAAGCACACTCCACAACGGGGTCGCCTGGGTTTTAAGGTCAGCTACTTCTCGGCGGATGATAAAACACGTAGACCTTTTCCGGCTCTCAAAAGAGCATCGGTGAAAAGAGCGCCTGCGTAAGCCATACTTAGCGTAGCTGATCTGCACAAACGGGCATTGATTAACATTTTAGGTTGTTTGTTAAGAAGAGGAAGCGAACCCGCCGCCTGCCTTGGCATTCACGACCTCTGTTCCGGCGTTTTGGATCCGTTCCGTTAGGCTGCAGATCTCTTCTGAGCTCAGTGAGAGTTTTGGTGTAATCTGTAATGCTCGTAAATTTTTATGATGACCAAGAGGAGAAGGAAATGGGCCTGAGAGAGGAGAGGTAAAATCGTGATCCCTGAGTGTCCCCCGATTACGGGAACATGGAGTGTCGTGGCGTTAACCCCTATTGTTTAACTGTGGACACGAGCATGCCCGTAGACACTCCACCCGCTACTACCTTTCAGATCCGCAACAAATTTTTTAGCTCGCACAGTGTCCAGCGTGCACACCCCAAAGATTCTAAGAGTTTGGAGTAATTAAAAAGATACACCCTAGAAGAAAAACTTTATGAACTTGTTACTTTCGAGGATCATATACGCCGGCGGACTCAAAAACTTCCGCAACAATAGGAACAGTAGAATTAACAGGGTTTGTTATGACCGCAACTTTTGCAGTAGGACAGTATCTTTTTTATTATATTCGTTGAGTCACCCAAGGGCCATATAAAAATGGTTAAAAAGTACTTAGCACATGCTTTAGCTAAAGATTGAACGATTTCCGCGTTAGTATTGAATAAGTCATCTCTGGTCATGCCTTATACAAAATAAGGAAAGAAATTTAAATCTCTGTAAACAAAAGGTTTAATTTTGAAACCAGGTTTTCGTGGTAGACCAGCAGGAATAACAACAATTTCAGAATCCTTTAGGCATTCTTCCAACTCTTCGCTCCCACTATAACCTACAATCTTATATGCAGAGAACAAGCTTTATCTTTATTCAGTAGCAATTCTATGCTTTTGTAAAACAAAGAAGAATACATTATACTAACTAAGTCGTTTTAATTACAAAGAGATACTCTGGAGTTAGTATTGATGTGAGAAAGATCACAAGCAATCCCCCTCGTATCCTTGACATCGTAGAGTGCTAGATTAGACAAAAGTGGATTGGAACATATTAAGAGCGATAAAGGCTGCCCTATTCCTCCTCCTGCACCTAGTACAGAAACCTTTTATTTAAAAAAAATGTAAGTTAAATTAAATTCTTGTTTGAAAAAAGATTTAAATAACTTGAGGAGGGGAGTATAAGAACAGACCTTGGTAGAGTGACGGGAACAGGTTGAAAAAGAACGAAAAGCAAGCCCAATAGCTACCCTGAGCATTGCCTTACAGAAACAAAGAGGTTGGTAAGGAGCGCGATAAGGTTGCACTAAGTTTATATATAGGAGGTCAAAAAAAGGGCCAATGAACTTGATAAGGCAAGCTCTACCCTGAGTATCTCTTCAAGTATTTTTATTAATGACATTTTAGATGGCCTTTTATTTCAGACGTAGGTACGCTTAGACTATGTTATTATTTTTACAAGGAAATTAATATAAATAGATCCTGAGTACGGCCTGTCAGTATATGTGTGTCTACAGAAGAGACTCATAGCGTACGCGGGAGGGGTGATAATGCTTGCCCTCTAAGATACCTGTGCAAACTCCTGTAACGGTAGTAGGTCCACTGTCGCGTACACAATATATCACACTATTTATTAGCCATGACCACTTGTTGGCAAACACTAAGGGATCTTACCGCCCTCGTATTTTGAAAGAGATAGCAGGATAACGCGTTTCTGCACTGAAAAGCGCAGCCTCGTCTTGCCCTTTAGTAGGCACCATCTGGCTAACGTTCTCAAGTAAAGGGGTTAATGCTGATGTATCAATTTAGAGCTCTTCGACAATCCGTAGGCCGCTCGTTGACTTGAAAAAAAACTCCGCGTCTGTCGGTTCTCAAGGGCCTGAACATCCTGTACGGGAAAAGTGGTGTGCTAAATCAGCAGTGACGCAAGAGTTGCTGTGTAGTATAGTGGGTCGATTTAAATTTAAACTGGACTAGTTAACTTATTGCACTTCTCCAAACGATTTTTAGCCGGCGCAGCTTAGCATCCTCAAAAACTTTACTATTTGTGCAAAACAGTCTAAGCGAGCTAGGTCCCAGCGTCTTCGAAGGCATTACAACGGGCGGGTATCTGTAGCACTACGGAAAGAAGGCAAGCAAAACCACAGTGTTTGATTGATAGTTCAGGCTGCTTAACGCTATTTCTAAGCACTCATAAGCAACCTACTCTCATGTGCATAAACACCAGCCTAAATAATACTTCACATGGTGAGAACATGGACATGCCATTTTGAAGAAGTAATTAATATGTGAACATACGATAAAAAGCGAATCCCGTTGCCTCCAGAACTAGGAAAGCGCCCTAGGCCAGTATCAGAAAGAATTTATGCTACAAAAATATAGGATTTAATTCTGTTCCTATTGAGCCTTTAAAAAAACGGTAAAAATTATTCAGTACTTTCGGTTCCAGTTATTTCGAAGAACTGATTAATTTTGCACTTCAAATGTGTAAAATGTTAGTCTCACGCTACCAAGTTTTGCACAAAGGAAAGAAGGTAGACCTTTAAATGCGCTAATTATGGTGCGCAATACACCGCCAATTACCGTGGCTAGATTACTCTTCCCTTAGAATGCGTCTTTTAAGAAGAGGTTTAAAGACAGTTCTACTAAAGACGTGGAAGAATTAGCCACGTAGTTAATTAATTGGCCTGACCATGGATATAAATAGAGACAGCACACCCTGTGAGAGGGGATTTAATTTTTTGCTTTTTGTTCCTGCGTGGGGCGTGTTGTACTATAAAGGGACAGCCAAATTACTGTTATATTTATAATTTGTTTAAATTTTTTATACATTTATTTCTACCTAGAGTATACATAAATCTACGCGTTTATAGCCACTACCATGATATTACCGTTTTAGTAATAACAATTAAGCTCCTATACCCCATCACCTTTTCTAATATCTAATTCAAAAAAAATATTTCATTACAATTGAATCGAGTATGTGGGATATATGGGGCAGTTGGAACAATTAGCGGCGGAAGTTATGTAGAGGCCCAAAACAAAAGATGGGTTGGAACTCGTACTAGTAGTTAAGATACTTATGGCCCAAGCTTTTAAAAAAAAAATCACTGAGATGGTAAAGACGAATTTAAAAGAAATTTTTCGATGGAAGAAATTGTCAACTGTAATACTCGACCGAGAAGCGATCTTAAATTAAGGAATGTAAGATCTCTGTAGCTTTTATAACCGCCCACCGCCATCAAGTCACCCGAATGGCGGAAAAAGCCATCAAACTTTGGAAAAAGGACTATATAAAGGAGTCTATAAAAGGGGTGTGGAATGGGTTAGTTGTTAAGGAATATATCCACTGCTATAATAGACCTCCGAACGTTTTGGGTGTGTGCCCCTTTTATATGATGTTTAAAGTGGCTATTAGCTGTGAGGGACAGCTTAATGAGTTCGACCCGATGTATAAACCGGAGTTAGACAACAGCACCAAAAACGATTTGGTAGGAATAGAGCCGGATGAAGTTACTACCTCAGGAAGTATTAAAAGGGTTAAACGACAACAGTTAGAGAAGAAAATGAAAATTTTTTATGACAGGCGGACGAGGGTTGAAGAAGAATTAAGATGGCCGTATATGTAGCCACAAAAAAACGTTGAAATCAATTACTGAAAAGTAGAATGGTATGTATGTAGGAAAAATGGAGGGTAAGGATAAAGTTTACCATGGAAATCAACTACATAGAGTCCATGTTACTCCATTCCGGCGTGACTATCGAACCCTGGGTGGAATAAGGAACAAAGTATTTGCTTTTCATATATATAATTCGGAACAATTACCCTTTCAAGAGAAAGAAGAGCTATTAATTATATTCAGGAAGAGAAAGGGACGCAACTGGCTTGCAAGTAGCTGCAAGGATGAACGACTAGATCAATTTATTCAGATTTAATAAATTGGATCTTTTCAAGATACCGTCTGTAGAGGTCTTAGAAAGTTAAAAAATAAAATTTAACGATATGAACGCACCTATTTGCTCCAAAGACCTCTTATAATGTCTGCCTTCTAACTTTGAATGGTAATTTTTTTTTAGAAAGAGTTAAAAAATAAATTATTACAACGTTGCGGTGCAGTCCTATACTTTTGGCGATTAGTAATTTTGGGGGGAAAGAGTGGTGTTAACCACTTGCGTTTATCGATTAGCATGTTTCATGAATATTATAAGAAATAGCACACCCCTTCCAGCAGAATTTTTCAGCTCTCTGTTTCCTGCGTAGAACGTGTTGTGGTATAGAGGGGCAATTTAATTACTGTATTACATTTATGATTTGTTTAATAAATTTTTTATACATTTATCCTATCTTTAGTATACAAAATCTACGCAATTACGGCCACTGCTAGTGATAGTGCCATTTTAGAAATAACAGAGGAGCCAATTGTCCCAAGACGCTAATACGCACATTACTCTTCGACAAATCTAATATTATGCCTACTTCTAAGGATTTGTTAATCTGATTATGTCTTCACTACCAAAAATTATTGGTACTCAAGTTAATAAAGCCATTATGATCTTTTTAATAACCTTAACTGCCACCGATGATTGAGAAGGCATTAGAAAACTTAGATTATTATCTTAGAAAGCCACTGAAGTTCAAGAAAGAAAGATGCACTATGCGAGTTAATAACGCGAATATCTGAAACCTATCTCAGAGATGGAAACAAACTTTTTATACCCTATTAATAGGAATGAACATGAAAATGGGTAGGCGTAGCAATACTTGTTCAGCAGACAAATCCTACTCATTAATCAAAATTTAAAACCAAGATTCTTAAAGCTATTATATGGTTACACCTTTAGGATAACGGTCGAATTTAAATCGTGTTAGCTTATAAACCTCCAAATAGACTCTATCTCTATCTCAAATAGTTCTGGACAATGTAGTTGGGCTAGAATCAACACTGTTGGGAGTGATTTTAACTGTAAGCATCCACATTGGAATAGTAAATCCAAATGGCTTGATCCTCAATAATTGGTTCGCATGCAATGGAACCCTCGTTTTAGAGTCAAAAGTACCTACACACTTACTTATCTACTTTAAATAGAAGAGCGGTCCTTAACATAATGTTATTTAAAAATTTATCTTTTCATTCTTTACCCTCCGTTCTGCACGAACGACCCTATTTTGCTCGAAATGGAAAAGGTACCCACATTTTAAAATCGTTTCATCTACAAAATTTATTAACAGAAACCTCTTTATTAAATGCTTGGAATAATAATCTACCAACTTTTAAATATCCTATTTCAAAGAATTTTACAACTTGAGGAAGCAATAACTGTCAGCCTGTACAACTGTGAAAAGCTTTCCAGTTTTCAAAATAACTATTTCAGATAACATAAAATATCTTCTAAAAAGAAGAAAATTGTTTAGGTAAAATCCATACCCAACTTCTACCCTTCCTCACCCCTCCCTACAGAGTAGCACTTAGCAAGAGCAGCAATACATTAAAAAAGGCTCTTAGAGGTTTTTATAATGATCTATGGAATTTTAAAATAAGATCGTTAAAGATACCTTTGGATATGACGACACACATGAGGTCGTCAACAAATTGTAAAACCATTATACCGCCGTTAAAAACGAATGGAAAGAGCTCTTCATTGCGGTAGGAGAAACCGCTTATCTAGTTTGACTTGAAGCATGTAAAATATGGTTCAGGATGTTGTTGATAGCACCCTCTCAGAAAATAAAGCTTCACTGCTCTAAAACCCACATCAGAGAAAGATATATCGGAAACCGTAACGTCCCTTTATGTTAAGAAAGCTAAAGGGCCCGATTTCATCACCAAGTCTACTTTAAAACACCTTACAACTAAGTCTCCTAGGTACATTATAAACATCATTAATTCTTTTTTTTATAATTCTTCGTCCCCTAACCGCTGGAAACTTGCAGAGGTTGTTTTCGTTCTAGAACCTTTTACCTTTCTTAATAGATATCAAATTAGAAAGTAATGTTTAAATTTTCTTTTGAGTTCATAGGCTCTTTAATAATGCACACACCCTCCAGAGGTCAAGCTTCCAATGAACTATCCTATAGTCGGTTACTGGCAACTGTCTGTTCGGACCTGTGGACCAAAAAACAATATGTTAAGCTTGTCCTCAGTAAAGCTAAAACTTTTTTACAGCCCTATAGACTGAAAAGAGCTACAAACAAAGAAAAAAATTGTTTATTTATTTATGAAGTTGGCGTACCAAAGTCAAGAATATACGTCTTTTTTAATGCTTAATTCTTACACCCTCCGTAGTAAAGGTTCGGAAAGTACACTCCAGAAGTAAGGAAAGTTGACCTTTACAGTCCTATTATAGAGCACACCTTAGCTGCAATTAATATTTATTAAAATTATCACTACTATTTATTATTTTTAATATTATTGGGAATAGTAGAGGGAAGCATTAAAAGTATTCAGTTAGTTTGTTAAATTGGTTAGGACCATCAGATGTCTAGGCCTCCTATATTTGGCATACCACTGAGGATCGCAGGTTATTATCATATATAGCAATTTGTTAAAGAGAATGGTGGCCCTATTCAAAGCATTTTTCTGCATTGTTTTTAAATTTCAATTTTTGGGTCTCGCTGCTGCAAGTCCCTTATAAACTATGGAGCGTTGGTACACAATCGAAGAAAATCATTTTGTAGGGTTTGTAGTTTACTTAAGTGTCTCATAGAATAGTAGATCCAAGCGGAAGACGCATAGGTGAGTATAGGTCTTAACATGTACTTATACAGAATCAACTTACTACTAAGATTTAACTTGCTCTTTAGGCATAGAGGGGGTATAAAACCTTACTAATAGTTCTAAATTTGTTAATTAAGTAGTCTAAGTGAGCGTCCCACTTGTATTTTTGTTACTCCATGATTACTTAGTCTGCAAGTATTAGAGATCATTATCAATAATCGTAAGTTACTCACTGGGCGATGTTTCCTTCTACGCGAAGTTAGTAAGGCCCTGCATTTTGTCGGGTTATGTTTAAGATTATTAGATGCAAAACAGTTTTCAAGAGTCCTAGTATGTTTACCCAAAGGAACAGATTTAGAACTTGTATAGATCGCAATGCCATCTGCACGCTGCGCAAGCGAAACAGTATTAACCGCTGGGTATGAAAAGTAAAGATAGAAAGCAGCATAGGGGACAAAAGGGGGCCCTGTGGGACCCTTGCAGAAAGAGGGTACGATTCGGAGGTTAGGGTCTCTATCTTGACTCTAAATTTTCTATCTTTTTTTTTAAAAAGGGACTCGATTAATTGAATCAGGTACGAAGGAATATTTCAATTTGCCATTTTCAGAATGAATCCCACTTTGTGCCATACGTTATTAAAGACCTCTTCAACATCTAAGAGTACAAGAATTGAAACTTTTTTATAATTTAGCACTTTGGCAGCGTGCTCAGAAAGCTTCAAAACTTGTTGAGTTGTGGAATAACCCTTTCGAAAGGTGAACTGTACCTTAGGGATTGTGAACTCCCTCTCCACAACATTCTGTAATCTTTTTAAAATAAGCGCTTCTGCAATTTTTCTAAGACAGTAGGCTTATAGAGCTATACTCTTTGACCGAAGGACCGGAGTTGGTCGTCTTTGGGGTCATGATAATATGGGAAAGTTACTGAAAACGTTTTTAAAACATCATATTCATCAATTTAACAATGTAACTTAGTGCGGTTAATGGGAGATGCTTAATTTGTTGTCTATTATTATTTTCTCAAATTTTTTTTTCTGTCATGCCACAGCGGAGGATCTATGAGGGGTCTAAATCTGCTTATCCATATTCCACCAGCAGGGTGGGCGGTTGGAGGCGAGTGTTCGCCAGTGCGCTCCCTCCAAAGAGCAACCACCATGATTGTCCCGAGGAACTGAAAGATTTGTGGTTATTAGGGCTAATATGAATATATTCCTGTACACAGTTATGAAAATAATACTGTTAAATTGAATCCACCAGTTAAAATTAATTAAAACGCAATCTCTCTTATTTAACAACGAACTATTATGGATTATACCGTCAACAAGTGGAGACTGTTCGGTAGGTTTAGGTTTAAAATCGCTTTAAAAAAAAATATATTTTAGTAGAAAACTAATGCATTTCTACAGAATTCGTTCTAAAGACTTTCCTGACTATTAAACTATTTAGCGATCTATCTTTTGTTTCATAATAACACCTTTCTATTAAATGTTATCTTATATAAACAATTAAACGTGATTTTCTTGGTCAATTCCGCTGCTCCAGTTTTAGCAACTTTATGTTTGGCGTATTATAAGTTTAGAGTTTTATAAATTCTTTCTTCATATAAAGTTATACAAAGGGAATAAGGATGATAGATTACCCATATGGGCAAAAAATGATAAAATACAACCTTCTGAATATATCAAACATATGACAATATGTACTAAACAAAGTTAAACTTTAAAGATTAATCAAACAATTCTATTATTTTTGAAATTTATTACTTGAAAAAGACAAACATTGAATTGTTCATAAAACTAATAAAGGAAAATTGAATCTTTAACCTTAAGAGTGCACATCCTAAGAGTACCATGAAAAGTCTTATTGCTACTGTAGCGCGCAGGAATAAAATCTAACTACGTTTGAAGAGGATTTTAGCTTCTTACTAAAAATCTTTGTGGATGACTTCTGAAGGAGGTTATAATAGTAACTTCCCAAACCTTTAATGTTTCGTACCGTTAAAGAATGTTTAGGGTATTTAAACTTTTATTGACTGGTATCGAAACCTTTAATTGCTGGTATTTAAGCCTTTAAGCCCTTTAAAATTAGTTGTAAACAAATGTATATATCGCGAAGATGTACAGACGTGACTAAAACATAAAAAGCACCGAAAAAAATTATCAGTCTGCCGTTTATTTTTCGTGAACCTTCATTATATACTAACAACTAAGCAATGAAATTCTAGCAATAATCATACAAATTGTCAAAGAAGGCAGTTGCGTTAAAACTTACGAACTGGGAACGTTTCCCCAACAAAGAAGTTTTAGATAAACTTAATACCACCTCCTCAGAAGATAAAGAAGTGTGCAAGTATGTTTTCAAAAAAAAATTTTTATTAAATCCATATATAATTTATATAGTATTAAATAGAGATTTCTTCGTCATATTATTTGTGCTGATGAACTAGATGAGATCTTTGAATCTAAAGCTCATAATAGCATACAAGCAACCTCCCCAATCTGAAAAGCATGTTTTTCACAAACTATAACTGGAGGATTAGTTGTTGATATGTTTTTATAAATTATCGGATTAATTAAAAGATTATCGCATTTTTTGAGGTTTTCCTTGCAGTTGATAAGGTTTCATTATCATTTCCGTAAACAAATCGAAATAGGTGTTTATAATTAGACAAAATAAGATTCACTATATGAATCTTGCCCCCAACTTACACTCTAACTTTTTCTCGAGTATAGCAGGGGGATCAACACCCAAAAAGAAGTTATTTAGTGCCTTTTGGCAAAAGTTATGCTCAAAAGTTCGTATATTAAAGTGTGTTACGTTCTATTAAAACCTAACTCCCAACTAACCTAAATTAATATAACTTCTATATAAAAACAATAAAAAAAAAAATAAACAGTACACTAGAGGCAAACATAAAGATAATAGCTTAGCAAAAATAATGGCATTATTTTAAACTGTCAAAGTTGTAACCTTTTAACGGTTTGATCGCATCCAACTGTGGGGCGTCCTCTTTTGGAGTTGTTGTTACTTTCGACAAAAACGTAGTTTGAATTTAGAGACTAAGAATAAATCTTGTTTATAGATGCAGTTATGATTGAAAACCTTAGTATTTTTAATTAGATTTTAAAAAAGCTAATAAACTAAAATATTATCGACACTCAAATCTCCTTTCGAGACAAACAAACCCCTAGGGGTAAGGCTTAGTAAATGAAATCGCACACAATAGTTACGCAAAGAAAGGCAAACGCTTCTTAAGAAGCTTCTTATCTCCTTACCGTTCTTTTAAAAAAGGTTTCTTTTCGCAACCAATACCAGTAGTTTTCTTTTTGAGCAAGCAGAGGAAGAGAAATGTTTGAAAGGTGTGGGGACGTCTACCAGTTACGACTGCTGCTCTTTAAGTAGCTTGCGAAACCAGTATTGTGTTGAACATTCTTCTTCAAGCTCGCAACACTGCTCGAATAGATTGTTATTGAGGCAATACTAAGTTAACAAAGACTTATTTTGACTGGTTGTTTTTTTATTTTAAATATATATTCCCTTTTATGATTTACTTTGTCTTACTTTTCGCAGAAAAATTTATAGGAGACCTTTTAGGTTTTTTGGTTTTTGTATCGAGCAGCCAAAAAGTATTGGAAATAGATCAGTCTTCTCACTATAACTTTAGTAGCAAGGACTATTTATATAAAATAAGAATTTTTATATATATTGGTTTTTTCATTAAGTAATAAAAACATTAAATTGGAACATTATTTGGGATGTACACGTTTGTGCGCTTAATTTTAATTTTATATAATAACATGAATTATTCTTAAATTTATCTGGGACTTACTCTGGGTTGGCCTCCGTTGGCTTAAAATTTAGTTTTCGATTTTAATTTTTTTTTTCTTTTATTACTTAACTATTATATTTATTTATTCTTTTTTAGATTTTTGATATACTACGGATTTAGACTTTCTAGTTTACAATGATTTTTCGGCTGAATCCGAAAGTGAATTAATCACTAGAACCGCTTAACAAAAAAAAAATACTAATTCCCAGTCACTTTGTTTGTCAGTCACAGTTCACCTTTTCTTTTTGCTCAACCATATATTATTAATAACTTACCTATTGACTTTCAGTGCGTAGGGAAAAGCTATTAACGAAATCAAAAAAAGTTATCATGTTTTCCCATTTGGTTATTACCTTTTACAAACTTAATTTTTCCATAAGTAGGATCCAAATATTTAGTTAACTTTTGTTTGAAGCCACGCCGAAATAATAACTTTAGTCTGCTCTCTTGGCTCTTTTAATGTAGCTGTTTCGACTTGTAAAGCAGTGGTGTTTTAACCCGGAAAGTGTTAGCGTTACAGCGCCTGCAGATTTTTATAAAGAAAAGCTTACCGCTTAAAAACTGTATTAGATTTTTTTAGGATTTACACTTTATCTGGTGGTCAAAAGTAAGCAACCAACTACGCAGCTTTGTTTTGCTTATTATTTTTTAGTTGAGAATTACTTCACGACAAAAAATATATACACCATCATCTATATTTTAGTAAAACGTTAACACGCTTCATTGTCAGTACGTCAATTAACAAGACAGTTTACTTCATTTTCTATAACAAATTCGTGTAACAAAGAAATAAACACGGAGCTCAACTCTACTTTTCGACTTTCAGGTTTCACTGCTTTTGATTGTGTTAATTGATGCCAACAAGGAAGAACATCTAAACTATTTCCATTTATTATTTCAATATGATTTACTAAAAGTTGGAGGCACCGTTTCCATGAATAATACTTTAGTAACCACAGCCAGCTTCTGCTTATACATATATAATTCATAATAGCTTTTTACTTCTAATTTTTTAGTGGAATTTTAAAGTTCCAAAGGGAGAATCTGGTGATAACATAGAAGCCCTTCAAAAATTTAACAGGTTAGTAACTGCCGATCCAAGGTGCAGTTCTGCTGCTTCATATCGGGATGGATTACGTTAATTAGACGTAACCACTGAAGTAAATAGTAAAATATATAAACTATTAAATCTTTATTTTACTGCCTTTTATATAATACATGGACAAAGTTGTGCTGTCAATAAAATCAGATTAAAATGGGTGCATCTGAAAAGTGTAAGGCCTGTTAGTGTTTTATATGCAATGGATTTTGTGGGAAACTAAACAAGTATGAAAGCGTGATAGTGCTTAGTATCAATATTATTATAACAAAGCAGAAGAAACATAATTGATTATAGCCAAGAATCCGGGGCTTCGTTCCCATTGCTCAATATTAATAAGTGGATTATGAGTGGTAAGTAACCCTGATTTCAATTTTAAAAACTACTTGAGTGCTGTTATACTAGAGGTACTATAAACCGATAAGGTTTTTAGTATGTGAAAGAACGTAACCTCCCTATTATGCCATTGCAAACCACTGACTAGAATCACTCATATTCTAACACCAAGTTTGCCAGCGTCCTAGTCAAACGTGGCCCCTAATATAAAAGTATAAAAAAAAATTATAATATATCCCCATAATTATGACAATATACTTTTATATGTCAACTATTTATAAAGTACGACCACGTATTGATGTTAGGCTCAGAACTAATTTATTATTAAGAAAACTTTTTTACCAATTTCGACCTTATAATTCATCATAGTCTCCCCTAACAGCGATACAAACAGGTCAAAGCTTTAACAGCATTTCTACATCTTTTTCATAGAACGGTTTGTCTTTGCCTTCGAAATAGGGTCTCTGATTTAGGCCAAACGAATTTCGGTTTATCTAAATGTCTACAGGTAACCGAGTCAAGCCTTGCAAACTGAAGAAGCTAGAACAAACAACAAACTCCAGCAGCAGTTCCTTGCTCTATATATAGTATTTCTACGATAATTTAGAGAAACATGAGCCAATTATCCCGAGTTATTCCGCCATTAGGTTGTCGAATTTTAATCAAACTTTAGTAAATTTTTGTTTCCATTATTTGTGAAAACACAAGAGGTTATAGGAATCATTTTTAAAGAGACATCCAAGGGTCACTCCCAAGACCTTTCAGGCCTGTATTTAATTAAATTTTCTAATAATGTTGCGTGAATGCATAACTTATCACTCGATGTAGGCATTTGTACTAATCTAACATTATCATTTTTAACTTTAATAGCATTCAGTTAGGTTTCACTGGCACTGCCCAAATTTAAATAATTCTGCGTCTATCTCGTTTTTTGTCTAAGTTTTAAGTTCGTGCCTAGCCTTTATCCATATTTCGTTTGTGTTACAATCTGGTAACGTGTCTAGGCATTGGGCACTACTTATAAAATTTTATGGAGCCCGGGTTGTTAATACACATACCCTCCTTTTATTTACTTTATTTTAAAAAACCTTTTCTTTATTAGGTATGAAATTTTGACAGTGGGCTGCCTAAATTATAGGATATAACTGTTTAACAGCTTAAATTGTTCGGGGTCCGTTATTTACACATTAAATAAAGCGAATATCAAACATAAAAGGTTTACAACGGGAAATGCTTCATCTTTATCATTATAAGCTTACTTTTATTTATTGTTAATTCTAAACCCAGCTTAATGTAATTATAGAGCCTAAATTATAAATAATAAGGGGAGGGGTGGCTCCAGAAATCTTTTATGAATTACTTCGCACTACGCTTGAGCGTGTACGTTGTTTTAAGGTGAATGGAAGCTTAGACAGAGCGTAGAAGAAAGTGTTAGTTTTATACCACGCCATTATTAGAAATGGTGATATAACGGTGCGGAAAATCATTTAATAAGATATGGGGTTAAACCCCCTACTTAGGTAAGAAAAAAAGAAGAACGCAACTTACTGTTTATTACATTTCCCACCACGCCAAAAAGTGGGCGCCCTCCTAAAAGAACATAATATCTTTTATTCAGGTATCAAACCCTAACAATGTTTGAAGAAGCTGCTACAAAAAAACGTTTAAATGCTTAGGGGACGGAATAGACCATAGTGCTTTTACTTAGGTGTACATGAACCTGTAACTAAAACGGTTTTTTTTAAAGTATCTAGAATTTTTTTTTTTAAAAAGGTATTCCGTGATGAGAGATATCTGCCCAAAGAAATAAAGAAATTAACGAAAGAAAACAGAAAACCCTTGGTAGTTGCTAGTAACTTTAACTGAAAACGCTCTCGTTTCTCGTGTCTAAACCCTGCAAGTTTTTATAGCTCATCTAAGAAGCTAGTTAAAACCAATTTTTAAAGCGCAGTTGTAGTTATGGGTCTGAAACTTTTCATTACCTATCTCTTTAATCTGAATTTAGAATGTGCTATCACCAACTCCTTAGATAGTAGAACCTAATTATTTTATTGTAAACAAACTTATTTAGTACAAAAAATTACGGGTCTGATGAAGGTTGAGGCGTTCAGAACTACGTTACAAACGAGTACGATAAAAAAAATTATAAATAGCCGTGTAGGGCTATCTTTCAAATCTATTAGGTGTGTGTCATTTGGATTGTTGGTATACAGTGAAGCTTTCGTTAACACTGTGTAAGAAATTTGCTTGCGTATATTAGATATTATAGCTTTCAACTAAGCAAAAGGGGCAAGCACTTAGAAAGTGAATAACAAAGCTTAATTTAGAAAGGCGTCAGTAGGGCCTACTTCTGCACTTACCAATATCCTCTCCGATGTATTCGTGAGTAGATCAAAAACTACCCCGAATTCGCTTTCAATTATTATTTTATTTCTGTCTTTTCTTTTAAAAAGTTATTTCAAATGTCTCTTAAGGTCGTTTATTAAATAAAGTTAATTTTAAATATATTTATTATAGTCTAACTTGGATGTAACTTTGTGCTCCCTACTTTTTTTTCTTACTATTACTAGTGAAGTTAAATTTTAAGACAGGAGCCTTTAAACAACTTATCAGATGTCCCTGTCTATATATCTCAAGTCAGCAATGAAGTTGGAAAAGGTTTATTTGCTTCTAAAACCTTCAAAGCGGACGAAATAATTTTTAAGGAAGTTCCTTACGTTGCTTATCAACACATTGATAATGAGGTTGTTAATTTTTCCCTCCCTTATATTTAATTGGTAATTTATTTTTTTAAGGAACTTTGTCTAGTCTGCGATTATTGTTTCCGGTTTGTTGGTAATTTTTGTTGTCAGGTTGCCTTTACTCTTGATTTTCTATATAACTTGATTTGAGCACTACTAAGCAGGTGTTACACCTATTAAAAAATATTGATGTTAATGTTGAATTTCTTGAGTTGCAAGGCAGAAAGTATGATGAATTTTATACGGAGTTATTTCCTTGCGGTCAGAAATATTCAATAAATTATATTTTTGAAATGTTTAGTTTTTTTATTAGAAAAGAGTTGCGGTGCTATATATTGCAGTGAAAGCTGCAGAAATTCCGCTGCGGAAGTGTATCATGACCGTTTATGTTCCGGTGAGTGGGAGGCATTTGAATTTAATCCAGTACTTTTGCTCCGGCAATTTGCTAAAGGCATTTACCGTTCATAAGTTTATATTCTCTATCTCTCCTTTACTCAAACACCAGTTTTATAAAATTAATAATAGAAAACTACTTCATAGTCGTAGATGGACGAAGTAATTAACGTTTATGAATAACATTCGTTTATTCGCTTTTGTTTATAAATATTGTGTAACTTCATTAAAAAAAGTTTATTGTAAGGTATAATATAAAAATTTATTAGCTAATATAGTCAAACAGCAAAAAGCCATCTAGTTGCGTTATCCAGCAAGTTCATTATTAATGAATAAATAATTTTTTTGTTTAGCTTATAAATTAATGTAAGTAGGATATTGAGTATATCAAGTTTTCTCTAGTTCTTTATTTTCCTTTATAAATTCATATTTATTTTTAAGTATATACTTTAAAGTATTTTCTTTTATTATTCATACAAAATATACTTATAGACTTGTTTTAATTTTTAGAAACCAACGATGCATTCTATTTAGCTGCCAAACTTTGTGTGATGCTTGTGAAGAAAGCAGAAAAGCTCCGAAATTTTGAGTTGGCTGTGCAGGAACTCAATAATTTTATGAAGAGGCCGTGGTGGAAAGTAGTTTTTTTTTTAATCTATAAATTTATTTTTCTTGGTTTTAACTAATGTCTTTGCGTCTTATTATGTACATGTGTCAACTTAATTTATTTTCTTTCAGCGGGTTTCTATAAATTATTTTGTGTTAGTTTTATTTATGTTATCAAGTACTTTGCCTAAGTAAGAAATGTTTTATGTTGAGATTATTCAATTTATAGAGGTTATATCAATGGTTTTTTATTTTTTATTGAAGTTTTCCCGAGATTGTATTATGCACTTATATTATTAAAATCATTTCTTTTTATTATTGTGTAAATTTAGTTTATAATAAAGAGATTTTTGGTTATAAAATTTGGTGTAAAAATTTGGCTGCTTATTCAAAAGCTTTGTAAGTTAATAATCTTTTTTGATGTTTCCTAATTAATAAGGACCCTCTTTCTTCTATATTCGTAGATGAAACTTTTTTTATAATTCACTACTTTTCCCTAATTTAGATCGTCTCGGGCAGAGCCGATGACAGTTACTTACGTGGCGTAATAAAGAGTTTGTGTAGTCACTGTGCAACTTTAGTACGAAATTGCTTGAAAGAATCTCCTTATGCACTACGTAAGCTTTTGATTATTATAAACGTTTTATATAGTATAGCTTTTTAAATTAATTCAAGTTTTAAATTTTATTTTTAGACGTAGATGGAGAGTTAATTAGTACTCTTATGGGGATTTTTGAAATCAATAATGCTGACTTGGTCGTCATCAGCCCCGTCAATAAAGTTATTAACTCGCGAGGTACCTCTTGACTTCGACACTCGAACCTTTCAGAAGTTAATACCGTCCTTACTACGCTAGAGGAACTTGAGCCGCTGGGTAGGCTACTTAACACATACCTCGCCCAGCGTTCGGGAAACACCGCCGCGCAGGACGACCGGCCGCTGGATCTCTGCTGCCAGGGAAGCGCGCTTTACTCTTTGCAGTCCTCAATGAACCACTCTTGCGCCCCCAATGCTGTTCTCTTTAAAGTTCGCCTTGTTAGTAATTATTGGCAGAGCGAACTAAGCAGAGTTCCCCGCTGGGTCAGCGCAGACTGAAAAAGACCTAGACGGTCACGTGGTGGTCCGCGCTTTGAGGTCGATCCATGAGCACGAGGAGATCCGGATCAGCTACATCGACGAGTCCCTCCCGCTGGAAGAGAGACAGCGGGCGCTGGAAGAATACGAGATTTTCTGCCGGTTTGCAAAGAAATAACGCAGGCTCCTCGCACAATTCACTCGGAAGTCTTTCTCGCAGATGTCCTCGTTGCGAGGATGATGCCGCTCTACGTTCCAGCTGCTATGGAATAGATGCGCACTCCGGTTGACCACGAGCACTTCTTTAAAAAAGTTTCCCAGTTTTCGTTTCTTTAACAGTAAACGAGGGTTTTGTTAAATATTAAACACATTTCTAAGGCATCACCACGTTTTATTCGTCAAACTTTCATGTAGTTAATACTAAGAGAAAGTGAAAACTGAATTTTACTTTTAATCTCTAAAGTGAAGTATAAAGTGCAAAGCGTTAGACAAATATAAATATATGTGTCGGCGCCATGTTTTGTTCCACGCAACAGTGCACAAGCTTTGTGGGCACAAAGATAACGTAAGCACTTGCGTGCAGGGGCATCGTACTGCATTGTATAAGTTTAGTCTGTGGCAACCACCACTTTCAACTGTTTTTCACCATAGCTCAAGGAATTTACTAGAATAGGTCTTCCTAATTTAAACTTGGTAGAGAGTTAGTAGCTCCTCGTTTTAGACTGTGTCCTTGTACTTGAGACCTCGTTTAAAATAATTTTTTATCCTTCCTTATTAAGGTAGGGAAAGTGCATCGGAATTTTTTAACTGCCAAGCTATGGTTATCAAAAGTTGGATTAATAGAGTTGGGTTTCTAGCAATGTAATATAGTATTAAACCTTTTGACAGTACTGTTATCTCGCTAATTTCCAAGGACTTTCTGCTGTTCTGTTTGGTGTTACTAAGCAATCTCACTATTGGAGATTAGAGCGTCTTTACAGGCCTAGGCGAGCCGTTACGATTTCTACTCAGTAAGGCTCAGCAAAATATTTACTGGCAATTGGTGATTATATTTTTTAAATTCATTTAGGGGTATAATGTGTCAATAGGTTAATGTTATATGAATTGTATATTTGAGCTAATGGAGTAATTGGTTAGCCCTGGTTAATAAGAAACTGTCATTGAAGGTAAAATTCGCGGATGCGCGTGCACTAAAATTCTATTAATTTATAATCCTTTTTAATAGGCGTACGCAGCGTGCATAATTTTTCAAGCATATAAGAGCGTGAAATTCTTTACTAAGGGTAACGCTAACAATGACTCAGTAAATTGCCCTTCGTGGATCTTTCTGGAGCACGCATAGCGGTAAGAATAGGAGTTAGTGACCTCTCTTTTGAGAAACTTTAATGTTTATTCACTTTCTATACTTATAAGAATATGTTCATAGGTAACTTATTAGTATAACACTATACCATCGCTGAAATTGACTATATTAAATTAAAATATGTATATTTTCAAAACTGTTTAATATTATTTAATTTAAGTTCCTCTAAGTTATTACGTTACACCTAACCTTCTTAGCGCTGACAGCCTCTAAACACTCAAGTAACTAGGCAATTTTTCTGTTATATTTATTTCAAGTATACATTTTAGACAACTTTAAATTAGGCATTCGTTAATGGAATATTGCGCTCGGCATGGGAGCAAAAAGAAAGTACTTATAGTTTTGATGCTTTTTAGACCTGAATTAATTGCAGAGGTTAAAATTAGTCGGACAGAAAGAGCTCGTCTTAATGAATTAGCAGTAAAACGGTCTCACCCACCTTGTCGACCGCTGACAGTAAATTGATGGGTCAATACTTGCTAGTTGCTGATTCCGGCTTAAGTGTCGTAAGCAGCTTCACAACGGTCGCTGTCTTCCATCGAATCGGCAGGCACAAAGGACCATCGCAGATTTTAATAGGTAGTACAGATCTTACATCCCTGTTAACGGCATTTCCTTCAGCATCTCATTAGTAAGACCATCGGGGCCAGACGCTTTTCATATGGGTAGCGCTTCGAAAAGTCGCTTGAACCTCGTCGACATTAACTAGTTAAGCGGTGCGTAGACAGCGGAAAGAGGTAAGCTCTGCTGTAGGAGCGCATCACTGGCAGTTAAGCGAGCAGCTGGCACGTTTTGGGTAGCAAGGAGACTAGCGAAAAGCGTATCTTTGTCCTCATCACTCTCGGCCATTAAAAAAAATTTCCTTCACGAAGAGGCAATAGTGGTGCAAGTCCCTGTTTTTGATCTTTTAACTTTCAAAGGAGGAGGAGCGGTTGCTGTTGCACGATTCGGATATATGATGCAGCTTGACCTCCTATTTATTGTTAAAATGGGCTATTAGTTTCTTTCTTAGGCACCTGTGCAGTCGATTAAGCGCAATTTTGCCTTGGCGCTTTGCGACAACATGGCCTCTCGGATAAAAAGTCGACGTATGGCAAATAAATGCCTTTAGTTCGTCAGGCAGGTGAACGGGGAGGTACGTTACATCACGAGTGGTCGTGGTAGTGCGAGCCATGTTCAGTGCGCTTTCCGTAAGGCGAAACAGAATCCAGCAGGGCGGGTGTAGATGGTGGTGACGGACACGGCGGTGGAGTGGAATCTCAAAACTCAGCATATTTGTCCCAGTTGGTAAAAAGCAGGGATAGCCCTTGGTGTGTCTTTCTCGTCGCCTAATTCGAGAATAACCGGAGGGTGATCGGACAGCTCGTAGAGCGCTTCAATTGCAGTTATGAGGTATATATATTTTATTATGGTGGTATCCAGTAAGCCTAAAAGTGTGTTGGTCGCTGGGGAGCTAGTATGCACAACCCGTGCCCATCAGTAAGTCTTAAGGATAGGGCCACTCGAATTATCGGCTTGGTTGTCCTCGAAGGGTCTTTGCAATTAAGATCCTCGCACAGAAAAGGCGTCCAACTCGGAGGGCAGGGAGTAACTTCCAAGTGAATTTTGGACAGCGATCACAGACAAGGGCCCCAGGTCGGTTATACATAGGGAAATTCCCACTGCCTCGACACTTTGTAGAACTGGCAGAGATATCGAGTGAAGCTGAATGCTCCGTTTAACCAAGACAGCTACGCCCCTCGGCTGCATGCAGCGATCCGGTCTTGGCAAACGTAATAAAGTTGCACAGTTAAATGCAACGTTAGGAAGGAGGCCCCTCTCGTTGATGGCGCACACATCAATTCTTTTACCTTGTAACTACTCCTGAAGTTCATGCTTTTTACTCTGAACAGCAATTGCATTCCAGAATAATAGTCGAATGTAGCGAAGCGTCTTTGGTTTAAAAACCGTTGCAAAAAGATTCTAGCCCTTTCATAGTTTCAATCATTGTAGATAAATTCGCCGTATGTCGGCTGTGGTTGCTGCTGTTGGTGGTCAGTTTTCGCAATAGAAGCGTGGCCAGGAGCTTTAGAAACTTACGTGGAAGGGGGCGAAAGTTGATGAGTTTTGTCTTTAAACGGGACGTTTAAGAGACAGCCGGAGTGACGGTGTTGTTTGTAGTAAGTACCGGCGGAGTGGATATTGCGGGTTGGCCGCCCGCCTTCCAAGGTTAATATTTGTAGCCTTGACAATTAGAGGTGTGCGCATCCGCAATTTGCACGAGTACCAGGACTATCTAGAGCTTTCGTGCATAGGGCTGTCTGGTGGCCCTTGCCGCATTTAACTCATCGGAAGGCCGCAGTTCAAAAGCTTGCGATGTGCCCAAAGGTTTGATAACGATGGCACTGGCCAACTCGATTACTCTTTCGAAGTTCCTCCACTCGAATTTGATGGTAGTCCTCAGGCCTAACCTCCTTTGTCTCTCAATTCTGGGTGAATGTATAAAAACTACTGGTAACGAACTCTCCTTACCTTCACCACTGACGATGTCCTCCTGTGCATTCGCTCAACTTGAAGGGAGGTGTGTCGTCCTAAGCGCTCAAATCCTCCTTAACGGTTGAAAGACAGAGTTCACAGTAAATCCCAGGCTGACAAATTTCAAAGGCTTTCCTCAGGTAGTTGATACGTAAAGAATTGATTCTCCTGAGCCCGCCTGATCGCTGGTATAGAGCGGTAATCGTTAGCTGACATGGGAAATATCTTGATTCCAAGGTGGTTATCGGTTATCTCTATATCATGGGATATCTATGCTGTTGGTTTGTATAAGTTGAATTAGTAAGGGCCTCTTTTTTTTCTCATAGAGTAACAGGAGGAATCTTTCTTTTACGAGATCCCGTTACATTAGATCGTTCATTGTTCTTAGGAGCAGTGCCAGAAGCTCTACCCCTCTCAACGCCTACGCAGTTCTGTAAAGCTTTTACGGCTTTTCAAAGTCTTCGTAGATTTCACTATCCTCACTACTCTTATTTAAGCTATTATTAGGTATATTACCGTTATGATTATCACTAAAATTTTTACCGCTGGTGTGGTCGCTCTCGGCTATATTATTAACTGAAACGCAATTATGAGAAGTATTAATTTTATTGCCGTTACTTCTACTATACTACTAAAACCTACTTTATCTTAAAGGGTTTCGTTTTTGGTTAACTGAAAGTTCTCGGTTTCTTCTAATATTTCAAAAATCTGTGGCTTGATTTAAAATTTGGTAAAGCCGGATAAACAAATATTAGTCAACATGTCAACAGGCTCCTTTCGTTTTTTAGACTTTAGTTTATCCTGAGCATTTATAAATAAAAATTGTATTGGTAACTGGTATTTTACACTTATTATACAAGAACTGCAGAAGACCTCAACGACTTTGGATGCCCCCGTAAGATCTAAGCTGATCTAGAGCAACCTATTTGTCGAAATGATTCACTAGTTAGTACGCGGGGTCAGTGCACAAAGGGACCAATATAAAATGTTAGCTACATGTTATAATCATTACTGAACGAATAATTTAAATACTGCCAGAGCAACAACCTCAATATCCCCGAAAAAGAGCACGTCTTTCGGTCTAGACTTCAGTAGATCCCCGATTATGGGGCTGCAAGGGTCGTTTAACTGTATTGAAATTTTATGGGAGCGAGGTTAAATACGCAGTCACTAAAGACGAAAAAAAAGAGGTGGAACTTGGACTCATGGTCTTAAATATAGGTGTCAACGCTCTTAACCGCTAAGCTACGACGACAATTGTTAATCCCGATATAATAGCTATATGATAACCTACTAGAGGGTACATAAACTCGGAAAAGTCAGGTAAAAGTATATAGGTAGGTACGTATACATTTCAAGGTCTAAAAGGGGGAATGGTATAGGAAGCTGGCATCAAGCATTACACTGTTCTAATTTAATTATTAATAAACTCATGATTTCAATAACTAAGTTCCCTTGAAAGTGTGCAATTGTAATATACCAAGGAACATTAGTATTAAAATTTAAGAAAATTAAACAAAAACATTAAGGAACCCGCTATGAACCCCTTTAAATCTACTATATAAACAACTATCCTCTGCTTTATAATTTATCGAAGTATAGTGGGCATTAATCCGTCATTAATCCGTCACGCTAGATGTCCATCCTAGCCTGGATTAGACGTGGAGTATGGTAACCTGACGACTTGGTTTTGGTTAGTAACCCTCTATAATGATTGGGGTCCTATAACCTTAGCTGAAATTCCAAGTAAGCTTGAGTGAATATCTTTATCTTAACTTTCAAAGGAATCATTACAAGACAGTCATTATGAATATGGTTGACTTGCTGAGGCTTGAAGTTATTAAGCTCCTAGCGTATCTAGGAGAACTTAAAGTTGCTTTACGCATGGTTCGAAATAACTTCTCTTAGAAATGATAAAACATTGGACAATGACAGACCTGTGGAAAGTTTATTTTCATCTTTAATCAGAAAAGGTTGGAATCATGGTTCAAGTTAAACTTGAGCTTTTGCATTCAAGATTCCTGCCTAACTGCACTGTTCCAGATGACTACCGGTAGTTGGTCGTCTGTTGCAATGAACCGTCATTGGGCTAAATAACTTTGTGATACCTAATTGCTGCTATTGATATACTACTGCACAGCCTGCGCTATGATTCTGATCTCCCTACATTGATTCCGCAGGTCTGTGCTTTTGTAAATGCACGGGCTAAGTGATTTAAATAAAGATGACTTTGACAGAGGTGAATTGTTTCGGATGAAAGCCATTGTTATCCTTTGTGCTTGTCATGAGTGGTACGTAAACAACGCTATTTGTATCAATTCTAGATACTATCTTTTATATATAATACTTTATTTATACTTGAGTCAAAAATCTGTATACAAAAGAGTACGGTTTGACTAATCTTGATTGGCTAACCAGTAGCTCTCTTCTCATATATATGAGGTTACTAGTCTAATAAAACGCAAGAATAAATCTTAGCTATTGATTAATTGGCTACTCATTAAGTACGTGTATATCTTGTATACATTGGAGCCCTGTTTAAAGAAAACGAACATACTGGGTGCTGCTTAATCATTCATGTAATTCAATTTTGTAATTAATAATGTTTTATGCTTCCGTTTGTTGGTTTTACTCTGAGCGTCATATAACTATACTGCAGATATCACAAATAAACTCCTCAGGATAATCACGGATGCTTCATGGTTATGCTTAGTTACAGCGTGATTGCCAGATGAATACCAAAAACTTACAGGTGACGTGTAAATGCTATATAGAACAGTGAGCCCTCCAATAATTTATTAGCCGCTGCTGTTAGTTTTACCTAGGTTTAAGACTTAAACAGACTTTAAGTTCTCTTCCTTCAAGTCTTGATTTACCACCCTAATTGTTTGTTGTTTATTTATATTTAGTATAATTTAACTTACACCCTCCCATTTTAATGATAAATAAAGTTGATATAGATAGTAGATAAAGGAAACATCTAAACTGTTATATCAATAAGCCTAAGGCAACCTAGATATTATTTTTAATTCAGTTAACTAAAAAATATAACCTCTATATAATATGTGTACACGTTATTATATTATCTGGTTATTTATTTAATGAACTTTTTACTTACCTTATATTATTCCTCCTGATATTATAATGTAATGATTTTCTTTATTACCGTTGTTCTTCTCATAACTTGCCCATTGACTGGTACGCAAACTTTGAAGATGTCAACACCATGAAGGCCTGGCTCCTTCCTTGCCTCTCTTAGAGTTTAAGAGGGAAATAAGGATTAAGCAGTAAAATGTGCTATGCATATCGGTTGTAGTATGTCAGTAATATATAAATAAATAAAAAATAAATTAATATTCTCTCCTATTTAAGTTGGTTAGAATGCTCTTAACGTGTAAGGCAAGTAGCTAACTCGTCTTAGACTGTTTCCGGTTGTGTATGTACAGCAATTCAATACCCGTTATTTCCCCCCTCTTATATAACATCCTAGTTATAGAAACTATAGTTTAACTTTAAAGCTACGCGGAAAGGAAGGCTAGAACTAACATTTTACACAAGGTTAAACAATTTACTTTTATTCTTGTATATAAAATTTTTTCTTTTTTTTTGTCATGACAAATTGCTCTATTTTTAATTTGATACTCTAAGCACATAAAGTGATACAGAAAGAGAAAAGCAAGATAAAGTCACTTTATATTTAGCTTGCATAACAACAAAAGATTGAATCCCCTAGCTGTCAAAGCCTTGTAGATAGAGAGGTCCACAAATTTAACCTTAAAAGCTATGAGTTTGTACGCCAAATATTAATGCCTTGACTTTTTTTGAATATTGGTTGGTTTTTTCTAGTAATCTCTTGCCAACCGCATAACCACTTAAACCTCATTAATCATATAACCTTACTGGGTTAGTCTAGATAATCTCTGTGGTGTCCTTTACCTTTTTCTTATTGGTTGTAAGGACACTTGTGGTACTTTCCGAAAATGAGAAGTTATTTATTTAATTGTATTTTTATATCAAAATATTATTAATGTTGTTTAAAAAAAAAATTGCATTGCTTGTTCAGTTTGTGTCGATTCAACTTAAATTCACCTGAATTTAAGTTTAACATTATAACATTTCTGTTTGGTAGAAATCGTACTTTTGATTGGCCCACTTCATGGATGAATTTTCAGTGTTGGATTTATGTTTTGTACTAAATATTGTCTCCAGCTACGAACACTGGGACATAGCACGCTATTTCCGGTCACAACATTCTGTATGAATTAGTGGGGTCGGGCCCACTCGTACAATACCACCTGTTAAGAAATTCAGTGTTTTTTTTGACCCTCATCGGCATTAGGAAATACTCTTAACAAAATAAATTAATGCCTCGATAGAAATTATAACCCTGCGCTTTCAATTAATAGAAAACTTTGGTTCTTCTCAAACGTTATACATATATATTCCTATATCCATAAAATTTTATTGGGTCTTAGTATAGTACCTGTATCCGAATTTTATCTACTTTGTGCGATTTTTAAGCTTCTTTAACTAAAGAGAAAGTTTAGACAAATTTTTGTAATTAATTTAGGTAATCTCTCTCCTAAAATAGCAAAGACAAATTCTTTTTATAGTTAATTTAAGATAATTACATTAATGCAAGAACAAGCTTTTAAGTTGCAATAAAAATTAATTTGCTTTTATGGGGAGTTGTGAATATGCTAAATACATTTATAATTTTTCTTAGGAGGATTTTGACTTCTTTAGTTATACGCTCATAATGGTATGCGTCAGAATTTTAATGGCTCACCAAACCAATAAAGCCTTATTTTCATGTTTGAAACATCCCTAGAGGCTTTTTTTGTAAATAATAATAGCAGGCAAAATTTATAGGGATTAGTATAATTTTTTAGTCTTTCTGCTGTTCTTTAAAATAACAGTGACTAAAGGAACAAATCTATTGCTTTTACTTTTGTTATTTTGACAGTTAAGGCGTTTGCCATTTGTTATTAACCCCATTCGCTATGACGGTAGTTAATTGCACTAAAAGAATATTTATGATTAACTAAAATTTGACTCTGGTGACTCAAGTATATATAACTTGGGTAAGTGTACATACACAAAGTAGTTATTACAATAAATGTTTTGCAGTTCACTAGTGCTATATTTTGCAATTTTACTCAGCAAATATGTATTAACTTTAGAACGTTGTAAAGATTTTAATAGAACCTTTACACTGTAAGTTTAACTTAGTGCTTATAATTAAAGATTAAGGGAAGCTTGGTTAGGTATTAAGAGTGTAAACCTTAACAACAAAATTAATAGGATCAAGTGATATAACTTTCACAAAATTTTTAGTTGTTTTTATGTAAATGCCTATTATTAATAAGGGTGCAGTTTTAAGTTCATTTGTTATAAAAAGGAATAGGAAAAGAAAGTTTTGTAGGGAATGACCATTATTTTGCTTTTTTATGTAATATGAAACTACTTTAAAACTTGCTTATATTTATTTTATTTAACCTTTTTTGTCTTGTATTTTACCACTAATTATAATTTTTTTTTATTAGAGATTTTAGTCATTGTTTACTAACAAAGCCTCCTACCGCACCTTCAAATATTTCTTTAAACGCGTTTTTTTTGTAAATCTTGCCTATGATAACAGCTTATATAAATAATTTTTTAACTTTGTGTGTTCCCGTTAAATACAGAGTTAAGTCAATAAATTTTTATTTAATGCAGTACACTGCTTAGAGTTTAAGTGCATTCGAGAGATTTTTTTCTATAATCGTGTCTTTCTTATTGAGTAATATCTTTATAATATATATATTATATAAATTATAGAAATCTCAGATACAATAAGATAGTATCGGTTTCTAAAGAATCATTTATCGCGCTAACGTCTCTTCGCTCGTTGTAAGTTGCGTGGCTCTAAGTTTTACCGCTAGAGAAATACAACTAACGATCTAATTAATCTTGTAAAGTTTTTTTGCTTTTATTTTTCCAACTATATTACTTTTAGAGTGTTAAGTAATAACTTGCTCACCTCGCTCGATCCTTCCTGCTTTCGAGGCCTTTCTAACCTTCGATATTTGTAAGTCTCCAGTTAGGTACTGCACTTTATGCGGTCTTATATACTCTTCTTAAGAGACTTGAGTCGAAATAGGCTAACCTCGTTAGAAGAAGAAGTGCTTAAAAATCTTACTAAACTTCAAACCTTGTGAGTCTTTTTTTATTGCGGGTCATGTAAAGCTCTTATTTAAATAACTTTTCGATTCTGATATATATAAAAGAGAAGGTAGATTTTTCGCCTTCTCTAACTACCTTTTTGTATGAAAAGCTTCATAAAACATTTTTTCGGTTGAAAAGTTTAAAGCATTTTTATTAATAAAATTTTTCGATTTTTTTATTTATTTATTACAGTATATACATTATACTTTCAAAATATTTTTTTTTAATTGTTGTTTGGAATAATTAAATTTTATTGAATTTTTAAAATCTTTTTTTCTTTTACGAGTATTCAATGTTGACTTTGTTATGAATAAGTAAAGTTGGGCAATAATATAATTTGGGTGCAGGTATCTTGATCGTAACAGGCTCCAGTCTATTGCCGCCGGCTCGTTTTCGGCTCTTTCGGCCTTAAGCAAACTGTAAGCGGCGCTTTCGCTACTGCTCACGTGATAAGTTTTCATATGCTACAAGAGATTTGGCTTTCAACTTGCTTTCTGTCGTAAACTGCGAACTACTCGGGAGCCTTAAGAACTTGGAAGGCTTGTAAGTGCGCCTTCCATGCATCCTTTCGAGGGATTATTAACTATCTGCTTAGAATACTCTATAAAAATGAAATTAAAGTAATTGAAGCGGGCTCCTTTAGAATGCTTACGGCTTTAACATACTTGTAATTTTTTCAAGTGCTTTGTTGTATATCCTCTAAACCTTATGCTGGGTCATTATCCTTAGATCAGCTTGTGTAGCTTTCTGTATCATAATGTACTGCCTTATAGGTTTTTTATAAGAAATATTTATACAGAGAATTACGAGGCAATGCCATAACTGAGATCTGGCCGGACGTATTCCCGTATTCTTTTGATTATAAGAGTCTGTAAGCAGCGTTTCTGCTCGTTTCGACGGAAAGTCCTTTACGGCATTGGCACATGCTTTACAGGAAAATAACCCTTGACCCCACACTCCTTTGCTGGTCGCGTTGGTTTTACCACGGAAAACTCTCTTTCGATCATGATTATTGCACGCACCGCGGAGAAATTATACCTTGTAGCACTTTTGCCGTGGGAGTAGTTGCAGTGGATGAAGATACAATGGAGCCTGTAACAAGTTCGGAAACACCTTTCACTTAAGAAATAAACTTATATATTATTTTTACTGAAATCTCTAGCATTTAGGTTCAATCTTAACATGAGCTTATATGATAAAGCTATGAGGCTCGGGTGAAACAAATATCTTAAACTAGGAATAGCTATGAAACCTATGTATTGTTTACAAAGAAAAGTTAAAAAGTTATTTAAAACTATAGTAGATAAAGTTTAGAGGCTCTCTTTTGTAATAGATAAAGCTGACACAAAAATTAGAATGAAAACTATTAAAAATAGAAAATAGACCGGAAAAGGTAATAAATAATTCAAAGAAGTAATATGAAAAGCGAGAACTTCTCGGTACCGCCTTACTTTACAAGATGCATTTAACTTTAATCGAGTACCAATAATTGGCCATAGTTGAGCAAAATTGAATACTTCTAGATCTACTTAACCACTATATAAGTGCAAACTTTTATAGCAGCTACCTTAAGTTAAAATAAATTAGACCTATGAAAGTTTTTTAAATTGGGCTAAAGGTTTAATAGGGTTACTACTCGATATTGTCTTAAATATCTCTAGCCCATGCAAATACACATGTTTACGGAAGGATAACAACTCTTTAGCATGATGGAAATGGACAGTCGAAACACTATCACAACGTGGGTTTTTGCTAAGCTCCACCCAACCATCGGACGACTCAATAATAGTTTACTCCACTTGGTAAAAACTTTGCAAGATAGGTTAAATATACAACCCCTATAAATGGTGACCCGACTGGGTTGGTTTTAAAGATATGTTAACAAACCCAAGCTCCTTTAAACGCCGTACGACAGGGTTTAGGTTATTACAAAACTTTTTTATTCGTACTTGTTCTCCTGTTCTAGTTACTACCTTCAAGAATTAAAATTACCAACTTTATATGAAGTTTTAAAGGAGGTTAAGAAATAAAGTTGCACACAAAAAATTCCAAAGCAATTTATCTAACGAGATAGATTCTCTATATATATCAACTTTTTAGATATTACGCTGAGATTATGAAAAGAATATTGAAAGTTTAAATTCAAAGTTAAATTTTCAACAAGATAATAGGACAGAATCTGGCAATTGTTTTAGCTGATCACTTACTACTTTTTTAATATAATTGACGCTAAAAAAAAGGGGTGAACAATCACTTATTATTTTTAATGACTTCATCAGATGCTCGGTAAATTCGAGAGCAGACAGCGTATTTCCGCTAATAATATGTATTATTTGGGTAGTGCGTACTCTCCCTTTAAAAAAAAGGGTATTTATACCTTTAGGGCGAGTAAAAAAAGTAAAAACCTAGGACTCTAGGTGGCCTGCCTAATTCTTGAAGGTCACCTCTTTTGGTAATGATTACTAGCAATTCTCCGCCACTCTAGGTCGAATGACGGGCGACCAGGCTGGATATATCTCCGCTACCGCTACCCCTAGTCCATCGAGACGGTCGTTGTACTCCTTCAAAGGAGTGCACTGAAAGGCGTACGTGTCCTTATCCTTCTTATAAGAGGGGGATTCCTATTAAGCGATTCAAAATCTTAGCACTAACTGTAGTATGGCAATATTAACAAAAAAAGTAATTCAGTATGTGGGACAAGAAACAACACGTGGGTTTACGTGGAAATGAATAGAAAAACATATAGTATGAGTGCATGATTTAGTAGAGTTAACTCCAACGATAATTAAATAAAACATACTGTTAAAAAAAATTAGCAGCTTTTAAAATTTCTCAATAAATTCAGAAAAGTAACTATTACTCAAAAAAAGTTATAAAAATAAGAAGCCATAAGTAAAAATATGTATTAGAAGAGAAATTCAAAAAAAATTTAAAGCTTCATGCAACACAAGGATTATAAATAATAAACTGTTAATACGGTTTAAAATACTGAGCATAGTATTTATGCTTAAAAAATAGCAAGTAAAATCTATTTTATTTAAAAAAAAAATTTATTGTATTATGTAATAAATTTGTTTTCGCATTAGACACAAGCTTTTATAATAATTAAAAAACTTTAAAGCATTAATTACAGATTTATTCTATAATGTAGGCTAGAGACCATTAAAACTATTCGTTTGTTTATAAGGGCAAGATAACTACGCCACAGAATCACTCAATACTTTTTTAGAGAAACGTCTATAAAAACAGGTAACCAATCCTACTCACCCTAATAATTCTGGTTGCTGATTTTAAATGAAGGTCTAACTATGACTGCATATACAATAATACTTAATATTATACATCATTTCACAAGTTTAAAAATTAACCATCAATTTATAAGCGTTTTCAAATAACGAATGTTATTTTGTTATTTTTATTTCTTTCTTTGAGAACAAAAATTAGCTCCTTAGATTTAACTAAATGAACTAGAAGAGGATCACTTGGATAGTATGGTAATTCAAGCGTGAAAATATCACTTAATTGTAAATAAAAGGATGTAATAACCAACCCTTTTTTTAAATAGAACTAAAGCATATATATAAAAGACCCAGCTCATAACTGAATACATTTAATATAAATATATAAAGAATGTTTAACTTTATTTTCTAAAAATGGGGAGAACAAAAGACATACGGCGTCTTTAATCACTTTTATTGCGTCCACGGTTATTTTTATAAATAAGGAAATCTTGAATATGTGAAAAAAAAATTTAGCAGAAACTATTTTTTATTTGAATATAGTCAATTGCTTCCCAGTTTTTAGTAATAAATTATAATTAGGAAATAATTTTTCAAAAAAATTTACCAAAAATCTATTTTTAGTTATTCAAGGAAATAAAAATTAAATGTTATTTTACTTTTTAATAGAAATGCCCACATGACTAACAAAGTGGTATAGAAACTGATAAATTTGGTATTAAAATAGTTCGAAGTAATTAGAATAAGATGAACAGAATTGCCAGGTCCATGGACAATGATATAAACTTCATTAAATTTTTTAATGCCGGTGAACTTATGAAGAAATTCTTGCTCCTAGAAATGCTCTTACCTCGACATATAATTTATACAAATAATTTTTTAGCTCACGAATGGCTAGGATCAGACATCAATTTACATTTTTTAATATTTTGTTCCATAATTTAATGAGTTACTTAATGCACCTTTTAAAGTACAGATAATCATCTAGCGTTCACGAAATTTAAGCGCCTCCACGCCCATACTTACCTGATGGATAGCCAGTAATAAATGTAACTTTTTATTGCAGAAATAACTAATATTTATATATGTAGTGGTTAAAATAAATCTAATAAAAACCTAAAAAAAATCCCATGTACTTAGCGCAAATGATTTATACTAACTTATTATCCCAAGAAAACGTTAAAATACATTGCCTAGACTATTAGTTATAAGGTTTCAAATATTAGGTCTTTCTATTTTAGCTAAGAGAGGCTTGCGTTATGAGTGATACGAAATGACACTATGGACAGTAATAAACGCTCGTCTAGCGTTCTTGGCTTCTCGCACTGACCAACGTGATGGTAGAGCGAATTAACGTCTTTTGGCCAGTGCCGGATTAACAGTCTACCAGCCATAACTTTACTTCAAATGCGACAAACTAGTTGCAGTGCCTCATGACCGACCTGCCGTGGTGAGTGCGGATCAGTGGTTTCCCATAAGACTTTCTAGGGTTTCTAAATAGTCTTTAATCAGCTTCCTTTAAAAATAGCCAAACGAATCTCACCGATCGTCTGCTAGCGTTTGCGATATTATTATGGTTTAAAATAGAATCAAAGGCCAAAAAAAAAATAGTGGGTAGTGATTGTGTAAGGAGAAACCCAAATTAAACTTAATGTTATGCTACTAACCTTTCCAAGAGCTTAAATATTTAGAGTTTGTTAATTTACGATGGAAGACGAGCCTCGAGTTGGGTCGTAATTCATGGAGAATCCCAGCACTAGCTGGCGATAAAACTTCGCCTTCAGCAACACAGGTAAGGTAGAACGTGGGGTTATGAACGCCTATGAAGAAAAGATTTGAGACTGAATGTTTACAGAATGGTCATATATGATCTCCTCTGTGTGTTGGCAACCTAATTATTTTATTAATTATTATGCGTAAACTTAGAAGCTTCAATGTAATCTTATACACTAAATAAGTGTCTTTAGTATTTTTTAACAATGGGAGTAGACTATGTAAGGGCCAAGTTGGTGGGAGAGGAAATCTTTGAGATTATTAGGATTTGGAATGATTTTTTGTTCCTTGAAGATGAGCGACTATTTTTTGCCGTGGTTGGAAGTCTAACAGAGATATCGTATTCAATGTAGCGGACAAGAGAGGTTCTTTTTACATAATTTGGGAGCCTCCAGTTTGGGAGATTTTTTTAAAACAATTCCGTTAAAAGCTTTTATCCCCACAACTTTCTTATGGTAGAGAGTGTTTCACCTAAATTTTTAGTTCCTAATTTTTCTTAATACCTAATGTTTTTTTTTAACGCTAACTCTCTCTTTTTTTAACATTAAAAATGAAGGGTGTAATAAAAAAATTTTCTTAATAGGTAACTCATAGCTTACGAGTTTTTATACCAAATATTTTTTGAAGGCTGATAGATATATTTTACTTAGGTTCTAAGGACCAACTTCTTTCTTTGGTATGTAGTACTGCTGTAAGCTATATTTCTCCTCAGTTCACTTTAAGGAAAAAAGTTAAAATTTTGGGTAAAGTCACTCCTTATTTTATTTATACTCTCTACTTTGTTTTATACGAGTAAATAAGAAAATAGTGCTCATTCAATGCCTTAATGAACCAGCTCATATAGAATTGCGGAAGTCAGGTATTTTTTTGAAACGCTTGCGCACAAAAATTCGTTAAGAATTGCCTACGTTACATACTAGAAAATCAATCAATTCTTCTTTTTGATAATTTGAGCAGTGAGAGTTTCTTTTGAGTCCCCTATCTAACAAGATTTGTGAAAATTTATCACCCTAAAATGTTTTTAACGTTATAATATCCTCAGTAATAGAATTCATATCCTTGAGAACTCTATCACTTGCTTCTAACCCCTAACCCTTCGAAAAAGTTGGTGGCCTTTTTATCTATTCCGTAATATATGGAATCAAAATTCCTTTTCTAATTTTTTTCTTCATCTCACCTCTGACCATAAATTTTTAATTATCTGGACTTCCTTAGTATTTATGCTTATTGTAACATTCGGTAAAGTAATATAGGGCTAGGTGTTGTAAGCTTAACTAAACCTTTTAATTGACTAAGTGGCATCCAAAAAATTTGTTCCTTTGAAGTGAGGCTCCAAGTAAACATATGGTGTAAATTGTTAGATTCCTTTAGCTTGTTCCACCTTGCTGACGGTATAAATTTAAGTTGAAAGGGCTTAACTGAACACTAAGTTTTTACTAGTTTAAGTGCAGATCTTTCTAACCGAGGAATACTAAGTCCCTACACCACTACTAGCGCTCCGTGGTGCGATCCAATCCAGAGCCCAGAGCTAACCCAAGGAAGGTACCATAACCACGATTCTTCGGCTTATTAGTCACAAGGAAGAGTAAAATAGAACACTGGTCAAACAAGTTTTAAATAAAGATAAGCTGCATCCAAGAAAATTTATTCCAGTGATACCTATAACGGTCAATGGCGATATAACCCTAGGTTAGGGGAACTTACGTTGAACATACAATTTATCCACAAATGGCGCCTCCTTAAATTTTGCTACCAACGGATTGACCGCAAAAAAAACACTGCTGCTTGACGCGTATTGCGTATAGGCTTGTCTGTAATAAGAATTTTTATGATGGAAGAGCCTAGGGACATGTAAACAGTTTCACTCAGCTAAAGAGTGTACGCACTAATACGAAGGGATCTAAGTTTTTAGCCAATAGTAAGGACTACTACTACTAGCCCAACTTGCATAGCTTAGGAAGTTCTTCAAAGAATCGCCTACGCGTACCTTGCGGATCATAGTGTTAGTTAGATTGCTCAGCCATCAAAATTTGCGGAACAACGAAAAAGTGAACCTTATTGTGCGCTATCTCTTATACAGGTTTATTAAGGAGCTTTACTTTTTAAGACGACCACGTTTTAGGTCAACAATAAGTGCTCGTGCCTAAAGTACTTAATTTAATATAGTTATTTAATATAGTGTTTAGGATTGGGTCCTTAACAAAGCTGGTAAAAAAATGGTGTTTGCTGAAATAAACGGGTTTCTTCAAGGGCGTTTTAACAGGTAACTTCTACAGCGAATAAATTATATATTAATAGAGAATTTTTATTTGTGAGAAGACTGACTTAAGGCAGTACGTATCACTTACTAATCGAAAATCAACGTCAATTTAGTCGGGTAGATAAATTACCGATTTCTAAGCAGACGACAGCTACAACAGGCATTAAAGCTTAAAGAGGGATCAATAGAGGAGCCCTAAAACAGAGCTAAGGTTTGGCACTATTCTGCACTATTTTCTTTCCGAAATCTGCCTTCATTGTCTTGTTACTAACACTAGAGAAGATACGCACTACCATAAACTTCCCTCTCAGAGTCAACCACTATCTCAGCGAGAATTATGAAAAATCTCTTAAAAAAAAAAAACATAGATTTCAATAACGTTTACTTATGCAATTCCTTCTTAGTCTTTTTCATTATCTAGTTCTTTGTCGTAGGTAACAGATAGCGAATTCCTTGTAAATACTCCATCGTGAGTTAGCTCGTAAAAAGTAAGAATTACGCAGGGTTAGCAACTAGTATCAATGTGACAGATCTTTCCTCTTTAGAGTGTTATTTTAGAGTATATTTATACTAGGTTAGCGGTTTTGTTATATGAAATGAATGCTATTAGCATTCAACCTTAAAGAAAATTATTTGAATGAGATTACTGTTCTAAACCATAAAAAGGCTACCAAGAGAGGAAACCGAGCAAAGGACTTACAAACAAGAAACTATTATAGTAGAACGGAACTATCCCTCTCGAAATGCCGTTTAGCTTGTCTACTAAGCAGAACGGAAAACATGGGACTTGTAACACAATAACAGCGTATACAAAAACAACCAAGACACAGTTCAAATATAAAAAACAAAAAGAAATAGTGTAAAACATAAAGTTTAAAACACACTAAGAAAATAAAATTACACAAACCGTATCTATTTTCACATGAGAAATGATTTTGATGTATTAACCAGATTACCTAAAAAACAACCAATAAAAATACAAGAAAAACAAATTAATTTTCCTACAGCATATAAAGTAATTTGATCTTAATTAATTGGACACAATTAAAAATAGTTAAGTTTTAATAAAAGACTAATCTGATTCAGTTAACTTTAGTATACAAATATGGAAGCTTTAACCTTTTGTAAAATGTTTACCTGGAACTCTACTCTAGAGAAACGAATTTACTGGATGCTGCTTACCATTGTCATTCAACTTTTTGCTTCACCAAGGTTTTCTTCTTTTAGAAAGGTTAACACTTTTTGGAGTCAAGTAGCCAATTCAAGGATCTAGTTAAGCTTATAAGCACGCAATAAATATTTATATTTTGCGAACCACACTTAGTTTACCTATGTGTGTAAAAAACTCCGCTCTCCCCAAGCTGATCTCGGTTCGGGTGTAAAGCAATTTAATAAACCAGTTTTCCTTTCTCTTATATAACACCCTAGTTATAGGCGCCACAGTTTAACATTAAGACTAGGGACAGAAGGAACTAGAATTTAATAAACGTAAGTAACACACCGAAAATTGGTTAATAAAGTATTCTTTGCTTTAGTATCATTTTTGATCTTGTATTTTATATATTATATTTTATACACTGTATCATTTTACTTAGGTATAAAAATAATATATATATCCTTATTTTTAACTCTTACATTTAATATACTTTTATTATTTACATTTTATACAAATTTTAAAACAGTGTGATCTGATTCCGCATCATCAGGGCTAGTTTTTGACAATAATTGAATAGCTAGGTTACGTTAGTCCACGAGCTCTTGACTCGTTCTTTAGTGGTACATAGCATTGTTTAGTAGTTCTGAAATATTGGTATTTTTAAGTGATATTCTAAATAACGTAATTTAGTAGTAATATATAAATATGCCCTCCTGGTCAATTATAAGCGCGTAAGAGGACAGAAAGTTTTTTTAAAGACTCTATCTCTAAAAGATAGCTCCTTACTATCGTCGTTGCAGTTGGTATTATAATCTTTAGAGGAACTAAGTTTTTTTAAATAACCATTACATTGCACTACGTACTAAACATATAAAACAGCGCGTAGCAAAAGCAAGGGCAGAAATAAATAAGATTTGAATACTAAAATAATAAATAATTGTGGTTGATATGAACAATTCTATTATAAGTTTAAAATTGGGAGTTTTAAAGGCGTACCTATACTTTGTTAACTAATTTCCTTTGAGCATGCACTTAAATAGGTAAAATGGTGGACGTTCACTAATTGGAAGTTGTAATCAGCTATAACGGATAAATTAATGGAAGTTTGTAAAAGTGGCTCCAAATTCTCTAATTGTGTATTAAATACTTTATTTAATAGCGGATGAACTTGTAGATAATGGGTTTTAAATATTTTGTTAACACCTGCAACTAATTACGTGGACGTATGTAGTTTACATCCGTATACTATAGTGTATTGCCTGTACACGAAACCATTTTTTTACAACACCATTGGTTATTCGATGATAGAAATGTAGACCCCTTTGCGCTTCTAATTCTAGAAAAGCTTTACATTCGACTGTTAGCTAGCTTTTCTCTCGTTCATGCATATTAATATTTAGCAATAATGGGATGCTCTTGGTTATAAATTAATAAATTTTATGTAAACTATTTTCTTTTTTACGTATGCAACACGAAATTTTTAAGTTGTGGTTGGTTTTATTTATGTTTGCTCCAGCCTAGGAGCTTTGACAGGCGCGTCTTTAGGAACTGTGCAAGAAAAACTTAAGACACGGCTAGGTATTTATTTTTTTAATATCTTCTAATCCTGCTACCAACCGCGATTTCGAGATTTACTTAACGGCGTCCTGAGTGGGGATTTTAAAGTCGAGTGTAAACTCTATTTAAGGACTGATGGGACCCAAATTCCTGTTCATACCGCAAAATTATCGTTTTTGAATAAAAAGCCTCAATTTTTTACTTTATTAAAAAATAATATCGTTCGTATGTTTAAAATTTATATATATATATTTTTTTAATGTTTCACGCCTATTAAAACATTTGAAATTATTTTGTTAAAATATATCGCATAAATCATAATTCAGAATCTAGCACGGGAATGGAGGAGCTCTTTGAACGCTTAAAGCATAAAAATAAGCTTTTTACTGAGCGCAAAACAGTTAATATTGAGGTAAACTACTCTCTGCGTTTCGGAGTTCTTTACTTTAAATAATAAAAAAGGGATTTCAGTATGAACTTGAAGATTTCTTGGTGAGTGTAGGGACAGTTTCGGTTGGTACGAGTGCTAAATGTCTATGTCTTGAGGTTGGTTTGCGACTTTTAAGCGTGTTTATCTCAACTTTTTTTTAATTAATATTTGCTTAAGATTGAATATTTGCCTTGTCTTCGCCTTAAAGAGACTACCCAATTATTGAAAGAATTTTCCTCAATGCTGATACCAGCAGATTTGCTGTGGACTTTTACTTGCGGTTCTGATGAAGGTTTCTGTTATTATATCGACTGAACTTGAACTAAGTTGAATCCAACCTAGTAAAAGAAGAAAAAAAAAGTCACGAGGACTTTGGGCAACAGGTGCGTTACTGCTTCGTTTAAAATTAACTTGTTTTAGTTAAAATTTGAATTTATCACGAAATGTAAAATATATGTTAAGGCTTTATTAGCTCTCTCCCGCAAACATTTAGCTAAGCTTACTTAATAATGCGTGTATACTACTCAAAAGTAGAAGGAGGCTCGTACTTTTTAAGTTGTCTCTGAAAAAACTCGTGCTCACCGCTTTAACTTATTATAACAAAAATAAAACACATACAATAGAAACATGTATAGTTTAAGAATAGAGCTCAACAAGTTCATCGTTTACAAATTAGTTGTAGGCACTATCGCCGGGTAGTCTAACTTGAACCAGATAATTTTTTATTAGGAGCGCAACTATTATAGTGTGCTAAACTTTTAAAGCTAGTCGGTCTCTCTCGTTGAAAGAAATTTACAAAGTAGACAGTCCTCAGAAATGGCAAGTTTTCAGGAGCGTTTATGCAGAGCCTTCAATATTGCAGTTGGTTCGGTACCATAATTCACGACTAGTATTGTGGTGTAGTACTGCTACTCCAGAGGTTTCTCGAATTATAAAAAGACCACTTTTCGAGTGCATAAGAATAGAGTATGAAAAGGTTCCACTGCCCTTTTAAATAACTTTTTCTCTCCAGCATTAGTGAAAGAAAAACTTTCTTTACGCTTTTGACAAAACCATATAAGTAAAACTTACAAAGCCTAAGAAATTAATTTATTTAGGAACTAACTCCGAAAGCAGGACTGAACGAGCTTCCGAGGTGTGATTTCTCAAATGTAAACTTATCGGTGGAGGTTGCCACTCTGTTATATAACTATCAACCTTAGATTAATTATTACAAACAGATTTTTTCTATAAGGCATAAAGCTTTTCAGTACATCAAGTTTTTGCAAGAAAATAAAATATTTTAAATATAAGTCGATAATAAAAAACGGAATTTTTAGAAAGGGTATTTATTGATAAAAAGTCAACTATCTATATAAAATCTACGAAGCTAGTATGTACTCATGAATTAACCTAAACGTCCTCTTGCCAAAGTGTATAAGTAAGTACCTATATGGTTTAAAAAAAAAATTCAGTGCTTAAGTTTAAAAAAATAGTTTATTTTATAATTAATACAAAAACTTACTTCCCCTTAAGAATAAGATGTAGGCCAGAAACCACTTAATAGTAGACCTATGATATAAAATAATTAATATATTACACTATCAATGAAAAAGAGCAGAAATTAAAAGATAAAACCACTAAGTATAACCTGCATAATTTTTTTGAAACAGAAGCCATTTCTTCCATTTGCCTTCTTTCTTCGGAGGTAGTAAAGAACTGTTCATCCATTTAACTAATTATTTTATCCAAATAACAGTTTCGGTGGATATCCAGTTTGTTAGCAAAAAACGCGTTGACGGCGAAAAGATAGTAAAACTAGTTAGACAGCACGTGTAGGGCTATATGGGTGTGATTGTTTACGAAGTAGATGAATTAAACATCTTTGGCGAGGTAGGGAGGTGTTTTTCATACATTATCAATATGTTCGCGAGGAGTCTAGTTTTGCGGTAGAAAATGCTTGCAATGTAATGTTTCTTTTAAGATGAGGTGAGTGCGTCATATTAGAATTAGTAAATTTCTATTTATTAGTTAAGTTATAAACTTGCCGGCCTTTATCTGTAGAACGACTTAATTTACTTTTCTAACTGCTCTAAAGGAAAGGGAAAAATTACATAGAAAAAAGGTGGAAGAATTAGACAACCGTTCTAGCATAACACTTACAGTGCGTTTTAAGGCCAAATTAGCTAATAAAAGCCATAAAAACTATAATTATAAGAAATGGGTTTTAAGACTGGGAGGTCAAGGCAAAAAAGTGCAACAGTTGTTTACAGATCAGCAAGCGTCCACTCGGTTAAGTGTGAGAGATGGAATAAAAGGCGAAAGTTCTGCTATAAGGACGTTTTTGCTTGTAGTGGTTTTAAGAATTTTTACGGAAGCGTATGAGAGTCAGGTACTGATAACACTCTTAAACCAGGAGTTGTATAAAGATGTCACAAGTTGGGATCGATTAAATGATATTTCTCCAAGCCTTGCGGTCTTAAATGTAATTATGGACTGACCGCCACAGTTTTTTTAATTAATTTAACTGAACTGTCCAAGAGTATATAAAGCATTAGCTGACAAGACACCTTTTCTCAATTTTAAAAGGAAAGGAGGTTGCCTCTTTAAATCATATATTCTGTCGAAAAGCTTATTGATGCTCATAATTAACTACGCCAAAGGTGATAGGCGTTTTCAAGAGTTAAAAAAAATCTTTGACAATTGCAACGAGCCTAAGACTTTATTGTTAAACATGTACTTAATAAGGTATTATATGCCAAGATAATTCTTGAAAACACAACTTTTCAATTTAAACAATTTTATTTCCTTTTTAAGGTGATGGACTCGAACCAAAAGCGAATGCTCTAAGCCGAATTTCTGTTTGTAATAGCTGTGAATGCTATATAAAAAACTGATCTACAAGGGCTGTCCGAGTGAAATATCTTTTATACTTCAATATAATTTCCATCTAATTCAAGACGCCTTTCACATCGACCGTGCAATGTTTTTATCTCACGAAAAAATATTCCGATACTTTTCCTGCAAAGTGCTCATCTACAGCCAACCTTATTCGTTCTTCTCAAGTAATTTTATACCCCGTAACACCTTTATAAAATTATAAGACAAGTAAAAATCGCTAGGAGCCGGATCTGGGCTGTAGGTTTAATAATTAATCTTTTCGAGGTTCATATTTCGTATAGCAAGCTTTGCAACTTGAGCTGTGTAAACCGGCGCATTGTCTTGTAATAGGAGAATCCCTCTGCTAAGTTTGCCCCTGCGTTTCTCAAAAATGGCTTCTCAGGATTAAATGCTTAAGTCAACATAGCATTGTTCGTTCATCGTTCCTCCTCTAGAGGTGATCCACCCGATGTATTCCTGCGCTATCCCAGAATATCGTTGCCAAAAGTTTGGCAGCCACTATTTGAACCTTGAATTTGCGCGTTAACTTTATCCCTTTTTATCCATTGCCTGGGCTCTTGTTTGGCCTTTGGATCGTACCGATAGACCCCCGTTCGTCAGAGGTTACACTCCGATGACCAATCGCATCCAAATCATACTCGCATTAAAGAAAATTACGCGAACTTTCCACTCCTCGTCCCCGATCTAGCGGAGTTAACAAATGAATACCTAACGCGTACACGCGCTCACCTTCATGAAGATTTGTCCAATCCTTTTCTTTCTGACGAACCGAAATTTGACGGTCCGAGGACTAATTTTTCCACTTTCTTAATATTTACTTCCGTAACGACCGTGTAAGACGGTCCTGGTTCTCATAGTCTTTAAATGACTCTCATTTTCTTTAAACAGCGGAGTTCACCTTTAGACCTTCGCATACGATGGAGCATATATTGGTTAAGTGGTCAATAATTCCTCGTTGCTTTTGTGGAGGCATTACTTTTTTTTTACAACGTACTTAAACACAGCAGGGTATTCAAATTTCCAAAATGACAAGGTCTCGATAGACATGTTATACTTTGTTTGACGTTTACTCAATAGCTGTTACATCAATCACAATCAAATTTTACACATCAGCTATTAACATTAATTTTAACCCCCCTCACTGGACGAGGCCCACTTTCCCCCTGACCGTCTTCGAAACATTCAACGGGCCCATTTTTTATATACTAAAAACCATTTACAAGGTGGAAGGGCACCAAAAAAAATTATTTAAAAAGTTTTAAAATTTAAGTATAAGGACTAAACCTTTATACTAGAGTGCACGTCAACAAAATAACATCTTTTTCATTGCTATAAAGTATAAGATTTAAACGGGAAGTTACTTAGAGCTACTGTCGAGCTGTTCTTCGGTAATGTAATTAGACTAATTTAGCACGTTCACTTTGCTAAGTGGTTTTGTCCAACCGTTACACGTCAGTTTCCCTCGCTTCAATATAAAAGCTTATTTCTTTTAGTGGTTTTTTAAGCTGCAATCTGTCTACCTTTTTGTTACGTTTATTAATAAAGTAGTTGCATCGTTATTAAACGACCTTTTTCTTTCTTTTAGTTATTTTTTACTATATATAGGATTCTTGTAAAGTTTCAAAAAAGCTCTTACTATTTCCTGCTATTTAATGTAAGCGGTCTTAAAAATGCTTCAGTGGCCAATTATGTAAGCTAACTTATGATTTCAGTTTTATTTTTTAATTTTTTGCCTATGACCCTTTTTTAAAAATGAAATTTGCTGTAGGTTTTTTTTGCTTACTATTTTTATTTTCGTTATCACCTACGGAACTTTTCCATGGTAGGGGTCTGCCATGTAACGTAAAAATTAGTTTTAAGCATTAACCACAATTAAATTTGCTCTTTTAGCTTCTTTTAATAAGAACTTAATTCCTTTAATTCCTGTACTACTCCATTGACTTCTCGTAAAAACCTTAGAGCCTTTTCGCTGGCTTTGTTGAAATCCTTATATACTTTTTTCACGAGAAAAAATAAATCAAGTTCAAGCGCATGCTTTGCTCGTATTATTAATTACTTTACTTTTTTTTAAGTATTTTTTAACTAGTATTTAACTGTATCGCATTCCTTTTTTAACTTTCGCTTATATATAAATGTTATCGATATTACACGGCGTGCTCTTTTAAAAGAATCTTTCCAGCTTATAAAGGATCACTCACAGACTAAGTACTTCAACAATAAACAGCTGCGAGTAGTTCACTTGTTGCATCCTAATCCTGATGTTCCGGTGCTCTTTTTCCTGCACGGAGCTGGGGGTATGACGTTTTCATCTTTTACTTCTTGGTAATAATTTATTATAAAAGGACGAGTTGAGCAGTTCTGTGGGCAGCTCAACTACTTCCGTACTAATTCCAGCATTGTTATGCTCGATCTGGTGGGGCACGGGCAATCCGAAGAAAGTTCCTTGTAGATCATATACCTTTCTACCACGATTACCTTTTTATTATATCTTGCTAACAGTCAAGAGGATTTCGGCTTACACTCTCTCCTGGATACTCTCGTTGAAGTTTTTCATACCTATATGGGTCCGACTTTGCTACTGTTAAACCTTATTAACTTATCACGGTTAACCTTAAGGAAAGTACAATGCTTTCGTGGCTCATTCATACGGCACCAGCCTCTTTGCTTATCTGTATCCGCTCGTTAAGGAGCATCTCTCTGGGGCCGTACTCCTTGCCCCCCTTGTCGCCCGCCATGGCAACGCAAGCAGCATGCGCCCCCCGCTTTGGACGCGCCTCCCCTGCTGGTTTCTCGATCTGTGCAGGTTCTTCGACCGCTGGGGGGGCGTGCAGAGCTACTCGGTAGTGTTCTTCTCTTGCGCTTGTACTGAAAGCTACCACCGCGCTGCTTCAGGTCCGCAGACTTCTGGATCAAAGCGCTTCAGACTGTGTGAAGGCTCAGCAGCTTCTCTGGAATAAAGCCACGTCTAGCCTCACGGTGCCTTTGGCCTGTGCTTGTCTACAAGATGGAGAGCTAACTTGTAGCAAAGATAAAGCTTCTCGTACGGGAGATGCGCCTTCCCCCTCTCGAAGATTTCGGCTCCCTTGCCCGTCTTCCCGTCCTTTTGATTGCTGGGTATAGACTAGAGAATCCCAACATTTCGGTTTGTGACTTGGAACATATCATTTCAGCGAAGGCGACTTCCTCGCGCCTCCTTCTATGGCTAGAGATATATTTCAAAAGATTAGCGGCAGAGAGCCGCTGCCGGGTAAGATCTCGTTGTGTACTGCCTCCAACTACTTCTACTTCTTCTAGCCATTAGGCATCAGCTGCATATACTTCCGCAATGCGGTCATTTATTAATGCTTGAGAAGAAAGATGTTGTCAACGCGCACATAGCGCGCTTCTTGACTAGAGTTTGCGGCTTCAGCGTATTTCGCTTACTAGTTAATGCCTGCTTGCTGCTTAACACACGACTTATTACTGCAGGCTATGGATCGGCTAAACATAGCAAACAGGGGGAGCAGCCTAGACGATAAATGGTTCCTTTTTGTTCTTTGGTGGGGACAAGAGCTGACGCTTCGCCCAAATTGCAAAAAGGGGCTTGAAAAATTTCGAGAAGTGGGCTAAGACGGCCAACTACGGGAAGCCCGTGGGAAGAGGGGGCAGCCTTCTCCCCTTGAAAGTCCTCCGGCAGGACGGTACGCTGCTATGGTTTGTGTATGGCGGCAGGGCCCCCTTTTCTAAGCGGTCGGAATGCAGACAGCACCCACTCGCCCGAGGCCTTCCTAGCGGAGCATCCCAGAGTCGGACTGCTGATCGACCTGACGAGTGGCGCGCCTCCCTATGACACCTACTGCGAGGTGCACACCGCTGACTCTTCACGCTGTTCGCTTTTACTTACTTCTCCTAGTGCATCCCTTCGTATGTGAAGCTGAGGGCCATCTCTAAAGAGATCCCCGACAGGCAAGCCCACTGCACCCTCGCCTCCAAGTTTCTCACTTCTTACTTCTTGCTGGATAGAGAATACGTGGACTCCTTTATAAGAGCAGTCAAGACATTTCTAAAGGAGCATCCGCAGAAGCAGGTTGCTGTGCACTGCCACTACGGCTTCAACCGCACAGGATTCCTAATCTGCTGGTTTCCGACTCTCGAAGTTTCTTTTGCCTGCACTCTTAATCTCTCTAAATACCAGCTACTTAATCGAAGAGGAGAACTTCTCTGTGAAAGAGGCAATAAAAGAAGTAACTTTATTGCTCTTGAATTATCTAAACGCGCTCTAAACGCACTCGTTGCTAGTTTGCACGGGCGAGGCCGACGGGCATCCGGCACCAGCACTTCATAGACGAACTGCATCTTCGCTATGCCGCAACTTAGTTTTGTTCACTTCTAGTAGAAGTACCACCGAAGACGCAGCTAGTAAGAGATTTTCATTTGAAGTGTACAGGAAAACTGAACAGAAAGGGTTCGGGCCGCTCGTAGTCACGGGGTCCTTCGTGTCTCTTGCTCGGGTATGCACCACGCAGGGTCTCTTTGTTAAATAAAGCGAATACTTAGTCACTCTTCCGTCATAACATTGAGTATATTATCATTATTGCAAAAAGGAGTTAAATTTTATTCAAAAGGAGCTAAGACCTCATAATCTCTTTACCAGATCATTGTACTAGACCCCGTCTTTAAGAGTAGGATATAGTAATAATAAACGGAGAAATAAAAAGATAATTAGAGGATGGGTAGGATTAAGATCGTAATTGATAGAGAGAAAGCTAAAGGAAACCAGAGATGGGGTCTCGTACTACTGCATATAAGTAGTCATCATCGCTCCCAGTCAATTTAAACAAAAGTAATTAATAGATTTACATATACCCGGGAAAACTAAATAAAGTTTATAGCATATAAGTAATAGACTCTTAAGTAATATGTAGGTCGACAGAAAACACAGCTGCAAGTTTATGTTACAAGGAAAGGTGGGCCCGGTTTTTGCACTTGCCAAGTCATACTCATTTTTTAAAAATTGGAAGCACTCTGAGTATAGCATAAATAAGTTAGTTCTTATCGCTTTAACGTCTATCAGTAAATACATAAACAAATAAAAAAGTTTATAGGCTTAATAAAAACGATATAAACATCTAACTAAAATAAACACACTGCCTGTAGCAAAACATGCCACCCTCAGTCAGTCACAACAGCTTAAATATTTTCCTTCCACAAAATATTTTCGTTTAATAATTCACAAAAACAGTTAGTAGCCGTCTTTATTTTCGACCTGTAACCAAAATATAACAAGAGGCTTTTAAAATTAATATAACTGAAGAAAATGGCAAAAATTATGAATCAAGGAAGAAAAGACAATGAAAATATTAGTTGCACCTGCTGAAGGAGTTAATCGGGTCAGCCCGACACAGGCTACAAGGTTAAAAACACTTCAAGCAGGAATGTTCGGGACGGTTAACCTCTTGGAAGTTACGGTTAAACTATTCTTGGCCTATACATAGCGACGGTGAAAACTTTTTTTTAAAAAACTAAAATTTTTGAGCTTTACACTAAATTTTTGCGAATATTGCAAATACAAGGTTCATGCAAGAGACTAGTAAAGTGCCATAAGAATTCGTGCTGCAAAGAATCAAGTATAAAGATTCAGCCATATACTTACGTAAAAAGTTTTTTTATATTATAAATGGCAAATTTTAAACGCCGTGAAGTAGACTTGGAATACTTTTTTCCATGCATATGTAATAGATTCTCATACTTGTAGCTAAACGCATATTTTATACGTACTAGTTGTAATATTACTGGCATTTTATGGTAGGTTAATAAAAGTTCAAACTATGTAGATACCTAGCATCTTGCAGATAGTAAGACCCACGATCACTCTTAAAACCGTTATTTTCTTTTGATTTCGTTTAAAAAAAAAACTACTAGTAGAAAGATACAAGGCGTTGACCGGGGGGTATTAAAAGTTAACGACAGTTCGTATGACGTGGCCCTTTTTATGCTTCATTTTGGCGATAAAATTCTTCAAACCGAATTTAGTTTTCCAGTAGACGTACCAAGTATGAAAAATAGTTTTCATTTAATGTCTATAGAAAAGTGTAGCGTAAGGTAAAAAATTATGAAAGCCAATGTTTTATTATACAGTAGAACCAAAAACAGAGAAAAGTGTTAAACATTGTATAAAAAATCACAGTTCGTTCGCGTGGAATCTTAATGTATTAACGAACAAGTCAACCTTTGTGGTCTACAATAACAATGATTACCGTTTTCATAGCGTAGTGAGAATTCACATAGTTTTACTTCTAAAAACTTTTAACACGAACTATTGCGATAAATGCTTAAGAAACTCTAAGGTTTACTTTTCAAAAAAAAAACCTTTTTTTATCTCACTATTATAAACAAAAGAGCACTAATAAAGAATTATCCTAATAACGAATAATAACATGTATTACTTTAGTCATACGGCACATTTCTATACAAAGAATGAGATTTTTATTTTAATTGAAGCTTTAATATTATCTTCTGTCCTTATCGAATAACATATCTACGGTTTTATTAATTTTAAATATAATCATAACCTGTATATATACTTTTTATTGACTGAGCTCTTCATAATTTATATTATAAAACTAGCACTTTTTTTTAAGTAGAAAGACTTTCTAAAAATAAACTTTTATTTTTGCTGTTTAGCAGTTATTACGTTCCTCATGTTTCTAACGAGTCAAAAATATGATTCTGATGTTTATTTAATTAATTTTATTACTAAAATGTAACGGTAAGCTGCTGTGCAATATTTTAAAGTTAAAAGTTCTTTTTCCGAAAACTGAGGGGGGTATGTGTCCAACAAGCAGAACTCGATCGAAGTTTAAACCTCGGCTTTTTGTTCGCAAATATGGCATCGAGATCGGGGGTTTGAATTCTTGAAAATATTTCTCGAGGGTTGATATTCTGCTTAAACTGCTCGTAGAGAGCTGTAGATGAACAAAGCAGTCAGATTCTCACGTGTGTCGCAAGTATAGGCGGGGTTTGTACCTTGCCTGAGATTATTACCTTCGGCCCACTCGGGAATTTTTTTGCCGTTGTAGAACTCATCATCGGAGGAGTCGTCACTAGTATTAAAAAGAAAGAATTTGTAACATATCCAATCTTTTAAAAAAATCCTACAGAAAAACAATATCATGAGTAAAGAAAAAGTGAGTACTCGCTTAAAAGATCAGAGATATTATAAGTTTGTGACGAACGCGGTCTCGATAGGGGCGTATTTACTACTTTTCCGGTTCCTAAAGACTATTAAATTTTTAATGAGCGCTAAATTAAGACGATTGGCGCAAAATAAGGATTTCCTCGTTAGCCGAGGAGGTGAGGGCAGTTAACTTTTCTTTAATTTCCAGTTGGCTTTGTTTGGCCTTATCCAAAAGAACTTCTATTTCACTGTACCATAAGTTAGCAACTCTTCAAAACAAACTTTTTGCGGGCGTACTCATACGAAGCATTGTTCTCACTAATGCGTGCCCTTTTCTTCGCCCCGTCGATCTCCCTCAGAAGGGAGGCCCGGCCGATGTCACCACGTGGCTCATGGATGCACGAAATGAGCGGAGATTCGCCCCTTTTCGATGGCGGATGAAAGCTTTCCGGAGGCGGGGGGGTGGGTACAGACGATAACGGCGTCTCAACGCTAACTGGTGGCTCTTCTCGGGCCGTGCATCCAAGCCGTCCTTCCGAGTTGCTCGTGGAGGACGGTTCTCCTAAAGCACCCTCCCCCTTCTCCATAGGCAGTTCTGCTTTTAAAAAGAGGTAAGTGTCCACAGGAATAAGAAACAGAGGCTTTGCTAACTCAAAAAAGACGGCTGAATATTTTCTTTAACACGAACGGCAAACTCACTCCCAGGAAGTGTTGAGTTCTAAAGACAAGGAATATAGCTAAAGTTCGGGAGATGACTTCTAGTAGTACTGAACTTTACTTTACTAGTTTGATGAGGTTGTCTCTCCCTTCCCTTATACAATTTAGATTGGACTCTCTCATGTTTATTTCTTGCGGTGCGAGGAGCTTCTAAATCGACCTCCCGCGCCTTCTTCTGCGCTATTTGAGTAGCTTTCAGTCGTTTGAGAGAAGTTAGGTTATTCCTGTAAAGTGTAGTCTTTTTCACTTTGTCCACTACTTCTCGTGAGGAAACAGCATTCGCGTTGTAAACTTTTTGAACATTATTTAAAGGGCCAACACCAGGTTTAGGTACTCTAGTGCTTCTGCAAATTTTACTTTGTTCCTGTAGGAAGCAGGTTATTCATATACTAGCAAGAAGGTGTCCTTACAACCTTTTTACAAGATTTTTCAACTTCTATGGCAGTTCTTTTATTATCAAAAATAGCGCCAGCGGCGGGGGAGTTGCTTATAGCGGGTCTTAGTGCAGTTGTAGATAATCTTTCATCTTCAAGAGGTTGAGGTGAAGTACGACAATCAGACTCTTGAAAGCCTTTATTTTGCACTTTACTTGAGGTCAAATCCGTAACCTACGAATAATAGGGCAACATAATTTTTTAATGAGTAAAAGTTAATACAAAAACCTCTTTATTAGAGATTAGTCCTTCATTTCCGGTAGCTGTAAGAAATGTATCGTTCTCAACCCTGAAATGATGTTTTTAAAATCTGCTGGGTGAAAGCGATAATGAACGTAATAAAGCTTTAAATATTATATATATCGTGTAAATAGTTACTTTAATTCTTCTTTTATACTGTTTTGGATGTCTATAGCCTGCTGCTTAATAGTTTCCAGCCAACGTAGGTTTCCCTCTGCTTCATTCTTAATCGACGCACATAGATCTTTGCATAATGCCCCTATCTTTAAAACTAAAGAAAAGGAAGTTTTTAAAATAGGATTAACATGCAACATAGTAGGGGGGGGGGAATAATTGGAAGGAAAATTATATAAGTCAGTGTAATTTTAGAAATATAGGTAACCCAAGTTCGGGATGCGTTCACAACGCTTGCTCATAAGCGCTTTGTCCTCGGACAAAAGTGCTGGTACTGTAGTTGAATGATTCATTGCTAACATTTTGCCATTCGCTTGCAATCTAAAAAAGTTAAAAGGAACTTAAGGCATAAAGATGCAAAGCAAAAGGAACATTGCATGCAAATATACTCATCAAATAGAAGCTAATATAAGAATACTGCTCAAAACTTAACCCTCACTTTTTGGGCCTTACCATCTCTGTCTCACGGCCATGGATTATGAGTCATTATTACTTTTTTATAGTATTCATTTATTAAAGGTTTGTGCTAAAACTTAGTTGGAGCAGTCAAAATGCATTAATTTTGGAAATTAATAATGTTATGAAATTTATTACGCTTAAGGTAATGAATAGTTTTATGTTTTTTATTAGACACGCATTAATATGAATATAATTAAAAAAATCACAAAGTTTATTTTAATATATAAGTTTAAAATGTTACCTAATAGGAGGTCTTAATAGAGTGTATACAATTTTTACAACTATTAATTGAGTTTGTGGTTTGAGCTTCCGTAAGAACGAATTTACTACATCGGAAGAGCTAATAATTGTTGATACATACTTCCAGGAAGATTACCATCTACTTTCTTCTTATGAAACCGTACTCTACTTTAATTTTCATTTTGATATTTTAGGTAAATTTACTATACGACCATTATTCACACTGATCGTTTAAAAGTTAAGTTATTTTTATAATAACTTACAGTTATTATAATTTTATTTATAAAAAATATATATATTTAATATTAAATTATTTTTAAGCACATGATAGGTGCCTTTACTAGTATTATATCAGAATTTTTTGAGGCATTTAATGGACAAGGGTAAAAATGGCTCTGGTATCCGTAAAATCGTCGATTAATATCGCATACTTCTGGTTCAATATTGACGGAAAAAAGGAGCATAAACAATCAATTTATTCTATCGTAGAGAAAGGGGATTTATACCTCCAGGGAAGAAATACAAAACGTAGAACGAGTATATAACACATGCAACAACACGTGGTACGGCATGAGGAACGATGACACATGTTCGAGTACCACGTGGTATGTAGGTGGTTTACTAGTTAATTTCAAAAAATATATTCTGCTACCTCACAATGGAGTTTATTATAACCTTTTAATACAGTAATTACATAAGTTAGGCCGTCCTCTATTTAAGAGGTATGAGATGCCCCAGTCTTAATTTCTTCGTTCACTACTATTAGATGCCGTCCGCCGTCCGTGATTGTCCGCTTATGCTCAGTACCATCTCATAAAACCTGGTCAGATGCGACGAGGCATCTATCCGTTGCCTTCCTTTTATAAATGGCGTGCTTCATGTGAACAAAGGCGGTTGGGGTTATGATACCCTAGTACACTTAATTCTATTGGATTTTGTGGAATTGATTTTGGAGGTAATATTTGACTATTATTAATTTTTACAATCGCAATTTACTAAAATAGCTATCTTTAGGTATATCTTTAAATGCTTGTCCTGCACGAGCAAGCTTGACTCGAGCTGCGACTACAACCACCTAGGCTATATAAAGATCACTAGAGTCAGTCATTAGAATCAGTGGAGTCTGCTCATTGAGCGTAACCTGCTTAGAGCCGGTGTGAATTGTATCTCTATCTGAGTAAGTAGTGCTTTTTGGCTAAGTAACATTGACCAACAAAATTTTAGCAGGGCCCACCTGGATTCAGGTTGGCCATTTTATTCACCATTGCTTTCCTTAACTAGAGAGAAACTATAGAGTAAGCTTTGAAATTATTTTTGCATTTTATCTTGACTTTCTACTAGTTTATCAGCTTCGAGGACCAATGCCATAATACTGAAAATTACTCGACTAGGTCCAATTAACTATAAACATTATCGGCTAGATTAGCTCAGATTGGCTTTTGGTCTAGGGCGCCTAACTCGTGTGGCTTCCCGTGGGTTTCGATCTAAGGTTGACAATTGAGTTCCATCCGGAGGGGTAATGAATATGTTTTTTACTCGAGTAAGTTTTTTTTTTTTAACATGAATCTGAAGGAATAAGAGGACGAAAAATAGGAGAAACGCCTCTTTCATCTTTCTCTAACGATGACCTTACGTTGTGGAAATACAGAAATAGGGTTTTTTAGATAACTTTTAATTTCCTTTAAAGTACTTTTTTTTTTACCTCCAACAGGACCAGTTACGGGGATAGGCTGCACGGAATGAGTTAGGACTATCTGATGAGGAGGCGGAGGCAGATGATGAATTAGTCGGCGAAGAGGAAAAGCTTGCTATTAGAATCAAGGAGCAGCCATTTTCCTGACAATTTCCTTTATGTCCTTATTTTAATTATTTATAAAGAGAAATTAGAAATAATCAAGTGTGTGCTGGTAGACTGGACAATTTTTTCTATCACAAGATTGGAACGCTTTTTTCATTGTGTTAGACATTATACTTAGTAGGGTAGTAAATTTTCTCTTCTATTTTTCTCAATCTGTTTATACCCTCCAGGTGTTAATGCGCAGAAAAAAATATAACAAAAATACTAAAGATTATAGTATGAAAGGCACATTTGAAACAATTAGGTATGTTGATAGAGGACTATTGGAAAATAAGGCCGAGTAACCTTCGAATTCGTTGCGATTTACTCTAGTATCTACCAAGGGTATATCTGAAGAAGTTCAAACTAAGAGAACAGAAAAGAAGTATTAGATGTTCAAAATGTCCTCGTGCAAAAGAGAGAAAAACTTTATAGCTGTGCAAGGGGCCATCTTCTCTTAGGCCTCTTCATGCAAATTTGTACTGTGGAAATTGTGCTGATCTTGATTAATCATAGTTTTTAATTTTTTTGTTATATTTCAATGCTGTTTTTAAACTTTTTTAAGTTACATTCTGTTCCTACAAAATAAATTTTGATTTCTTAAAAAAATACATAAAAAAATTTAAAATTATAATATAAATGGATGTTCTTTTCACTAAAAAAAATTTGTCATTCGAAAGAACATCGGTAATTAACTTTAAAGTAAAATTTCTACTTTCGTAGTAAATAAGTTATGCCAAAAATAAATAAACTACACACTAACAAATTGTTAATAAAAGTACCATTATACATCGAAGCTTCTCTCATTTTCTAAGAGAGTGACTCGAATGCAGTATTAATAACTATTAGTAAATCTACAGTAACTTTAAATGCTAAGGAAAAATAAATTTAATCCTTTCATAGCCTTTAGCAATTTTGTCTAAGTGCTTTAAAGCCGTGGCAGTATGGATACATAATAAGAATTAGTGGTCAACATATTATTAAATATGTTTAAATAAAAATTTGGAAAAGCTGGTGCCACAATAACTAGGCAACCCTTTATGGTGTTTCACGAGAAATTATTGTTCATAACAGTTATCGTTTAAATAAGGCATAGAACCCACGAAATTTGACTAAGTCTGGAGGAGGCGATGCAACATGAATAGGGCGTATAATCGCCTTTAAATGGTTAGTTTTTTGCTGAGTATAGGGTCTTTTTTCGTAATTGAGACGAGTATCTAACACAGATAGCTAAAGCCGGCGCCCTCAAGGTATACATCTAATGATAATATTTGAGGCCCACACGAACTGTCACCTGAGGTTGCGAGTTCCTTGCGCTGCCCTCTCACTATATCCAGCACCACTGGATTACATCTAATCTTCTGGACATGGTCGTTGCCGTATATGAAGGCGCGCTACACCCTTACTGGGATACTATAGTGCTTTACTTGCCCGAGTTCCAGTTTACATTTAAGCAAGGCCACTCAACGACGCCACCGCTCCTACGACCGGCGGAGTGGGCAGCCTTCCCTTTAATGAGAAAGGGTAGAGCGCCATCTTCCCCTATATTGAAGAGCTGTTTGATCGACTTTAATTCTCGGACTTTTTAAATAGTGCGTCTTCCTCCCCTCACATTGCTTTTCGTAATTTAAGTGAACGACATCTCATAACCGGACAGCCATCTTATGTAAATCGCCCTCCATGTAGAGGATAAGTCGATCTACTCCTAATCAGGGACCTGCCTTATTGCCCTTGTGTCTTCAGAGCTGTCCAGCACACGCTTGCCAACTGGTGTCGGCATAGGACGATGTAGGAATAGTACTTTATAACTACGAAGGGTAAAGCCCTATTTTGTAGAATCGCACTTCATCGCCATCGCTGCTGACCTTCATTGAAGCTGTAAGTCCGAAGAGTTCCTTAAAGCAATTATTTGGCTTTTATTGGAGGAGAACGTCAATTATATAATGGCAGAAATCAAGACGGTGGCTCAATCATCTTCTTTACTTCACACTAAAAGCAAACTTTCGTTATACAGCGAACCAAGTTTTCATGTATCGCGTTTCTGTCTAACTATGGCAAATTCCTCTTCTAAAACCTAAAATTTGCTGGCAATAACATTTTTGACTTAAGCAAAAACAAGATGCTGCATGTCATTACGGATGCGCCTTGGTTTGTGCAAAACGATATAAGACCTTCAATTAGAACTACAGGATTCAGTTTTTAGACTCAATGCCATCTCTATCTACGCACAACTTACTATTAGATTCTTACCATGCAAAAAGTAGACGCCCTCTTTAAAGGGCACTAAATCACTTATTAAGACACGAAGTCCTAACGGAGAGCTTCTTTCGAGGTATGGAACTGTACGCGCTACCGTCCGCGTGGCTCATTTATATCAAATAAGAGGTTTGAATAGTAATGTTTTGAAAAAAGGACCAACTGTAAATTTACTTTTAGTCTAAAACCCTATTTTTGTACGCTAATATCTAATCAAGATAGAGCTTAGAAAATAGGTGTTTGCTGCTCCGCTCCAGCACCGACAAATATTGAAAAAATTTGTTTTTGGATAATAATGGAAACCAGTCCTCTATAGTAGTTTAGCCTTGGCAGTCTATTCCCGCTCTAAGCTTAAAATATTAAACCACTATGTAAAATTATAATCATATACTATCTCTTTGTAAGTACCCCTTTTTATTCTTACACCACTGTTTATTAAGCCCATGATCTATAAAAGTAAGTGCCGCCCTCAAGTTTAGACCAAGGGTGGCCAACACGCGACTCCCTCCCCCACTCACTGCAGTGACATAGACAGCAGTGCATCGAAATAAATTTAAGTAAACTTTTTTACTATTATTCGATTCAGGTGTAAATGTAGAGCAGGGGTACATATGCGTTATATTTTAGAAGACTTAAAAGAAATGAAAAAGTGGTACGTCTAATAATTTTAGTCGAATATAGTGGCACTTTAGAACAAAAAGGTTAACCACTATTGGTTTAGGTAGTTTGTAGTCAGTTAATGGGACCACATTTTTAGCCGTTGCGTATTTTTTCAAGGGTTATATGAATCTCATTTAGTCCTTGCGGACTTTAGATAATCCCCGTTAACTACTATTTATTTTTATTTTAACCTTTTAGTTGTGTTAAACGTAAACCATTTTAAAAGGCTAACTTTTTTGTACACCTGTGAGAAAAGAGCTCGCATAAAGTTAATAAATATTTGCATAAAACTATGCTATGTTTGCAACCCCGGCCCCTCCTCGGAAAAATAAAAAGGACAATCGGGTTATAGATCCTTTAAACGCTTCACAAAAGGCTAATTCGTTAGAGGATTCTACTCTCGACAGCAGTAGTAAGACTATAGTTAATGAAATCATACTTTCGAAAGAATCACTAACTTCAACTCACGAAAATGAGTCTTCTGTAAATAAAGGAGCAACACCCAGTAGTAAGGAAACGGCTATCTTTCCTTCTTGCAATTACATCGAGCCTTCTTGGAGCTCTTTACCTAAATACAACTTCATCTTTGAAATCATAAAAAATGGTTTTTTATGTATTCTCATATCTACTTTTTCATTTTAAACTTAATTTATTATTTTTTTTTTTGGTTATTATACAGGTGTTATTATCGAAAATATTGTGTTACACAACAGCAATAAAACCTTCTTCACTTTTGGCCGTATACCGAAGTATTCTTTTATAAGCCTTTCGTATAAACTTAACACTCTCATTTCACCAGCTGTGATTATGTATTAGAGCATCCGTCCATTTCTAGGTTTCACGCCGTATTGCAATACCGGGATAACGGGGGTCTTTATCTATATGACTTAGGAAGCACTCATGGTTAAATTGCTTCGGCCTATTATTAATATTGAGACTGTGATCTGCCATATAGGCACGCGTTTGAACAAGCAACACATAGCGCCGCACATGTACTACCGCCTTCGTTCTGGCTATGTCGTTACTTTTGGGTTATCTACTCGCATTTTTGTTCTTCACGCTCCTGAAGACGTTCAAATCCAAGATGAAGTAATATTATAAATTCAACCGATTACTAAATGTGTCCTTTTTAAAACAAAACTTGAAGGAAGAACTTGAATTATTAAGAAAGAAACAAGTTTTACATAATAATGAGAGAGATGATGAGGAAGAGCAAGCAAATTCCTGTCTTTGGTAAATTTTACAATTATAATTTCTTACTTTTGCTTCTATAACATTTGATTTTATAAATTCAGGGAAGCTTACTTAACTACTTGTAAAATTACAACTGTATCCTTATGATTTAATACTTTTTTTCAATTGTTTTACTACTTTATAACGCTACGATATCTTTTTGTTGGTAATGTGTAGGGGATTTAGAGAGGATGCTACTGAAGAAGAGTTCTTTCAACACGAAGAAAGTGATAGTAAACTTACCGATAACAGGAAGGTTTAAACCTTATGTCGTCTCTGTTTCCTAGTTATTTCAAGTTTTAATCGACATTTAAAATCTAAAAGCATTTTTTGTGTTAATTCTGCTTAAAATTTATTGTTTAAAATTCCTCAGAGCAAAAAATGGGAAAAGGATCCTAAGAAAGCTTTAATTAGTTACTTTGAAAGCGAAAATTTAGACGTAAACTACATCTTTGAAGAGGGAGGGGTGCGCCATTTTGTTGTTAGAGTTTGCTAGACTTTTATATTTAACTTGCAGACGAGGAGAGACAAAACTTTTATCTGCAGAATTAACCTCCCTGTGCACGTGGAAGGGGAGCAGTTGGTGGCAGGTGACTTCTTAGGACATGCACTTCTGGTGCTTTTCTGCAATTTATTTGATAGTTGGTGAAGCTAAACGGAAAAAGGACGCCATCTTTAACGCTTCCTACGACGCCTGTCGCCTTCTAAGTCGGAGAGGCATGCTCAGCTCTGGTTCGCTCAGTTCAGTTTTCACCAAAACACATAACAAGGCGCTCGCAATTTTTAGGAGGGCGACGGGCTAAAGAGACCGTAGCCGCCGGATGGGGTGGCCCCGGTGACGAGGACGATGACAACGATGATTATTTGGACAGGACAGGCGACGGTGCACAGTGACTTTTCTGTACGCATAGAATGCGGAGTTTCGCTGAAACATTTGGCTGGCAGTCGAACGAAAAAGGGCCCGAAGGGAGGGGACTAAAAGCGCCGCACGGGAAATACACACTAAAGAGAATCTGTTGGAGAAGATAAAAAAGCTTCGAGAAGAGCAGAAGAGGCTCGTTGATAAGCTCATTGCGTTGCCCACCGTTATAAGTAAGATAAAACGTTTATTGCTTGGGGCGGAAACTCTTTAGATGCTTCATATATATATATATATATAATAGCAGCTGAAGATGCTGAAGACGAACTGGAAAAGTACATGAGTAGAATCAAAAACAGTGTGAACGCCAATAAGAGAAAAGCCATTCAGAAGGAATTGGGTACTCTAGCTGAGCCCTCCGCCGGCGTGACTGTCGCCTCATTACTAAACTAGAGGCCATCTGCTTAAAGGTTGCCGAAGCGGAATCTTTTCTGCAGCTTATAAGGCCGGTTAAAAGAAACTACATGTCGGTTGCCTACCAGCTGCAAAATGAGCTTACACCACATAATAATAACAATAACAATAGTAGTAGTGGTAATAAAAGTAATAACAGAAATAATGAAATTGATATCAATAGTAGCATTGATAGTAATGAGAGTAATATTATGAGCGTTATAGAAAGTAATACTACAAGCAACAGCGGTAGTTACAAAGCAAATGGCAGCGAAGAAACTACTAAGCTGGAAGCCACGAAGAGTGGCGAGAACAAGAAAGATAAGAAAAAGAAGACGAGCAAGCGCGTGTTTGTGGAGGAGCAAGTATCCACGTGGATGCCCCCTGCGGGTACTACGTTTATATCTTTAGTCTTATTTATTGCTACTATCACCGTGCGCCAGACCAAAAAGGAGACGGCAAAACCCACTTGAACGAAAAATACGGCTACTGACATCTTTTCTGATAACTATTTGTTCGTTCAATTAAACCATTAACTCTTTCTCAAGCTCTTCCAACTGCCTTTCTTTGCTTTTTTTTCTTTTTTTCGTGGTCTTTTTTTTGTTTCTTGGCAATTTTCTTTTCGGCGTGTTTCAGCTCTTTCTCTTTTCTATTCAATAGTTAAAATCCAGGTCATTAATTTTAGTAAAGACAACACCTCTCTGATTCTCGTTTTCTTTCCATTTGCGAGTAAGGATCCACGAAGCCCACTACAACAAACAAGAGCACTTAGTAGTACGTTATATGCTAAAAAAGTAAGGAGGCACCTTGCTTCTCCTCTTCGGCTTCTGCGCTTGGAGGCCGGTACTCTTTAACGTGATTGACCCGCATGGTCCAACCCAGAAGCTTATAGTATACTTAAAACCTCGCTCGAGTTAATTCATAGAAGTTACCTGTATGCCGTTCAAATTATCCACCGCTAGATCAGTGCTCCGCTGATCTTCATAAGCTAAAAATCCAAAGCCACGAGATTCCCCTAATAAACAAACACAATGGATTAGTGAACATAAAAAAAAATAGGCCAAACGCACCTGACTGTTTATCCCGGATCAAATTTATGTCTAAAATCTCACCGTATCTTTAGTGTAAAAAGTATTTAAAAGGAACTAAATAAAAATCAGTACCCACGCCAATTATTTACTGAGAAAACACAGCAATTATGTCTCCTTCGGTTAAACTTTTGGATAAACCTCCAAAGTATAAATAAGCACTATGCCTATAGTCTTCATGCCAACTAGCCTAAGCAAATAATGAATCAGAAAGAGAGCTGAAAAAAGTTGTGCTAAATTGGTCAATAAACAGCAATTAAAATCTGAATGAAATTGGTAAAATATTATAGTGGATATGTGCAAACAGTACAAGAAGTTAAAGAAAGACATAAAACCTTAGTACCACTAATCCCAAGTGAGAGTTCACGCATGTTAAGCTCATGTACACTACGAACGTAGCTAAAAGTTATCAACAAGTATTAGTTATTAGTTACTTTAAATATTAAAGTTAAAAAAGGTTAAAGATTTTAAGGGTCTCGCAATAACGAATCGTTATAGTAGTAAAACTCAAGCTACCGCAAAAAAAATAAGTATATAAAATTGATTATACTTCATATTGGCAGAGATATATTCTTATAAGTCGTTATATTTTTCCTAATTTAAAAATAGTTAATCCACTCGATGTTTGCAACTGTGTAAAAACACTTCATACCTTTACGTAATAGATTTCATAGGTAGTGGCTCTTGACTCGTTCATCAATAAGTCAAGCAATTTTTCATGATTGGTGGACCATTCGACTGCTAAGGCAGCCAAGCTAAGCTTGCCAGAGGACTTAGGCTCAAAGTTGCCTTGCATCGAGTTATCAGGTTGGAATGTACAAGTGGTAAGCTTAGAGTATTTCGCACCTAAATAAATTTTTATGAGGCTATGCTTACATCGGATAGAAGTTGTAAGCTTAGTTAACCCCTTTTCTTAATTAACCTCTGGGGTTTTCTTATACCTAGATTGTAAGTTAAAACTGTGTCGGGTCGGTATGTACGCTATGAAAACAATATAATATAGCGCCTTGATAAACTGACCCTTCCAACTGTTGCATAACGACGTCTATCGAAGCTAGCTAGACCAAAAACTGTTTTAAATTAATTGTCAATATAGTGTAGTTTTTAAGAGTATAAAATGCAATTATCAAAAAAGTCAAATGGGTAAAAGATTAATAGCTAAAAATTTTTGAAACGTTTCATATTTCATAAGTTTGCAAGCATAGAAATCGCTTGCATTTTAAATAGGTTTGTAATAGCTAAGTACTTAAAGGTTGACAGCAAACTTACTAATACCTTATTGGTTTTTGTTAGTTTGAGTGCTTAATATAGTTTGCTTTTTCAAACCTAAGTCTAACTTTTTGGGTTATAGATTTCTAGGCCTGGATTTCAGGTATTATTGGTGTAGCAATCAGAATCTTTACCTTTTAAACAATATTTGTATACTACAAAAGTATCACTAGAACCTTAATACCAAAAATTGGTACTTTCGTTGTATCCTTCTTACAAATTGCAGTAGAGATTTGATATAAAAAAAAGAGTCTCGTACTTTCAAAATGTAAGGCATAGAGTGACCAAAGGTCTATAATAAAGATAGTAGGAACCGCTGTTCCCCTTGGTTACAGCCAAAATTGTTCACTACACATGAAAACTCTCAAGGAAGGCTCCGTAAGCCTCTTTACCCGAACTTGTGTCCGTAAATCACTCTGGATAACTATAATATTTTTAATTATAATGCTTGCTCTTCCTCTTTTCTCATTCTTCATAACAAGAAATCTTATGCTAAGTAAGTTATTACCTTTAATTTTGTTTATTAGCTAATTTAAACTTAATAAACCTAACACTTATTTCTATACTACCTCGACTAAATTGCTTAAAGTTTACTCTGGTCAGTCTCAAAACCAGGATCTGGTGGCGGCAGTGGTATCGATTATTACTACACAAATTATTTTAGCTGCCTGGGTTATAGTTGCGTGGAACGACTCGGACGATTTTGCGAAAGAGAAGTCCGAATAAATCTCTACCTTAGCTCTTTTCTTTTTATTTTTAAACTGCTTCTAAAAATTTGTGCGAACTAATCCCTAAATAAACTGCCCTAGCATTGTCTTTTTCTAGTTGCTCTTAGTGCTTTATTTATAGTTCGTTTTACTCTACAGTAAAATAAGGTGTTTGATATAACTATACCCGTTAAATTTTTTTTTTAAGTTAATGGGTACCCAAAAGGATATATCGTTAAATAGTAGGTAAGACTGACTTTATTTAATAAAGAGGAATTTTTGAAGGAATATAACTTTATTACTTAAAATAATTTACAGTTTAAGGCAGGTGTTTAAAACCCCAGCTGCGAAAGGGACTTTAAACATAGAGCAAAGCCAAGCACTTTACTAGTTCAATGCCTTAAAAAGTATTTTGGTTTCCAAATAATGATATTAAAGTTAAATACCGATAAACGCTGAATGAGTCTTAGTTGGCTTGATTACCTCGCCCCGAACTATAGCGTCAGCCCTCCTTCGAAATAAGAAATAGTATAGTATAGCAAAAAACGCACATTTAAAAGAGCAATATTGTATTTTACTCCATAAGTATGGGACTAAGTACAAGCTGGTTTATTAAGAAAGCAAGTGTTGCAATAGTTAAAGCTATAAAATTGGCGGCGCCTTTCTGGAGTGACAACCAGGTAGCAGCCAGCAACATCCACTCCAATCTATTATAATAATGTTAAGACGCCATAAAAAACATATTAAACTCTTTCCAATTAGCGAAAATTCTAAGTTCGACAATCATTACCTGAACTGTGACTTAAAAACATGCCTGCTGACCTCGAAGGCTACCCTTCTTTTAAGATTTTTAGCCTTTAATTTCGATCTGTATGAAGAAATGAAGGTTAACTTATAAGCTTGAAGCAGCACACAACATACCTCGCCTCGATGGCAATCGCGACAGAGGACCCAGCCCAGAATTTGGCAAAGCTGTGAGGAAGAAGGGAAAGCTACCAGATAATAAAAAGGCTTTTATAAAAATCATTAAAAAGGTAAAAAACTAAAAAATAAAAAAAAACTTCAATATGTAAAACGGTGGATACGTGTAAGAAGCTCATGATCTATCAATTTTTTAGTAATTATGAACAAAGTATTAGGCGCTAAAGTTGAGTCTTGGTACTCACTCAACAACACTACAAGTTATCCGCGGTAAAAATTAAGTTTTATATCACGCACTTTTTTTAATACGGCTTAAGAAAATTATTATTACTAAGATTGGCGTCTATCTGAGTCATGGACACTCGTAACGAATTGGATTACAACTGCATCTAGTATACCTCGAACAAACTTTTCCTCTCATTTATTAATTAAGTAATTAAGAATGTTATAAATTATTTAATTGTGTAATTTAGTTTGGTTATAATTCTAATTGAAAATTACAATATTGTTAGCTTTTCAACTTTTACTAGTATAATCCTAACTTGATAATTAAGTGTGGGTCATTTACAAAATGACTAGAATGCAGCTAGTTGGAAATGGGCAATTAACACGCAAACTTTAAGGTTTTAAACTTTGTGCAAGCCTCTAAGTATATAAAAATAAAAGTCGTTTACGTAAGCGGTATCATTAGGTGTCTAGTTGTCTACTTTTGTAAAAGTGAAGTAATATTTAAAAAAAAAATAATTTCGTATGACAAGATTACAAGAAACTTAACATTTATTTAAAATTTATTTTTACTTTATGCATAAGAAATATAACCTAGGAAAACATTTTTCAAAAAATTAACATGAAAATCTGTAAGAATGGTAGCTTAGATTTTTACAAAGATAAAAAGTTATGTTTAAGCTTAAATAGCCTTGCATTAGCGGTAATATCCAACTAATAAACGAATAACTTCTGAAATACTAATTTTTCATTTACGTAGAGCAAAAAGTTTGGATTACCGAGGAATACATTTGATATATTACAATACAATAATAGTAGAAATCATTTAAATTTTAATAGTAATGGTACCTCTTAAAATTTTTGTAGAAACTTTAATATGGTTAAAAGTTAAATAACTTTTGTTAGTTACTTCATAATACTTTGTTTATTAGATAAACTTTAATAAATTTGTGATAATTAAAATATTTAACATATTGTCGGTTTTTAACTGACCGTTGAACCCCCATGAAATTGTCTGTAGTGTTATCTTTTGCCCCCTCAAGTTTAAAAGAACGCCATGATGTGGAAGGAGGAAGGGAGTAGAAACAGGTTTATTCATTTGCGAAAGCGCGAGCGTTGTGTAATTATACAGCGTGGCAAATTTTAAAAATTGCTTATATCAAGTACTTTAATTGTAATTTAGCTCTAAAGACAGTAATAATATAATATAAAAAAAAAAGTTGGAGCACTACAGTCTCTACGACTTTTGAATTTATAATAGTTAAAGCGTTTATAGGACTGCCTTATATCTATTAAAAACAGCATTTGTGATTTTTTGTTAAAAGGTAAAAAAGGGAAAAAATTAAAGGGTAGCTTCCGTTAAATCTTTTCAGATCTGTTATATTTTTGTCCAATAGCTTAAGATCATATATAACCATGTAAAATATAGGGGTGTTGAAGAACTAAAAAACATTAAAAATTTTGTCCCCCTAAGAGCTAGGCCAACATACACTGTACTACGATCTAGCATTCGCCCCCAACTTAATTTAATTTGGATCGGGTTTAATTGCGAACAATGTATTTTCCAAATCGCCCTAATTATATTTGGCTTTTGACTTAGACGAATATCAAGGCTTACAATTTAAAATTAGGGACTGATTTTGTCACCTTCTTTATAATGGAGTGCCTTTCGCTTACTTCTTCTTCTAACGTTTCTAGTTTCTAAGTTCTATTTTCATTCAAGCTCTTGAGTATAAGTTCTATTCTCGCCTATGCACAACTTAATACTGTTTGCCATAGCTCCAATCTTGTTATAAAATCTTGGTTGCGTTTTTACTTTTTTGAATCTACTCTCTTAGTACTCAAAGAGTTTAGATGTAAATGCATACCATCTCAGAGAGGAATGTACGCCATGCACATATGCACTCATTTGTACCTATATTTCATTTATAGTTTTTTTTACATGCCTACTATTCGCCTATATCATGTAGCTAAAAAAAATTTGATGAAAATTAATTATTCTGCGCATAGTGAGCTTTCGGAAACGTGCGTCTTTCAAGGATTCATATGCGAGCTCTTAAATCCATTGGTGGTTTAAGTGCCTGTTCCCACGCTCAAATTAGGAGCGGTTGCAAGTAATTGCATTATAAAAAGATCAAGTTATTAGCAGCCCAGCTCATCTTAAAAAGAATCGCTCCGCAAGACATATAGTGCATCGATCATTAACCGCCGAATTTGTACTGTTGTGATGTTGTTGTATTGTTATTCCTAAATGGCACAACCGCGGATTGGCTATAAAAGCTTAGTTACATGTACACCCTAGGAATAAATGTGTGAATAAATTAAACAAATTACATGTATAACACAGTAATTAGGCTGCCTCCCTACACAACAAGTGCCACAAAGGATACAGAGCAGAAAAATTAAATCCCTTTCTACAGGGGTATGGTATCTTTATTTATACCCAAGGGTATACTGATTGATGGACGCACGTGGCTGACAGTATTTCCAAGCGTTATACCATAATAGGAAGTATGCACATTGTATACAGGCGCAGATTTTTGTGTAGAGCAAGTTATTTTCTTATCGATAAGTCGCATAGTCCACCTAAAATGCATCAGCCTTTTCGGGTGAGAGGTGGGGGTAGTGCAATGTATAAGAATTTACGAGAGTGAAGTTAAATACGCGACCATCAAAGACCGAAAAAGAGAGTCAGGTTGGTAGGAATCGAATCCACGACCTTGAATATGCGCATCTATGCTCTTAAGCGCTGAGCTACGACGACAACTCTCGCTCCTGGAGTGATGGTTACACCACGTGTTAAACCTGTTACATTGCGTTTTCTAAGAAATTTTTTTTTTTCATTGATATCCTTTTCTCTTCCAGTCTAAGTTAGTAAGTGCTGTTCAGTAGCATGGTGAATGTGAATATAATGGAGCGGGGCTCTTTTATTAGAGTAGACTGTCGTTGGTGTGATCTGCATGCATTAGGATTCGCAAGGATTGGGGATGTCTAGCATGCACAGCGCGAATAGCAAGGATACGGTGTGTATTCACTCATTAAAGTTTAACAAACATTATAAATGCTATTATAACCTTAAACTAATTTTCCTTTTACGGGTTAACAATTTGCTGAGTTAAACCAAAACTGGAAGGGCATAATAAATCCATCTTGATACATTTTTAACTGACTGTCACGTGTTTAGAGTACAATTAGTAGGAGAGCCTTAGTATCACTAGTAGAGTTAGAACACTATTTTTATAATTATTAACAATTTTTTACAATTTCACGAAACTTATAGTAAAAATGTACAATTCGCACAATAAGACTTGTTTAGAACAAATATAACCTTCACCCGAAAAAAAATTGGGTAGAAAAAAATTAAAAAATTTTAATATTGACCATTAATAAAAAACTATAAATTTAAGTAATAAAAAATTACTTAAAAATAAGCTCAAAAAGAGTTATTGCTTACATCGTATGTATCGATTTCTAAATTTTACCTTATTTTAATTACAGGAATCTACGGTAAGTACTAAGAATTTAAATCCCATAATCTGAATCCCCCTCCTCCAAGAGGGACTGGGGCGCCTTAAAGTGCATTCTTCGAAGGAGAATCATTACTGCCCCGAAGACGGAGGTGCAGCGTGAATATATATGGCCGGGGCTCCCGTCGTTCCACTCAGCGTAGTAAAAAACCACGATCAGGAGAGGCAAGAAACCTTTAAGTACTAGACCCGAGATCGCCGGAGGGCAGCCAGCCAAGGACCAGCCAAGTTTATCAGAATTTTGTCTGTAGGGGAATTGTACATGTAGCCACCAGACCATAATGCGAGTTGGCACCGACGGGAATGGAACCCGCGACCTTGAGGTTGCGCGAGTATGCTCTAACTACTGAGCTACTGTGACGGTTACCTTCGGTCAATAATTCACGTATATAACTTGGTTTAAGTTTCCCCGGTTCTGTTTAAATTTTACTTTTATTCTGTCACGTGCGTTGGCTACCGTCCCGTGGTGAGTCAGAACAGTCTTAAAGTTTCTGAGGTTGCCACTCGACATTTTCCGCTATAACTAAAAGCTCGGTCCTACAGGGTGGCATCCCCAGGTGGACGTCTACAATGAAAGTTTTTTTAGAATATTCTGATAGTAATATAAAAGCCTTGTGTGACGCGCATCCAGAAATTATTGAAAGAGAAGAAGATGATGTCGTCTTATTATTATTAACTTATCTTTTAACTACTCTTATAGACACCGTTATCTTTTTTCTTTTTTCTCACTTTTTATTAAAATTTTATTTTTTTTTTCTAATTGTTCGGTTTCTCTATTAAAATATAAATATATATTACAGCAAAATATTATATGTTTTCAAGATGCTCTCGACGTTTCGTTAGCTTGTGAATATTTGTTATCTTTAGATATTGCTACTTACATCGATTCTCATCACAACGACGACAAAGTTTATAAAGCTTGGTATACATAAGTATTAATTTTTTATTATGTTTATTAATTTGAGACGGTTAAAGCAAACAAGCTATAATAAACGCGCAGCCTTCTAAGGTTCTTCAAGCTCTCGTGGACTCTTCAGAAGTTCTTTTTTCTTTAAAAGGCGATGCAGCAGAAAGTTTATTGGGCTGTTTTATAGTAATTTTGGCTGCGATTCCTAATGAAGAAAGGGTTAGAGTTTCTAGTTTTCTGTATGAAAACATTAATTTTTTTTTAGTTAGATCTGGTTAAGCAACTTGTTGCTCGCCTCTCTAGCAGCACCGAAGACTCAGTGTTACGGGCTAAACTGTACAATTAGTTATTTAACTGGTTATTACTAAATAAATTATAACACCAATAGGTTCTCTTTGCTCTTCAATAACTTGAGTTCTCACGATATTTTTCGTTATTATGTCTATGATTCTTTGGTGGTTTTTCTTGGAAAAGTTGGAAAAGTCGCAAGTTTGAAGCCACAAATTAACCAAGTTTTTATTTTGCTACCAGTTTTAAAATTATTATTCACCATTTTACAGTTGGATGAGTGGTTTGGGGAGTGGGGAGTCGACATGGAGCAGAAACGTACGCTTTACAAGCACTTTTTCGAAGCCGCTCAACAGTGCGAAGAAAGGTTTTCACTTCTTTTTTTTAATTTTTTGCTCTTTTCCTCTTCTTTATGTTTTTTATGATAAAAGTGATTTTGCCATGAAGTTTATATTTAAGTATCTTGGCTCCTTTGATGGAGAATCTCCTGAAGTTTTGGATGCTGCTCGAGTAAGTTTTACTTTACCTAGTTTTTAAAAATCCTAAGTTTATTTAGTATTAATGTTTAATAACTTTTGTTTATAAATATTACTTTAAATATGGTTTTTAGGATTCTGCAATTTCTTGTATTTCGTCTGTCATCAAAGTCCCCAAAGTTTTCCAAATGGATCATTTACTTGACTTCGATGTTGTTAACAATTTAAACGGTTTATTATTATATATATATAAATTTAAGCTTCTTGAATTGTCGTTAAGGCCATCCTTCTTACGATCTTCTTGATATTTTTGTTAACGGGAATTTGGAAGACTATTATAAGTTTTATGGCGAGAATTCCGATCTTATTTCAAAGTTAGGTCGATTATATTTTTTAGCTTTTTTATTTTTAATCTCAATCTCATATGAATCAAAGATCTTGATCACAACAGCAACGTTAGGAAAATGCGATTGCTCACGCTTATCTCACTGGCTCATGGAAAAGTTTTATTTTTTAATTTTTTAAATCTTATCAAGTTTCTTATATAGTAAATTTTAGTCTGATGTTATTTTTTAACAAATAGAATGAAGTTGAATATTCTCTTATTGAAACCTCTTTACAACTCCGAAGGGAAGACATTGAGGTTTGGATCATCAACGCGATCGGGGCGGAGTTGCTCGAAGGAAAACTCGACCAAATGAATTCAAAACTACTTGTCAGGTTTGTGTTTGTGCTTTTGCAATTCTGCTTGATTCCAGTTTATTGTCCACATTTTGGGGTTTTCTACTTTAACGATGCTTCTTGATTTCTTTTATTCTAATTATAATAAATTTCGTATGTCTTATAATGTTTGTTATTTACCTTATAAGTAAAATCCTATTTTTTTAGCGTTGGCCTTATAAAACCTTTACAATCATATATATTCCGCTTGAAATTTTTTTAGGTTTTTTTATTTTTGGTTATTATGTTTTCTTTACGTGAGGATTTCTATTTATTGTATAGACGAAAATATTATTTTCTTTTTCTTTTTCTTTTATTTTACACCTTAAAATTCGAGTCAGTTTATCAAAGCTCATATTGTTAATCTTAAATTATATTTAAAGTTTTAGAAAAGTTTATTACAAAGTTTGGGTTTGTTTTGTTTTACATTGACTTAATCTATCTGTCAATTCCTAAGTTACGTAAACTTTATTTAATTCTTGCAGGGAATTTTATTTGTAAGTTTTGGAGTTATTTACTAGTTATTTAACCAAAGCTTGTTTATTTATTTTTACTAAATGTATTATCGGTGATTCGATTGTTTCTTTATTTTTATTATATTATATAGTTTATATATTTATATAAAATAATTAATAAACTTGAAAGGCGCGCCATCTATCGCAATTTTTCGACGAGCCACTGGCAGCAAATTTACGACAGACTTAGCACTTGGCAAGCAAATATTGCTTCTTTGTTAGAATCTCTTGAATGAAACAGTTTGTTTTTGCAGATTAGTATTATCTTGTTCTTAATAAATGTTTTTTTTTCCTTGTTTCACTCAAACATAACTAACGCCTTGTAAAGGCTATAACCATTCCTTCTTTCTGCTTTCAAACTACTTGATAACGTTAGTATTCTGCGGCTTGACGCGTTTCCGTACGCTGGGGATAATATATGTTGCAGGGAGGGACGATTATAAAGAATATTATTTTTCGTCTGGGATTATTCGTGCATGCCTATTAAGTTGCGGAGTCTAGAAAGTTGCTAACTTCTCAACCTTAATTGGTCTGGGTTTGCTTTAGTGCTCTGGAAAAACTTCTACTGGCCTGTTACTGCGGCTTAAGAGTTTACTGAGATGAGTAAATACAACGCGGGACGTAATTATGTATGAAGTAACGGAGTGTATATAACCGCAATCATTTTTCTTGCGTTCTGCCTAAGTAAGACGGCACGGATTCTATTACTTACTTTACCAGAAAGTGCTTTTGCTTTTATTATTTTTAGCTTTTCTATTATATAAAGTGCACTCTATGGTTAATAAGCTTAAGTTACTTATTTTAAACAGTAATATATACTCGTTTTTACTGTTAGTTAGTATTTGTTCACCCCTACTTTCCATTTCTTTGTATATTATTCTTAGAGAGCTTTTACTGAGCGCGAGTAATTTTGTAAAAGCTCTCAAAAGAACCAAACATAATTGTAGCGACAATTTAGATGTTAAAAACCTTTCGAAGCGAACATAAATATGGCAAAGGCCGGCAAGAATAATAGCTTAGATTATTATTCGAGGAAGTTGTATATAAGTTCACAAGTATACATGTGAACCTGTTTTTTAGGAAATAAAAGCACTTTATATGGTAGGAGGATATAGGCGAGTGTATAACATTGCAATTCCACAGGTGTCTCCTTAAATCCATTTACGCTGTTGTAACGGAAGAGTTAAGTTATTTTAAAAAAGTAGCACCGAGACAGTGCATAAGGACATGTTACTTTATTTACTTTTGCTCTTTTCAGTAGTGAAGTTCAGGATTGAAAGCTTTTAGAACTCAATATGGTGGAAAATCTAACAAAACTACGTAACAATTTTGGAGCTACCGAAAGTCCTTTCTTGATTTCGGCCCCCATCGCGAAATGGTTTCGCCGCATAAGTCGTAGCCTTTTTGTAGGCCTTTTTTATTGACCTGAAAATACAATTTAAATATTAATTAAGGTGAGATAAGACAAATAACGTAAAATTAAAATTTTTGATAAAATAAGCAGTAGGTAGTCACACAAGGGAGTGTACCCCTTTAATAAAATATTTGTCGTTAAGAAATACACACGTACAGCTACTACATCGGAGATCAGAATGGAGAGTTGTCGTAGCTCAGCGGTTATTTATTTATTAATGTCGTTCCTTGGCGCTCTAACGAGTTAACAACCTTGAACACACGAGCTCTCAAACAGGTTCTTGGTCGTCCACGTTAGCAAGTAAAATTACTAGCTTAACACGGTTCCTTCACGTTCAGTGTAGGCCCCTAACTTAACTTTCAACCGTCAGGCTAGGAGTGCGCCGTCCCATTAGTCGTAAGGGAGTCCTTCCGCTAATAGGCGGTTGGCGTATCCAGCTATCCATTCGTAGAGGGCCACGGTACATTTTTAAAATGCGAAGTCAGCAGCTCGATTCATAGTTCGTGGAGTGTATCATTGCGCACAAACCACGGCGCATTTGTTAAAAGGCACAGCAGTTCGTTTTGTCGCACTTGAAGAGAGGACGTTATTGCCAAAAGGTCGTAGGCCCAGGCAGAAGATGCATACTTCTAATTGGCCGAATGCACAGCACATTAAACCTTTGCTTATCGCGCAACAAATGTTTACTTTTGTGGCATAACAGAGGATATATCATCTGAGTCGCTGCCTTGACCTTCACCGCCAACTAATTTACGTGTGGGCGCCAAGACAATATAGAATCTATAGTGACCCCCAGGTATTTTACCTGAAAACACCACGTAATTTCCATACCGCTAAAAATTAACGGAACCTGCAGCGCGTGACGTCTTCGATATAAGAGGCGCTTGCTCTTTGCTGCGTTAATGGAGAGGTCCCATGACGACACCAGCTAGCAAGCGCGTCGAAATAAGTGTAAGTGCGGACATGGTAAAAAGGGTGACTTTTGACGAAGGATAAACCATCGCACCACCGGCGTAAATGGCGACCCGCGTGTGAGGGTGAACTGGAAGAGGCATGTCGCTCGTATAGAGCATGAACAGCAGTGGTGGTAGAAGAGGGCCTTGCGGTATTCCCACTGTAAGAAATCGACGACAGCGCAGCGCCTACTCATGCGTTGTGGACCCTGTCGGTTAGGTATCACTTGAGAACTTCTTGAATACCGCGCGGTATCGCCAAAGCAGGTAGCTTGCATAACAGGCCACCATACCGCTCAGTGGTTAAGAGCATTGAAGCGCATTCTTAAGGTCGTGGGTTCGAGCACCATCATCAGTTACTCTTCTTTTGGTAGGTCTTTGAGGGTTTAGTACGCAACCTCGCCCCCATAAATTCTAATAGTCTTTGCCACCAGTGTAGTGAATATCAGAGCTTCAAAAATAAAGTGCTGCGTTAACCCTTTCTTTCATAAACCGCCGGACACTAAAGTTGGCCTATTTTTATAAAAGTGATTATTTGCCTGTTAAAGTTAATTTGCTTATGTATGTTCATTTTTAATTTAAAATTTTTACTGTTTTCAACGCACGTTCGGTTGAAGGAAAATTAATAATGCAAATGCCTCACAAGCAACTTTTTGTGCGTGCTTGTTTGCGCATGTAAATTTTTATGTTAGTCCCAGTATCCGACGAGCAATGCAAAAAAAAAAAGTTGCTGACTGTCGTCACCTTTATCATCTTACTAGCGTCAACGGGCTTGATAGTATAACACAAGGAAACAAAACACTATGTAACTTCGATCAAAACAATGCAAACAAGTTTACCAAATTAAATTTACAGATAGAATGATATATTGCCAAATTATTACTATTACTAGGCGCTTGTTGACACATTAAAGTAGCGTGCTCTTCCGCAGTTCTTGAATTTAGTGTTGTTTACTCGTAGCTAATCTAACTTTGGCTCTTTTTCAGTTGGATGTCCTTTTTTTTCCACATAACATTCCTAAATTACCTGTATGATCTATGCTTGCATCTCATGAAGTAAACTTAACGCCAACTGTTAGGCAGGTTTTTGAAAACCTGGCAAAAGGTGACGAATTTTTTAAGACTATAACTCAAATTTCAATCTTTAAAGTAACTACTTGTTCCCTTTGTTCTTTCTGCCCTACTGCATTTTTAGCAAAGAAACAAGAACGGAAAAAATATTTTTTCTATCGCTCAAAGCTGTCCGGCCTACTTAATTTTACACAGTTCTCTTCCATATGTTGTCCAGATTACTAAAACCTTGATGTAGGCGAGTACATCTACGTCTAAGAAAAGCGAAAGGTTCATTGGTTAAGTAAATTTAGTGATTGTAGTAACTCGTAGCAATGACTTTTTGATTTTCTGCCTCTTATTTCTGTTTTAGTTATTGAACTCTAACCATTGTTAGGGTTGGTCGCAAGGGACAGAGCTAACTTAAATTTAGCTTGTTAGAACCTGCCGCTTGGCAGAGGGATATTTTTTTTATAATTAATTAAACTTTTATGTGTACTGAGTAATTATTTACAATTTTAGTTCAAGTCATTAACCCCTGATAATGACCGGTTGGAAATTTACACGTATTACAATGTTTGTTATCGTTAAAAAAACTGCGAGCACTTGGTTTGTAATATTACGTGCATACGTTTTATAGTATAATATTTTTTTTTAAGACCTTTTTCTGTCTATGTGAAAGAATTTGCAGTTTTTACCATACGGATTTTTTATAGTTTTAAAAGGGTACTTTCTTCGAGCTTCAAAATACTCGACATTGATCATCAGCAGAATGAAGGACTCGTTCTGAATTACTAATTTTTCATGCTCACGCTAAAAGTTTGTTGTCAGAAAGTTGTTTTCTAGCCCTAAAAATAAGTCAGATAAAATATTTTGAAACGTTTTTTTGCAACATTACTTATTCCAAAAACGTGTATTTAAGCCTAAAATAATGGTAAAATCTACTGACATAACCAGGCGCGTGTTTTGTGTACTTTTCTACTTACACTTTTTACTTACAGACCCCTCCCACTTTTTTCAGAGCTAGACATATTGACGGCTTCCCTCGACGAATCTCGTAAGCGTGACGGTAATAAAATATAAGGGGGCTTGTTACACTTTAAACATGGGCGCTTTTGGTTCAGGGTTAGTTACAAGTTGTTTAAAACTAATACTTAAATTTTAAATAAGTAGACTTTCTAATGCGCTAATACTAAATTATATATGTTTTTTTTAAAAGTCTCCTTTTTATTATGAATATACCTAAAAACGCTATTAAAAACTTGGTGCTTCCTATTTTTTTGTCTTCTTCTGGCCTTTCATAGTCTTTTCTTTTGTGGGCTGACTTTTCTTTTTTCTGGCTTGTGATACTTGTTCTTCCTTTCTTAATAAATTTCAGAATAAAAATTTAAATTAATATAGTTATTTGTTAAAAGTTTTAAAGCCAGGGATTAGCTCTTTAACTCTTTTCTTAAGGTAATTTGTGCTCTCAAGGTTAAGTCATATCAATAAGGGTAGTCACAGCAATGACGATTTGTTTAAGTTTTATTAAAAGACAAGGCATCTAGAGCAGATCAATATGTTTTTTTTCAAGGTGTCCACAAGTGTCTTTTGAGAGTTTATGATAATTGAAAAGTCATTTACTATATTGTTTTTTAAGCCTTTATTGGACTTCCCTTTAAAGTTTAAGAATGTAGCTCAGTGCATTCAGTCGGTAGACAAAGGTGCAAAACTTTTGAAAATTTTATACAAAAGTTATGCATACTAGTAGTATGAGGGATTAAAAACCCTACACGGGCTAATATAGCATGATATTTATAGAGGCGAGATTATACCCGCAACAATTCAAGGTTAAATAGAAGAAGTGTACCCAGACCATGATAACACATCAAACACTCTTATCGCTGAGCTACGAGGAGAACCCTCATTTTTTTCCACGCTAAATTATTTATTTAACCTTGTTTTACGGTGTCGGTAGAGAACTTCTTAAATGTTTCTTAAACCTTTCTCTCTTCCCCCTCTTCCCCCCCTCCCCACTTTTATGTGGATGTGCACTGCTTGTAAGGAACTTTGACCTTGGTTGCGCTAATAACTTCGTTACCTGTGAAGCCCAGCCCCGATCTTACGAGAATGTTCAGGGGTGGGCTGCTGTGCAGCCTCGCTCGGGTTAATTTAATGAGCAGAGATCCTTATACCTTGTTCAAATGCGCTTCTTTTGTAAAGTCGAAGTCCTTAAAATTTTTTTGGATTTTCCCTCCCCTCCTTTTTTTTGGTTTCTATGTAAGCAACAGAAGAAAAAGTTTGCAGCCTCAAATACAACAAAAAAATGTTTCTTTTTATAATTGGTCATGTACAAAGGAAGTAAACACTGAAGTTTTGTGAGTTTTTTTTTAAAACAATATATATTTATTAAATATTCTCTATTTACGATCGAGATTCGAGCCAACTTCACTTAAGGAATTAGTTGAGGTTGTTAAACAAGCAAATTTAAATAAGACAAAATTTAGGCCCGTAGGGGGTTATTTTGTTTAAATTGATTTTGGCTTTTTTTTATTATTTTTCGAAATAGCTGGCCTTTCTCCTTCAGGTTTAGGTTTCTGCAAAGAGGGTATGATAACCTTAGCTAAGCTGGAAAGCAAAATATGTGTCGACACTTTTAATAAGCGGGTCACACTTATTTCTTTAATTTTTCTTGCTTCGTTATCGTATATTTGGTGGTAGTAGGTAAACGTTACTGCGAATGTTACGGTGGGTATGTGTTATATTTGTTTGACATCCTTTTACTTTGTTATATATATTTTTAAAACATATTAGGTGAGTTAGCAGAGGAATTGCGGAAGTATAATCTTACTCTTGAAAATTTTGCCTCGATTAATGATCAGTCTGTTGGTGGTTTTATTCAAGCTGGCTGCCACGGCACTGGTGCTCTTGTTCCCCCCGTCAACGATCAGGCAAGTTTTTTTTTGGATTTTTGGGCATTTGGCAGGTTTATTTATTATGTTTGCAAGGTTGAAGGTCTGGTGCTAGTGACACCGGGGCTTGGGCCAATTAGAATTCTTCCAGGTACTCACACTTTTAAAGATACTCAAAATGAAGTGGATATAAAAATCATAGCTGATGACGAGTTGTTTTCTTTGGTAAAGTGTGGATTAGGCGGCTTGGGGATCGTTTATGAGGTAACTTTAAGGTGCGTCCCCCTCGAAAACTTAGAAGAAGTCACCAAGGTTTTCCGCCTTGAAGAGTTAAAAAAGATTCATACACGCCTTCTTCTGGAAAACAGGCATGTCCGTTATATGTGGTATGCTGGTATGCGCTACTCATCGGGGTTCCATCCTTATTTGTTATTAAAGGTACCCTTTTACCGACTCGGTTGTGGTAGTGACCTCCAATCCCACCAGTAAGACAGCCGCGCCAGTGGCCTTGTCGCACAGTCACTCCTTGAAGCCCCTTCGCGAAATAATGACCCACCGGACAGGCGGCCCCTCCGAGCGTCCGGGTGACCCCACAAGCCTCGCAGCCTTCCGAGATGCTCTCATCTCGCTGGACCCACTCAACGTAGACTTTATTCGGCAGGTAAACAAAGCTGAAGTCCAGTGCTGGAAAAACTTGGAAGGGACGCGGATAGGTACAAGCCCGGAAATACTTAGCTTTGATTGCGGCGGGCAGCAGTGCGTTTACGAAGTCGCCTTCAAAGTTGAGCAGAACTGCGCACACAATGAGAGCCCGGACATAGAGTTTGTCATGCGCCTTCTAAAGCGCATAGAGACCTTGAACATTCCTGCTCCCGCCCCGATCGAGCAGAGATGGTCTCAGTCTAGCTCAAGTATGATGAGTCCGGCATATTCCACTTCAATAAGCGATATATTCACGTGGATCGGAATAATCATGTATCTTCCTGTCGGTAGCGACCTGCACACGCTGAACGCTCGCTGGAACATAAAAGAAGTTTTTCACAAGGTTTACACCAAGGTACTACTCGAAGCGGGGCCAGTGGATCCCCTGCAGCTCAGAGCCCATTGGGCAAAGCTCGACCTTCCTGCCCCCGAGGGCAACGAACTAAGCGAACTGCGGGCTAAGCTAAGGAAGCAGTATCCCCTAAAACTTTATAACACCTACCGCCGACTGTTGGACCCAAACAGCATACTCACCAACCAATGGATGGACTTGTTGATTGCACAGAATGATTAAAGTTTGTGACGAACTTTATTGCTAATAAAAGGAGACGAGCTGGTGCGTATGAAAAAATAAGTTTTACTGCCGCTCCAATGCAACAAAGGAGTAGGACTTGGGACGTTCAAAAAGGCCGTAGTTTTTCTTGAACTCGGGCACATCCTCGATATAGACTACGTTATCCTGTTTCCATTCGTCCGGCACTGACACTGAGTCGAAGGGCGCCGTACAAGAGTGGCTCCACACGCTGATTGAGCAGCCTGATACCGCGTCTGGGTGAACTTTTTCCTCATAAAACTTTATAAGATCGCATTTTGAAATCTTTTTTAGTTCTTCAATGTCCCTTTCCGCTGGTTCGGTTAATAAAATATGAAATAAACCGCGAGCAGAAGGCATATGTACGGCAGCACACCTTTATCAAATTCGTAGTGGTCACCAATAATTTCCAGCCAATAGAGTGATGCTTCTTGGTTTAAGTTCTGAAAGAAAAGGCAATGTACACTCTTTCCATACGTCACATACTTAAATTACCTTAAACTTTTCCATTTTCATTTTAGTTAAAGTATCCACGCCCTTTTGAAACTCCTCCGCTGTTAATGATTCCAGCTCCTCCTACACAATAACGATGTTTTGAACGATAACCACATTCAGTTTAAATAGGAAACTTTTGTATGTCGCAGGAAATTGTCAACGCGGCTCTGCAGGTAGTACGGCGGTTTTTCGCTTTGGACTACAAATCTCATCCCTAATATGCCACTTGGCTGCAGCACGGAGGTGGCGTGGACTATGTAGCCTGAAAAAAGGAGGAAGGGAATCAAAAGACGTGCGCTGCCAGGCAATGAAAGACTACCCAGCTGCTCATTGGTGCGCAGTTGGTGGAAGAAATTTTCCTGTGTAAATTGGCTAAGTAGCTCCAGCAGCACGCTTGCACGCGTTTCCAACGGACCGACCTAGAAGCCTCACGATTAACTTTTACAAGGAAGAGACAGTTTGCTGCTGCATACTTACCACGTAGTAGTTTTCAATGGCACTATACGCATTGACTGTTTCGTTTATGCGATAGACAAAGCGCTTTCCTTCCGCAAAAAGAATACGTCATGTACATTAGATAGCAGAAGAACTACGAGAAACCCGAAGTATATTTAATGTGGCGCAGCAGAGCATACTCTTCGAGAGGAATATGCACTTTTGGGTGGACAAGAGGTTCAAACGCCTGGAAGACATCCTTAGCGCCCTTGAGGTCACAATGCTGACTGCTCTACAGCAAAGCTAATGGGATCGAAGAACAAACCTTTATCGAGTAATTGCCGTGAATGAACACTCGGGTGTGGACCTTACAAGAGAAGTGCTGAACCAAAGGCAGAGGGCAAGGCTATACCAGCAAGACTTACCCGCTTTAGTAGTGAGTTGCGGACAAATGCCTCCACCTGCTCGACGGTTATGTCTTCGATGACCTGCATGACAACAGAAGGCGTGCCGACAGAACCGGCTGATCTTAATATGTTGTGGAACCGCCAACTTATGTTCGTGGGTCCACAGACGCTCGCTGCATACGTAGTGCATGTTGTATATGCAGTGCGAGTAGCCCTGCTCAGCTGCAAAGTTCTCGAAGCGCCTTTTCAACTGCCAGTTAGCCCAGTTAAAGGATATTAATCAAGACCCACAAATAGCAAGCACCTTGCTTCGAATGGGTCCGAACCGCTCATGTTCGACTCTGAAGTCTTTCATTGCGCCTAATATTAAACAGCGAGAGAATTTGCAAGGCATTGCAGGGGGGGTGAAGTAAGGCCACCTATGACTTTTTCAAGCAACTCCTTAAGCTTGTGGTTGTATCCCTGAACATTGAGAGAGAGGCCTATAGAGTTGGTTGTTCTAGTAACTTTATAATTCGGCTCAAATGAAATAAATAGAACCAGAAGTGGTGTTTTCCAAGTGGTAATAGACACCAGCGAGCAAAGCATCGTAGGCATACTCCGCAAGGTTATCCTATATAAGGCAGATGATAAGGCGCCCTGCTAGCGGGTAGAAAACTGGCAAGAAACGCAGCCTTTAGGATTTCCACGAATAGATGACTTAATACGGCTTCCGTCGGGTTTAGATAGGCGGCCTTACTGTAGACAAAATACAGATGAATGCTGCAACAGTACAGAGAAGACTACGAAGAACCTCGTGATTCCGGCCAAAACTATAGCCTTCGGAAGGAAAAACTTATCGTCTTGCTTAAACCAGAGCTGCGAGTTCCCTTCACCTGCGACCGCAAGAATAAATCAACGTGCGGTTCTTTTCATAAGTATGACAAGAAAATTACTTGAAACCAGCACGGGATGCTCATGCTGGTTGTCGAGGGGAACGATCTCGAAATTAGTGGGTATAAAGTTGTTTCTACTCGGTAGGAAGAGCTCTTCGTTCGGACTATCAGTGCTGCAGAAAACACCACAACGACTCCTTACAAGTACAACCAAGAAGCACCAGCACCTTTATACCTAAGCAGCACTAGCAGCTCCGGATCTATATCCTCCGATGAGTACTGGGTCCCGTATATGCTTTCTATTTCTGTGGTGTGGCCTACTCGTGACGTATGATTTTATAGCCAACTAGTCGTACTAGCGGTAACAGAGTGCCTTGGAAGAGCGGAGAGACCACAGTCAATCGCAGAGCTTCCGGAGTAAGAAGGCGCAGGCACGAAACAATGAGCTCCGGATTGTACTCGTAAAATAGATATGGAGCGCCCAATAAACACTCCTTCGGGTAATACTATTTTTGCAGACAAGTGATCGCATCAATACAAGAGGACTCGGACGTGGCTTACGTGCATGTTGGACGCTAGGGTAGACGCGTAGCAGTCCGGCCGCTCTTTGTCTTTAAAGCGAAAATGTATCTCACCGAGGCTTTTGCACTGCCGTAGAATGCCGTAAGTGAAAAAGACGACGGGCGGGTCAACAAGCAAAAGGGCTGACCTCCTGGAATATCCACTCTTGAGGGAGCTCTCTTTTGAGAAGATTTAAATACTGAAACAAGGCGACAACAATTTCTTCGAAACTCTCTGGATAAATAGCAAACTCAGAAGCGGCAGGGGCTGCACCAGCGTAAAGAAGCTCACCAAGCCCCTCTTCAGTCAAGTCGAAGTAGACTCGGAAGGTCCCGAAAACGCCGGCAGTGCTCTGGCAATCTCCAGCATTGATGCCAGTCGCCCAGCCTGCGGAGGCGCGCCGGCCCGCCAGGAGGGATAAGGGGCATGATTTTTATATCAATTAATGGGGGACCTTTCTTTTTAAGGAGAGCCAGCAGGCTGCCCGGCCCCTCGTGCCCAATGAGATGCGCAATGTAGATGGAGGGCTGTCCGCGGCAGAACTTAGCAGGCGGTTAAAAGGCCGTGGGAGAGGTTGTACCTTTTCGCGGTAGTACTTTCGGGCGTCACAGAAGAGGAAGCAAACCTCGAGGGTATGATGTTTTTTGACAGGAATTACTTTGTAGATTTTCTGTAGAGAAGCATGGAGTCTAGGATACTACTAATAAAGATGCTCTCTACCACCTTCAAGTGCTCGGGGAGGTAAGGCTCACCCTTCAACTCTGGTTTTATAACATCTTTGTTGCTAACGCCAGAAAAAAGAGTGGTAGCCATTTCTTTGAGCTCCGACAAGCTTTCTTCCAATAAAGAATGGCCAGGATCGGATCTCAACAAGTTTAGAGTGAAATAGCTGTAAAGCGGAAACCTTTTCCCACCAGACATAGACTCATCAAGTTGGCGGAATAGTATTTTTTATAAAACTTCTTTAGTTCATCCCGGACTACAAGCCCTAACTTACGGGGAATAACGCCAAGAGTCTCCATATTACCTACACGGAAAAAGGTCCCTAAGCTATACTTAACACCAGTAGCGGGCGTTCTAAAGTTCACCAGTTCCAAAGTTTGAGTAAGGATGCTCCTGATTGGAAGTCCATTTGTCCAGCTGATGCAACCTCCAGAAATCTTGCTGAAGATTCTTATCGTGTTCTGATAGGTGTGTACGGCAAATGGCACAACCGCTTAAAAAAAAAATGTGAAGAGCCCACCCGCATTAACGGCAATCACTTCTTTGTCTTGAGATGTGGGATTAAATAATGGGCAAATAAAAAAGTGGCACCATCTATTTACATATGAATATAATAAATTAATTAAAGAACCGAATGGAGGATAAAATTCAAAAAAATATTTTGCTAACATCTCTAAGGCCTCTTTAAAACTCTCGGACTGAACATCAAAGTAATAGTTTGTATGTTCAGAAGAAGTATATGCATTTGAACTTCCACCGTTTTGAGCTAGAAACTGTTTGAATCTCCAACGCTTAAAGAAATTTTAATAAAAAGTGCAAAATAAAAACCTTAGAGAAGCAGTTCTCCTCTGGATACTGTTTTAAAAAAGAAGATATTACTCATTTGGGAGAAAGACGTATTTTCAAAGATGAGGAATTCAGATAAAAAATTTAGTACTTTCTCAGTTCCCAAAAATAACATATGCTCCAAAAAATGAGCCAAACCGGGTATTTCTTTAGGATCATATAAATTCCCTTTTTATAATATTTAACAAGTTACCTATTTTTTTTTAACTGCCTTTTACCTACAATCACATCTAAGGCGGCGGCCGATTTGTCGCACTCTGCATCATGAACAACGCAAACCTTGAGTTTGTTATCTAAAATAAAATAGTCGTACTCTCGCTTATCGTTTTCCGACTTGTGCATACTTTTTGATGCCACCGCACTAATTACGTTAATAAAAAAATTGAGATGGTTCAGCCCTAACAAATGGTTATGAATTTAGTAATAAAGTGCATAGTAACTAAACCGCGTGCCCTCGGTTAACCCTCCAGTTATTAATCGAGTTTCTTATCCTTTTATATCTTTAATTTCATTTATTATTAAAATTTCCTTTAACGTCCAAAAGCATTTAGTGTTTCATCTTTAAGAAAGGTTATAGTTGGGTTATAAGTATTTTATGATAGAGGTATAGTTGGATTATAAGTATTTTATGATCGAATTGAGTACTGTTGCAACGTGATAAACCTAGATCAACCAACCTTCTTTATAGTACTTCAATAGAGATAAAAGCCCAATAGTATTACCAGTGGGGGTTGGGAAAAGAAATTTATCTTAATTTCCTATTGACTTGTGTATGAGGTGTGAGACTTTAATAATAAAGACAATTGCATATGAAGACATTTTTTGTTATTTATAGCTTTATTGTTAATTAACTTAATTCTGTATACGTATTGGTATTAAACAAATTATCTGTTTACGTTAACACTAAAGATAGCTCAATTTAATAGTCTTCGGTATAAGTATAGACGATTTGGTGAAACCATACTAACGCTATGCAATGAAGGGATCTTGGAAGCTTAAGGTGTCTATAAATATCTAGCAACTTTAGTAAAGGTAGTATATATGAAGTCACCTTAAATAGTTGCTCTCACTAAATTTATTTAAGACAATCTTGACTAACAGAAGAAATTTTTAGAATTAAAAACTTTGGCTTTTACTTTTTTACACCTATAACTTTTTGTTTTGCTACTTTATATGATTTAAACCTACTTATCTTTTTCAAAATAGCTTTTGAGTAATTATACTTATAAAAGAACTATTAATGAGCCAAAAAAAACTTACCCGGTTTTCTATAAAACATATTGATGCAAAATGAAAAAGAAGAAATAAAAAATAATAATACAAAATTCATACCAATCATCCGAGTCATCCTTACGTTTTGTGTTAACAATAAATCAATTGACTAAATTACTACGATAAATATTATTGGTTTGTATAAGGTTAGTATGCAAACTTTTTTTAATAAAGCGGTCTCAAGAATTCGAGCGATAAGACTGCACTTTTGACAGCGTGTTAAGCATATATCGTATTTGTTCAGTCTGACTCCAGCGTTTTTAAAAGTTATAGGTAAATTTGGTTGAACGAAACTTAAACAAGTATTTGAATAAAAATAACATAAATTATTACGAATAGGAAGATCATTATCAGTATAAAAGCAGTAAAGCAATAAAGAAGGGAGCCCCACGAAAATTTACTTGAAGATAGTTGTTAAAAATAAATCTCTTGGAGAGAAAAGATTGACTAAAAATTCATTTATTATAGTAAAAATAATAAGAAAACAATTAAAATAAAATATAAGCCGACCCACTAGATAAACTGTGCAGGCACTAGAGGATTACCCTTTATCTCTGCTTTAATATTATTTATTTATTAATAACAGTTTTCCGTTGTTGGAACGAGTTAAAAACTTCGAATACTAGAGCTCTCAAACAAGAGTGATCGCAGATATATTACAAGTAGCATTCAGGGTGTTATTTTTTTTTACATTAACAGAAAAAATAAAGCTAGCGCCTAGCGCGTCACGTTGGCGGCGTTAACTTGCCCGTCCCTAGCAAATAAGTTCGCTCACCAGCAGCCAATTAATTTGCCCGGTGAGCCTGTCATAAAGGACCGCGGCATGGAATTGGAAGAACAATGTTTAAAGGGCCTAGGGGTACAGCTCAAGGCCCCGGTGAAGAGCATCATTTCGTATAAACCACGGCACCTTTGTCAGAACACGCAGCAATTGGTTCTGTCGCACATGAAGTACTGACGCTATCGCAGTGAGGTCGTAGGCCTCAAGCAGTGGACGCGGAATGTCATTATTGGCTGGATGTCGGACGACAAATACAATTGCCGTTCGTTTCGAAGAGAAAGCTTACTCTTACCGCAAAGTAAACGATCAAGCCTTGGTTGTCGCCTTGACCTTTACCACTACATAATCCACGTGAGGCCGCCAGGAAATTTTTTTGTCAAGATGACTTTCAAGTATTTCGCCTGAGGAAACCATGGGACCTTCACGCCCCATTAAAGGTTAAGGCACAAACAAAGGGACGTGTTCTTTGAAATTAATATGGTATTGTTCTTCATCACGTTTATAGTAACCTTCCAAAAGCGGCACCAGAGAGCAAGGGCGTCAAGATGGTGCTGTAGATGCTTGCATAGCAAGTCTGGAGTATTTAGAAGAGGAATATACGTTCGTATCAGCGTAGAGGACGATTCATGGGGGTCGGTGGGAAAGCAAGGGCACGTTGCTCATATAAATTGCAAATAAAAGGGGCGAGGGAAGTAATTCCTTGGGCTCCTGCTGTTGGAGATCGAAGCGGTGACGGTGTATCTCCCACGGGGACGGTAAAGACTCGACCGTTCAGGCATGTTTTTAGCACGTTATAAAGGCCATGAGTGGCGGATAACGAGCGCATTTTGTGCAGCAGACCTTCATATCAAACTTGATCAAAGGCCTTTTCAACGTCAAGGAAAACAGCGCTTGTTGCCTTCTTTTGGTTAAAAGCGCGAGTGGTCGTTCAGTTAAGCGGAGGAGCTGCTGGTTCGTTGAGTACTCTTGCCGAAATCCAAACTGAAACTCCGGTAAAGCTTTCCGAGCGTCAACGACCTCACCCACTTTGCCGGCCGCTGACAGTAGACTGATGAGTAGGTACTTGCTAGATGCTGATTCCGGTTTAAGTGTTTTTGGTAGCAGCTCAACGCAATATTAATTAACTTAAGTGGTTCATAGTTAACGGGAACGGGTAGCTCAGCAGAAGGAACGCATCATTATTAGCAGTATAGTGAACAGCTGGCACGTTTTGGATAGCAATCTCTATTTAATCCCAGTTGTAAACAAGCTTTACAGTCCAACTTAAGAATAATCATTACCGGAACTTAACATCGTTTCAACCAATCGTTTTTGAACTATGCGTGCTTGCTTAAAACTCAGTTCCATAATTGTATATGGCGTTATTTAACACCATGTGAGTAGGGGTGATTGCGCTGTAACTTTCACATAGTCACCACGCACCAAGGTCGTGGAAGCTTTCACGAAGGTGAGCTTATATTTTAGCTGTCTGTTTTTTTTTGAAGAGTAAAGAAAGTTCTTTTAACAGTCTTAGGTTACAATCGGAGATTTTTTGGATCACTCATGCTAAATAACTCGGCATAATAATTGACTTCACACAACCTACGATATTAATAAAGCGAAGGTTTCGAAAAGCGCCCTTAACCCCTTTTTGTGCAAAAAGAAAAATAAGCTGTGCCTTTAGTAAAAAGCTAATTTTAAACAAGTACCCAGTAAGACCTGCACTCACTTACTCGTCAATCGCGAGGGTCTGTTTGGGAGCTATTACTAATCGTCTACAAACTCTACGGAACAACTTTCTTGTTATGCTAACCGGGGCGCCTCTACTGCGAATAAATAATGAGCCTTTCAAAGAAATTCCTTATTCAAGAAGCAAACAAATGGGTTTAGATATAAGTATTCATCTAGCCAACCTCCATTCGAAGTTATAACATAATTTTAACTACTACACCATATACAAACGGCCCAAAAGTAATTCTCAGGAACCTATAATTTTAGTAGTAACAATAATAATACCAATACTAGATAGTTATACTAATAAAAGTAAACATGATATTAGTGAAACAAAATTTACAGTAAATTTTTTATAATAACAGTATACCAAAGTAATAAGCCGATAGTTACACCTATAACATTTGAAAATTCAATTACGAAATTGTAACTTCAAATTACGGTGGATTAAGGATTAAACAGTTGTGCCCTCAAGTCTCCAATGTGGCATGTCACTTCATTAAAAATCAAAATTTTCGCTTTGTTTATTAAAGAACTTTTAGAACTTTCATTTATTTTGCATATGATGCTTTTCGATCTGGCAGTTAATTATATGGTAAAGCTAGACGTCCTTAAATTTTAATTGATACAAAAATAAAGGAGTTATGGTACATTGTATATCATATAAGATTGCAATGAAAATTAATTTTAAAAAAAAGGGTACTTTAAAAAACAATAGGTACAAGCAAGGAGAATAAATTATTTAAAAGCTAAAAATAAACTATAGACAATATAATTAACCTTTTTTATAAATTGTAATTGAAAACCACTATAAGAGAATGACCCCCTGTTTAACAAAATGACATACAACTTAACGAACTTTGATGTATGAAACTAAAATTTAAAATAATATATTTATCTTCTTATCTTTTTCTATGTATCTAAATCTTGAAGTGTTATACCTATTAGCGAAATTAATAAACAACAAACTGTTGTAATAAACCAATATTAAAAATATATATTGTTGCTCCTCAGTTCATTATTCATCCTAACTTTGAACTGTTTTTTTATTTCTATAACCAGAATTATGTTATAATAACCTATTGGATTAGTACTTATATAGTTGGCATTTGTAAAAGTTGAGTGTACCGTACTAATTATCCTTTTGACGAATTAAGCAGTTAAATTTTACAATGTATGAGCTCAGATATATGCATTTAAGCATTAAACCCAAAAATTGTCAGTTCCTTCAATTCAACTACATTTTTCAGTGCACTCAATCTATTCTTTCATCTAATTACCCCCTTTTAATTTATTTTTATTTGGTGTAGGTAAGTTAAAAGTTACAAACCCAACAATCAGATAAAAGGAAGGTATGATTTGCACCTTCGTATTGGTAAATAATTTACGTTCAAGAAAAAACTCTCCAGGTCATGTGACCTCGTACAATGTTGACAACAACGATGTAACTTTAGGCAAAGCATTTGGTGTGAAAGTGAAATGTCACGACATAGAGCATTCCGAAATAACCAGAAATACTGTATAACTAAATCTCCGTTAGATCTATTACCTCTTGCTAGATAACGCTGTATAGTAACTTTGTAAACCTTATTTCTTTATTTAAGACATTGACGAATATTATGACGACCTTTCCAGTGAACAAGATTCCTCTGGAAGTACCGGTGGTTTTTTACTAAATACTTTAAATAATTATTATTAATATATGTTGTTTTTATTTAGTATCTAATTTTATTTAACGTTTTATATATTTACAAAAGACTTAGAAAACTATAATACTAAAGTTAAAGCTACCGAAGGCTCTAGTGAGGGTAAATTTTATAGTTTTCAAAATTCAATTTCTTCTACTTTATGTTTGAGGAGCTATCATATATACTTAACCATTTAATTTTATCTCCTCAACATTATAGCGCGCTTAGAATATGCTTTAAATGTCGTTCAAGAGGTTTTAGGTAAGGAACTACATTCCGAAGAAGAGATAGTTAAAGTAAGTTTGCGGAATACTAAATTTTATGACTTGTGCTTTAGTATGTTTTTTTTATTTTGAATTTTACCTTGTGGAGTGTTTTTCATATTATGAGTTTATATACTATGCTACATCTATATAAAGGCTTTAGAGGAGCGAAATTATGATTACGAATTAGTTATTGATTTACTTTTAAAGCGAAACGAAAAGGACAGGAAAAGGGTCGGTTCAGTTTCTAAAGGAAGGAAGAAACAGGACCCGCGCTCACGTGTGGCGGGCCCTACCAAAACAAAAGAGACTGTTAAACTTAGCAAAGAAACTAAAGAAACAACAGAAATTCGGTTTGTGAGCAACTGGTTTTATTTAGATCCAACTAAATTATAATTTACTAGTGTAGTAAAGGAGGGCACAAAAAAGGAGAAACCCACAGATGGCTTATTAGCGAACTTTTCCGGTAAGTCTTTTTTTATCGGCTTTCAATCTTTGTTGTTTATATTTATGTTTTATTATTCCTTTCAGTTTAAGTTTTTTAAACTACTTTAAAAAAGATGTTATTTTGTTTTGTAGTTACACACTTGAGAGGATTTATTTTCTTTGCATATATTATAAACTTTTGATGCTTGTAACTTTCTGTACACTATTAAATATAGACTTAATATATCCTCCTTTATTGTGAAAACAGATAATAAGTTATATTTTCATCTATTTATTTTTTCAACCTTTTAAGTTTAAATTCTGTTGACTTGTTTTGTATTGCTAAACTTTTGCGAGTAGAAGAAAGTCAACATATTTAGTCTCTATTAATATAATCAAAAAAAAAACTGTTAACTGTTTGTTAAGCGTGTGTAATTTTATATTGATAATAATCTTTTAATAGGTAACGTTACTATTGATTATTAAAATCAAAATATTTAAAAGTTACTGTATTGTAAATTTTTTGCTTTTATAATTTAAGGCCTCCGCATTGGTGGGAGTTTTTCTAAGAAGGAAGTCGGAGGCGACGAAAAGCCTTCAGGTCTAATGATTTGCGCCTTTTACTTTTGGATTTTCGTTGCGTTGCTTACTAAATGATCATAAAAGTCTGCTGGCTTTGTAGCAGCCCGTCGTTGATTCCACATAAATTCTTACGATTCTTTAAAAAGAGTGCACTTATTCTGCTTGTATTTGGCCACACTCTTATATAGGCTTTTGATTGGTTGGATGCGTTGTCTTCTATGCCGGTTGGCTGTTTTGTTCTTTAAATTTACATATGGTTCATAGGCGGGTGTTGTCCGCTCTGTTATTTGCACCTTGCTATATATTTCTTACCAAACTGGTAATTAATTAGAGCGCCACCTGCACCGCACAAAATTTTCATATTTATAATAAATTATCTTAACTACACTATAAGAGAATGTTAATTTTGATAAATATATTCTACACCACCACCATTGTTTTTTTTAGCTCCTAGAATTTCAAGTAAAGTTGCTACTTCTCTGACTAGCAATGACAGTGTTGTCAACCTTATTGTTATTGGTACTTTTATACTTCTAATATACAGTGAACCAACTTTTTGTAGTGAACTTTATGTGACAGGCCACGTGGATGCCGGAAAAAGTACTCTGCTTGGCCATCTGCTTCAACTGGTCGGCGCTGTGGAAAAAAGTCTCGTTCACAAGAATGCAAGAGACTCGGAGAAAATCGGCATGTGAAAGCTATTTGCTTTAGTCTCATTACCTGTGCACTTCCCGCAGGGAAGTCGTCCTTCCGGTACGCGTGGGTGCTGGATGCCACCAGCGAGGAGCGCTCGAGGTCTACTCCGCTTAACTTCCAACTATAGTGACATATCTGGAAAGACGTACTTGTATTGGCCAGAGGCGTTACCATGGACATTGCGTTCTGCCACTTTAGGACCAATTCGAAGCTTATCACCGTATTAGATGCCCCGGGTACTTATTGCCTTCTCCACCTTCAAGCCCTTTTTTCTGATCTTCTGATGAGGCCATCGCGATTTTGTCCCAAAGATGATTTCGGGAGCCACGCAAGTATAATATATATCACGCAACTATTGTGTACTGTATGGCAGTGTTTTCAAAGAAGAGTCTTTAATTACGTCACAACACATACCCGCAGCCGATTTCTTTAACAGTTCTTTTATTAATTGGTATTAACCCATATCTGGGGTTTACGTCATATTTAAGGCGGATGCTGCGCTTTTAGTAATTGATGCGAATTATGGCGAATTTGAAACCGGCTTCACGGCAGGTCGTGTACATCCTCGCTGGCTCCTTATTATTAAGTCGGCGACGCATTAAAGTTTGGAATATAAAAGGAGGGCAAACTCGGGAGCACGCCATCTTGGCTCGATCTCTTGGCGTCTCTCAGTTGGTTGTTGCCGTGAACAAAATGGATCTCGTTGGTTACAGTGAAGCTCGCTATAACGAAGTGGTCACGTGTCTACGCCTTTATCTGAATAAGCTTGGCTAGTTTGGCTCTTTATTATTGTCAGCACATATTAAGCTCCTCGACTCTTGTAGGTTATAAAGACACTGCTCTAAACTTTGTGCCGTGCGGCGGGTTTGGTGGTGTCAACTTAGTAACCCTCGCCGAACCGGCACTCAAAAGTTGGTACGCAGGCCCCACACTCCTGGATGCTATTGGTAGCCCCGATACTATATGCTATATTACCTGTTCGTTGTATTCACTTTAATAGACGCCTTGAAGACTCCAGATAAACTTGTCGAGAAACCTCTGCGCCTCTGCGCCATTGACGTGTACAAAACGCACAGCGGCGCATTTATATTCGGGAATGTTGTTACCGGTATCTGCTATTTGCCTAAAGTACTCATGCTACGCCCCCTTTAACTCTGCTAAGGTCGAGTTGCGGTGGGCGATGAGGTACTAATGCTTCCGGGAGCTGCGCTCGCTAAAATAAAAGGTACTGCGGGTTTGTTTTGGCACCGGGTTCCCCATTTTTATCGAGGGCTCTTCTCAGCTATTACTGTTCGTAATGAGGAAAAGATGTGGGCGCTTGCAGGTTGTTGTTTTACTTTAACTGTCCGCCAGGTTTATAATAACGGGCTACGGTCGTGTGACCATCTGGCTTATACCATCCGCAGGTGACTCTTTACAATTTTCCTGCCAAGGAATAGAGCTCGACCACTTTCGGTTGATTATCACATATTTTTCTTTTATTCATTTCCAACTCATGGGTCGTAGGAAAGGGAGTTTTTTTTGCGATAAGCAAGCTTTAATGGCGCCAGCAAGGAAGTTGCTTGCAAGAGTGTATGTTTTCAAGCTTGAGATCCCCATCATCAAGGGAACTTCGGTTGAGCAGTTATTATTTTTCGATCCTACTGGCCCTTATTATGGCCGGCAGGTGATCTTTTACTTCTACAAAAACGAAGAGACCGGCTACATCACGAGGCTTATAGAGACTAGCAATAAAAGTTCGGGTTCTTCAGTTAGGAAAAATCCCCGGTATCACCTTCCCCATTTCACTTTATATGGAAATAATGTATATTTAATGGATTGCAGTTCCCTATCCAGCGACTCCTCTGCCCTCATTGAAATTACACTTTCTTGGTTTACTATAACTCCACTCTTTCACCATCTTGAATTATCAGCTTTCATTTAGCACTCTATATTTTGATCTCTCTGTTAAAAGTTTAAGCCGGTTTACTCTTCGGACTCGGGGAAAGACCATCGCAGCGGGCCTTGTAACAGAGGTGCTGCCTCTAGAATATATATAATAATAATACTATAAATATTATTAATAGATTATTGCGTAAACTAAGGGCTCGACCTGCTTGACTGTTAATAAGTGTAGTAGCCGCTGAAAAAATCTATTGAGCGTTTTATTAAAATTTTATATACTCTATGGTATTTGCATAGCATCTTTGGTCTCTCTAGAAGCGAGGAGGCTGTTGCTGGTGAAACGTGTGTCCGGGCAGCAGACTTCATGATTGGCCGGGCACACAACACATATATTGTACAAAGTAAAGTATACAATGTTCTACCACTACTTGTTACCGGCTTGGAGATACACCCGGATTACCTCATCTGCCAAGTTCAAAGGTAGCGGCTGCGGTGGTGCAATGCGCTTCCACACGATAAAAGGACTTTGCTTTTTTCCCCAACAATAGTAATTTAACAACGACGCCACTAGCTGGCAAGCGTGCCTAGGTAGCACTGCGCCTGATGGCTCAATAAGGCCGGAGTAAATTCCCTTGCTATCTGTGTATGCTAATTGTCGGACTGTGGATCGTCGCGCACATATAGAGCAAAGAGCAAGAGTGGTAGGAGAGACCCTTGTTGAACCCTAACGTTATTATTCTTGGGGGCAAGTATTCATCGCTACCCGTGGATTAAAGATGCTGTCTTTAAGGAAGATAAAGCCATCGGTCATCCATTCTGACTGGAGGATAACCCGTTGCGTCGTTGAATGCTCTTGTTGAAGTGCAAATTAATATCCAGGAAGGACATGTTTGCCTCAACAAACGTTTCAAGTGGCGCAGTACTGCGGCTTCAGTTACTTAGCCAACCGCCCCATGAGCCTAATAGATCGGTATGGCCACGGTGGTTTTAGGATAGTAGCCGTCTTTCATCGCGACGGAAAGAAGCAAAGAGCTTTCGTCCAGGTAACGAGGCAGTATAAACGATCCACTGCCACCATTCGAACCCGCCGGGGCCTAGGGTTTGCTGTCTCCATAATTTTGACTAATAAACGGCGTAAGCTACTCTTTGGCATTAACTAGGGAGTTTGGTTGACAAAGGATTTTATTTGCAACCAAAGAAGCAGCTGGCACACACTGCGCAGCGAGGTGTTAGCAATAAAAAAGCCGTTTTATCTACGTCAGCTTCCACCCATTAAGCCTATTTTCGGAAAAGGGGTAGCAGTCACAGTAAACTGTCAGAAAGGGGCGCTGCGTTATACCCAGCCTCTGATTTTTAACTCAATTTTGCCTCCCATTGGCTGTGGTGTCTTAACAGCTCTTTCCTATTTTGCCAGTGTAGTCGATTAGCGGACGTTGTGACTCCGTGGCCGCCCTTATATGGCGTTGACTCTTGCAAGTAAGCGCTTTCTATCCTCATGCAGAGGGTTAGGGCGGTACTCAACTCCCAAGTGGTTGTGATGGTGTGGCATGTCATGATCACTATCCCTTGACTTTAATATTAACTACATTAAGTAGGGCAGGGGTTGTCTGTAGTTGAGGGGGGAGTGTCCGAAGGACTTTGCCTGTAAAAAAATATAGTTAGTCCTCGGTGTTTCCTTTTAGTCGTCCAGCTCAAGCGGGACAGGCAGATGGCAACACCTAAAGTTTGTAAGGAGACTTAACTGTCGTGGACAGATGCGACGATAATCAGCTCGTTCGATTTCCCGTCTTTCCTATGTGCGTTGAACAAGGTGGCTCTGATACGCGCACTCAGGCCGTCATCGGAATAATTTTCGAGGATTTGGCCTTTAATTTTTCGACGCGGCTGTTACAAGCGGGATGCTTGTAAGAAGGACACCACACAAAACAGCTGAGGGTCTACTTATAAAGGCGTCAAAAAGGCGTCAAAATTTGAGGTTTTAATGGCTCGCTGGGGGTTGGAGGACTTATCAGCTGCACTACCTAATATGAGCCCCTAATTAGTTGAGCAGAGGGAAATTTCGCCTGCTTGAATGCTTTTTAGGGTTTGCAGAAATATCTCCTTGTGTTAAATGTTAAGTTTGACCAGAGCAATTAAGTTCTTTCGCCACAGGTTTGTTGTCCATGTAGCAAGGGTTAGGGTAGCTCTTGGTCCTTATTGTGGCTGCGTTGGTACCACAGTTTGATTGGTTGTTGTAGGCCTTCTCTGGTAATGTTGCAGCTACAATAGTTGGAAATGTGTGCTTCACCGCAAATTGCGTTTTGTGCTTTTGCGTATTGCGCAGTCCCTCCCCACAATCGATATATCGGGTAGTCGTAGAGCAGAAAGTTGCACTGTGTTTAAAAGACCTGGTAGAGATGGCGTTGTCTCAAGCGGTTTGTCTTTGGGAGCTCCTTTTCTCTAACCAGCAGGTGGAAAAACTTCAAATCCAATAGCTTTCGTCGATCACACCTCGGTATATGCATTGGAACACTGATAAAGGGCTCTTCTTGTTGACAATCCGTAACGCCTTGCATGCGCAATTCTTTCTCGATGGTTGGAATGTAGCAATCGCAATAGATTGCTTGGAGTACAAACTTAAAAGGCTTGTCTTCTGGTAATTAATGGGTAAAAGGTGGGGTAGAGCTTCAACACACGTAAGGGATGTTTTGGCGCAAATACATCCGCTCTTACCGAAAATATTTTAATTCCTTAACGCCGGTCCCTAATCTTCGGACTTTTGGAGGGAGTTTTTTAAAATGATGCCACTTCTGTTTTTCAAAAACAACAAATGGCTTCTTTTTTTTTTATTTCGTCCCAAAAGATGCATCGGCTAAAGGTCATACGGTGATGCCGGCGGAATTGACGGCATTGTGAGAAGTTCTCTAGCTCTAGGCCCAACCCTTTTTGTGTTCTTTCGAGGACTAAACTGTTTAATTACTAAAAATAGAGTTTTTAGTGTCTTTACTAGTAATTTTACTATTTCGGTTGTTACAGTTATAACGAATAATGGTTTTTTATTACTCTAATTAATATCACTATAGCTAAGTAATTAGAGATTTACCTAAATAATAGGGAAACCTACTATTTGAGCATACGAAGAAACCTTGGGGACTTTATAAGCGTGTTTAATTTCTTGGTATCAAGAAGGTAAGCTTTCTCTATCGAGAAACAAACTGCACACTTAAGATCTTCATAACAATCAGTGGGTTAGTCCATGACATCGAAACAACTCAGAAAACTAATCTCTACAGTAAGATTAGCCACCGGTTTCCTAAACAAGTTTCCCCTAGTATTTCTTACTTATTTATGTGGACTTGGTTGTGGTTTTTATTAGTACTAACACCATTAATATAACTGTTATTTATTGTTATTGTTGTTGTTTTTTTGTGCATTTTTATGTTACCACTATTTTAAGGATAGTTTAAGTAAATTCTCTTCTTCTCATACAAGACCAAAGTTCATTAAGTGGTTGAAGAGTAGTGTAAAGGTTCTTTTCTGGGAGGTTATTTGCGTTCTTTAGTTTCATTTTTTACAGGAGATTAGTTATCGATACCCTTTAATTTTAAATTAATAACTCTTAGCTCTTTACGGAGATCCTCAGTTGTAACCAGTAGATTAACCGTATTCCATTTTAGAACCTCTCCCAACAATTAGGAGCCCATTATATCCGTGTTATTTATAATAAAGTTAAAAAAAAAAGGTCCAAGTTTGCCAAAAGTAAGCTTTTAGAAGCACTCCTGTATATAACCAAGACTTAGAAATCATATTAGATAACAAAGTAAGCATTTTTTATTTTTTTTTTTAGCACTGGCATACTACCCTAATCCGGATTCCCTTCTTCTCTAGGGGTTGGGGCACGAGTGCCTACCAGTGTACATCGTCCTTTAGAGAGCTCTAATGACTGTCCCGCAGGACTGAAAAAGTGGGGGATATCGGGTTCGGCCTCCCGCCAGTCGGTCTATTGTGGTGGAAAACCGCTAAAAACCACTACCGGGAGAGGCGGTCTTAGGCAGAAGACCCGAGGCCACCTGGGAACACCAGCCAGAACCAATGCCTGCTAGGTCTCCCCGACTAAAGTACGAATTTATAGTGAAGTAAATTATATATTAATAAGGTTCGTCTCTTGCTATGTGCACACGTGCAAAGCTTATTGCTTATCTAGAGACCAGGCAAAATACAAAAAAGCAATAAAAGGTTTTTTTGTCATTAACTAATGAGTGCTTTTTATAGCTCCTATCTGTTATTCTTTCAACACAAGTGTAGAGCAATTAACTACTTGTTCTGTTGTCGGAAGGGTTCTGTAAACCAAAAATACTCCAATATAACGAAAAGAGGTTTAGTGGTTGATACTATTAGATCCCGTCGTCCTTTCAAAGAAACTCAAAATTATTGAGTTCCAGGTCAAAATGTAGTATTAAAAGAACTGCTGGAAGGCACAGTTGTAAAGATGATACAAAGATGCTTGAAGCACTTGGTGGGGTTTTCGATAGATTAGTCATAATGTAGGTTAGTACGTTCTATCCCTGTGTCCATATATATTTGTATTTTTTGGGTGCATTGCGTACAAAGCTCAAGAAGTGGTGCCACTTAAAGACTCGGTAAATTTAATTAATCCAATAAAGAGGGGGTTCATAATAATTCTACGCCATATTAGTATTCACTCTACCGAGACGCGAGTTCTTTATAGGTTTGATTAAAACATCGAATAAATAAGTATGACTCGCTGGACGTAAATAGTGGGGGGAAGAGGATATCACTTCTTAAATCTTTTGACTTTACTGCAGATGACCTCTTAATCATTGTGTACAAAGATCTCTAACTTCTGTACACACAAAAATGTTATCTAAAGAGTTATCGATTAGGTTCTGGCTTCTATTTGTAACGCTGAGCGCTTTTTACGTTTGGTTGTATAAATGTTCCGCCGATGAGATATGTGCAGTAGTGCTATATTTAAAATTGGCGCAAGCTCTTGTGAAAGCTTGCAAATTTTTTAAATTAAGAAACATTCGTCAAAAAATTTGTAAGTATTCGGAGTCGTATTAAATATGGTATATATAAATTGAAATTACAAAGTTTTAGGAGGGTTGACATTTAGTACTAATGCAAAAATTTGTAAAAATTCAACACGAGTTCAACGCTTGCAAATAAATAATAATATCTCTATGACGAGGGAGATATGAGCCGATAACCCACGGATCGTAGCCAGGAAGCAATTTTTGTGCCAGACTTAACCGGCAGCTCTCTCTAAGTCTAGATGATAACCCCCCCCGCGGATATCTCTCAATACCAGTGACACCCACTTAAAAAAACAGTAAATTTGTATGGAGATATCCAGTATTATTATGTAATTAGTAACAAGCACGGTTATAAGAAGGTAGAGCAGTTCGTAAAGAATACACTGCAAAATTTAAAAATTGACATGCCTTTAAAGCCACTGTCTGACAGATTATGCTAATCTACTGATATAGAAATTTAAGCTAGTATTTCCAATAATATGGATCTGACCATGTCATGAAAGTTATGGGGAAAATGTAGCTGGAGGCTGTAAAATTTATAATTTTTTAGAAAGCTAGTTTACTAAGGCTCTAATTAAAAAATTTAATTATGAATAGAAAGGCAGTGTAAGTAAGAAGAAAATTGTAAAATTGTAAATTTAATTCTCAAATTAAGTATATGTATGTCCAACTTTTTTTAATACATATTTTTATAATTTTCAAAAAGTCTAGAAAAATAAAAAATTGACCTAAGACTGCGTTTAAAAGTAGTAAAACCTTTTAAATAAAACAACGAGTTTTTCAAATACTATACGTTTTGACCATGTAAAGGCTGTTTCTCCATATGAGCGTTATTTATATAGCTGACCAACTGTTTTCTTATAAGCTTTATTTACTAGGTGACCTATAATAAATAGATAAAAATTTTTACTTGTTTATGACTGTCTTTTAGTATTTTTAATTGTATAATATACACAGAGTAGTAAATAAAAGTTATTGTTGAGTGGAAAACATCCCTGGGGAGTTGTTTACAAAGTTAAAGTACCTGAGTCTTTAACTAAACTCTAGATATTACAAGTTAGTGCATTTAATATATTTAAGCCGACTATATAAATTTAATTTAAGCACTAAAGCAACTTCTTTCTACCCTTGGCGCTGTTCACAACAGACCAAAAAACGAAAAAAAATTAAATGCTAAAATGCTCGAGTGCCAGTGAAGTACCTACCTTAACCCTAGTTACAGCGGAGATATAGAAATTTTGCTTGAAAACAATATTTATTTCTGTTAATTCCTTGTATACCCTTTTCGTAATTAAAATATTGTCTTTCCCATTAATACAGTTTAAGAGAGGTACCTAATAAGACTTATGGAATAATTACACGTATAAATATCCTTGTAACAAGACTCTCTTTTGACAATATCGCTCGGGTGTAAAGTAAACAACTCAGGAAATATACCTTTTGATCATTTCATTATTTTTTGTCAATTAAGGCACTACTATTTAATCGCAATGACTACACGAAGTGGGGCCTACAAATAAATAAATAAAAATTGACAAAAGGAGGGTTGTCTTCGGTTAATAGACCACTTTGGTGGTTTTCCGTTCGGATAACTTTTCTGGTTAGTTATTTACGCTAACAAGTTGCTGCATTCATGATGGTAGCACCTAGCCGTGTGTATCACTTTCTTTACCAGTTTTAGCTTGCTGCATACTACTTACCTGCTGGCCAGCGAGCTCACGATTTAAGACAACGCCGTACTGTCGCCTACCTGACGCGCTTTGAGGCCTTAGCTACTCCTGTTGAGAGTTCAAGCGTACGAAGCTTGTTAGCTCAACCAGAAACTATGAAAAGCTTTTTAAATGAATGAACAAAAGTATTTTTGCTAGTAGAACTATTTTTGTATCTTTTTTAAAGAAGCATGTAACTTCGTATATTACTCATCGTATTAATAAAACCGTGTTCATTATAATAGTACAATTGTTCTAAAAATCTTGCTAACTCTAAAATTTCGCCAAGATTTGTAAAATAAATCCCCCTACCCCCTCACTAGAAACTGATCAAACGCGACGCGTATATTTTTAATTATTCGAACTTTCTCAGTACTGCAAGTTAAAGTTGCTGCATACTCTTGAGAAATACTAGTATTCAAGCCATTTTTAATACTTTCTAATATTTAAATATAACATTCTATTACTTATTCAGAATAACTATATTTTAGGTCTACTATTATGTATACCTCATGTGACTAGCTTACTCTGGTTGTTCCAATCATACCTCGTAGGACGGTTTTTCTCTTAAATAAAAATTTACTTAGAAGTTAGCAATTTAGAACAATAAAATTTTAGTTTTTATGAAGCCTTCAAAATTATTTTTAAGAATATCACAATAAAATCTGTCATAAAAGTTTTTTTTTGAAATACTTTTTACAAATGATCCGAAACATACTATTGATAACCAAACAATAAGAGTGGGCTAATTGTGCCCCATAACAGTCGGTGAATAACCGCAGATTAACCATCCGTTGCCGTAACAACGCTTGGACTCTTAAAGGTCTATTCCTGGCCTTCATACTCGTTGACTCTCTCCTCGAGTAAAGCTATTTCCAACTTTTCAAAAAAGTGCACATTACAAAAGCTTAGATCAGAGCTTATAACTAATTTGACATACCATTATTATTTTTTTAAAATTTTAACTTTTTTAGCTTAATATGAAAATTAAAGAGTTAAATCGAACTTCTCATGTAGCGTGGAGCGCTCCAGAGGTTGATACTGTACTTTTAGCTGCAGGTTCTTCATTATCTAAACACACTGGATGGAATCTTTAATAAGTTTTTTTAGGAACAAGTGCCCAACAGGTGGATTTATCTTTTAATACCAAAGCTGAATTGGAAATTTTTGATCCTAACACCAGAGATAACGAGCCACTAGGAAAAGTTGAAACGTCCGAAAGGTAGACTATATTTGCTTTGTTTTGATCATATAGATTTCAATAATCCTTTACAGGTTTCATTGCTTAGCGTGGGGATCTTTTGGTGTTAGTAACGGCAATAGCACCAAGGGAATAATAGCTGGTGTTATATGATATTTCTCTACCTATATTCTTTTCATGATTGTAAATATTTCGCTAAAAATTCACACTTTATTTTGGGAAATAGGTAATTATATTCGTCATAACGTATAATCTTGTATATAGGCGGGCTTGACAATGGCGCCATTTGCTTGTGGGATCCAAACCGTATAATAAAGTACTTTTTCTCTTTTCAACTCTTTAATTTTTACGTTATCGGTGTTTTTTTTAGCGGTGACTCTGCTTTAATATTCGAAAGCAAAAAGCATGTGGGCCCTGTACGCTCCGTTCAGTTCAATCCTTTTCAAGCACACGGCCTGGCCTCTGGTTGGTTATGTTATACTGGAGGAACTTAGTTTTATACGAGCGTCCTTACTATTTAAGATGTTTTTTAGTGCTTGTTGTACAAGTACGGTTGAAACTTTTTTCTTTGAGTGACGTAACTCTTCAACTTTGCCTTCCCATTGGGCTTTACTTTTCTTGCGGTTAAGCAAACAGTGCATTGAATTCTTTTTTTACATTAGGTGGAAGGAACTGCGACATATTCGTATGGAACGTGGAAAAGGGGGAGCCTAGGCAACTCCTACCCAAACCAACACAAGTAAGCACAACTCTGCTTACCTTTTCTTTGGAAATGAAAGATACTGACGCCCGCCTCTGCTAGGCCGAGGTCAACAGCATCGCGTGGAACAAGCATTGCTCGTATATTCTGGGAAGTTGTGGGGGCGACGGCGTCACATATATATGGGACCTGCGCGCTTCCAAGACTATTTTTAGACTGAACGAGGCTAGCAACGAGCGGTTTTCTATTTATCTGCTTTTACAGTGCATGAGAAGTACGAGTGTCCTACAGCTACCGGGCGTCTTGTATGGAGTGGAACCCAGAGTCCTATATGAAGCTTGTAACTGCCTTTGAAGATCCGCGGTTCTCGGCTGTTCAGCTGTGGGACTTGCGCAGCTGCCATACCCCTGTCTACGTAACGTGCTTACTGTGGACTCCTTATAATAAAACATATGTAGCCTTCTTTAGACGCTGATGAGCCATCAGAAGGGCGTCCTTTCGTTGGCTTGGTGCCCAAAGGACTCTGATTTGCTAATGGTTTCGAGTATCGACTGCAGGACTGTTGTGTGGAACCCTAACACGAGCGTACACTGTTAAGCATGCATGCGAGAAGCTTTTCTTACGCATTGTAAGTAGCAGAGCTGGTCTGTTGTAGCGGAACTTTCGAACTACAAGAGTCCTGTTTACGACACCAAGGTGCCGTGTTTGACTCTTGTTATCAGTGGCCTGCATGGACTATGTTGACTTTCAGTGGTGTTCCAAAGACCCCAATTTGCTCTGCACGGCGGCCGCACAATCTTTAACCATCCACAATGCCTTTGGTTTCTCGCTAAGCTTGTGTGTGTGTTCTGGTCAATAACTAGTTAACCCCTCATGCAGTGTCAAGAAGTAGCGACTCCAGAGACTCTCAGAGCTCCGTATTCGACTCTGCGCCGGCCGATCTCAGGTTGGAAACCCCTGTTAATCGCCGCATATAATCTGACATGTAACCCATTGCAGTATTGCCAAGGAGCCCAGGTGGCTTGGCCGCCCGTGTGGAGGAATTTTTGGCTTTGCGGGGCGTCTGGTGCGCTTCAGTAAAGGATCAAACAAAGGTTGGCAGAAAGTTAATGGGAATTTGTTTGTTACTTAATTATCATTTTATAATCCCAAGTTTTCATATCGAGTATTGCTACCGATAAGGGGTTAGTACGCCGCTCTGTGGAGCTGAAAGCTTCCTTAACCCAGAATACCACCTCCGCCTACTGCGAGAAAAGAGTTCTTAACTATATTTATTATGCAAGTATTACGCCCAACTTATTTCCAATGCAGTCCTCCGAAACTACCAGTCCTGAAGAAAAGTCGATATGGCTACTAATGAGAAATAACTTTGAGGACAGCAAAAGGGGCGGTTTGATGCAATTATGGGGGGTATGCTGGGATTTAGCGTTGCAGTGTCGGAGTTTTCTTAGTGGTTCTCATAATGGCAGCCGCAGACAGCCCCTCAGAAGGATGTCCACTCGTCGACCACGACCGCCACCTCGTCTCCCCGACCACAGTCATATACCGAAATGGACCCCTCCGAAACATTTTCCTTTGAAAATCTCTCTCTTATTGGTGAGCCGCTCTGGCGCCACTATGAATTTTGCTAACTCCAGTTGGTTTAGAAAACACTCACTCGGATGATGAGGCCACAACTGGCAAGGAAAACCGAGAAGATGCGCCGGGCTCCTTTGCCTTGGACGGTATGGGCTCTGGTACTGGATTATTAACTTTGCCTCTTTCTATATAGTTACGCTCTCTCGTCTACCAGAGCTAGATAACGACATTGCGCAGTCGGTTCTCTCGGGTAGGCTGCCGGACGCTGTGAAGCTCTGCCTCAACAATGACAGACTGGTCTCTACTCTTTTAAAGCAGGAGACTTCAAGTTTACTTTATATTTGCAGAGCGATGCTTTGTTGGTTGCTACATTTGGCTCTTCCCAGCTGCTAAAAAGCACGCAAATGGAGTATTTGCGGAAATCCAACTCCAAACTCAACCATGTATCTCCTTTTGGCGTGGGTCCTGTAAAAGTCTATCACTAGTCGTTTAGCTACTTCGCATCTTTGTGGACTCGGACTGGAAAATGGTGGTCTCCTCGATCGAGCTTTCGCAGTGGAAGGAAATCTTCGCATTCATATGCACATATCCAGACGAAACCGAGTTTACTTCTCTCTTTGGTTCACGTCTCTTATTATTTCATCTGTTTTACTGAGGCTATCATTGTAGACATTCTGGGCGATCGTTTTGAACACGCGCAAAACGCCGAATACAGCTTCCAAGCGCTTCTCTGTTATGTATGTTCGAAGAACGTCTGCAAGTTTTCCGCGGCTTGGTATTTACTCTTAGACGCTGTTGCGTTTAAGAGTCAGCTCTTTTCGTTTAGGAACAAAGTAAGACCACTTAATGGCGAAAGCCTTTACGATTTTGTGGAACTCGCACTGATGTTGTCCGAGTCAGCCGGCGAGCCGTACATTTACGACACTTTCTTGTGTCAGAAGATTCGGTACGCCACTTTCTAGCCGCTTCGCTTTTTTTAGTGATGATATTTTTTTAAGGGAGTACTGCGAACTAGTCACCGCGCAGGGCTGTGTAGACACGGCTCAGTACTTTCTAGAGAAGCTCTCTTCTAATGATGTGCGTATTCTTTTGCTGCTCTCCCCCCTCCCCTGCACCTTCTCTTCACGCACGTTAGCTGCATGTTGCCATTTTGAGGGATCGAGTGTACAAGTTGAGACCTGACGGGACACAGAGGGACTTTCCCTTTGAAGCATTGGAGGTTCCCCTGCCTTCGGCTCCCCGCGAAAAGTACTCTTTTTTCCACGTTGCTGATACTTGTCTTCGACTCTCGTGCAGCGGAGACGCCGCGGACTCTGCCTCCTGGGACCCTGTTGAGCGGCAGGGTGGGGGTAATGGCCCAACGATGCCCTCGCTGGACACACGCGAGACCTTTCCACTGCAGCAGCCATACCATCACCAATCCCGCTACCCGCCTTCTGGTCCTCAACACCCGTTATATGCTCAATACCAACCACCAATCCCCCACCAACCCTATCAACAGCCGCCGCCCCAGCACCATACGGCTTTTCCTCCCACAGACCCACCACATCCGGAGGGGGGTATCTATTTTCTGGTTTTCTGTTTATTAATGGCAACGTGACTCTCGCCAAGCAGCTAATTTTCTGGGGGCCTATCCGCAAAGTGTAGCTCCTCTAGTAGCCCCGCCCGTAAGTGAACAGCCCGCTTACATCCAGCCAAGAGTGGCTCCGCCCTCCTTTCCACCAAGTAATAAGCCGTCCCTCTGGGAACCACCAAGACCAGTCACCCCAGCGAGCCTCATAGGGGGACAGCAGAATGCTCTTAGTTATCTGCCCAATCAGCATCTTCCCCTGTCTTCCTACGGGACTTCTGTGCGCCCCCCGAATCTGGCTAATGAAATGGCCGTTAGACCTCTGAAGAAGGTAGGCCCGTGCAAGGACTGTTCGCACACTGCTAACTGTTCAACGTCTGTTTCCCTATTACCGCGCAGACTACCCCTACCGCCAACGCCAATGTTTACGAGCACATGGGCACCGGCCTTGCCCCGACCGTTGGCATTCTGACGCCCAACCCACCAGGGTCAGCGCAACCTGTATCTCAGCAGCGGTACTACTCGGCAGGTTTTCAGTTTATTATTTCCTCTTGACTTTCTCCTAGGCGGATAACGCTTATTGTTGGTCTTTTTTGTAGTCAATGGAGTTTCCCAGCAGCAAAATTTTGTTGACCCGAGTTTTCAGTTCAGTAGCCTCCCATCGAAGGCCCAGAATACCGTTCACTCTTTGCCAAGCAACATGGTTTTTTTTATTAGTTCTTGTAGAAAGTTTGAACTGTAAAGTTATCTGGGGCCATTAAATAATTTATGCGTAGCCCGCTGCACCAGAGCCCCCTCAAGAGTCTTCTCTTAATAAACCACCTATTCCCGAAAAATATACAGCAATTGTTTCTTCTTTAAACGATGCCATTACTCGCTGCTCAAAAGTTCAAAATTCGGTATATTGTTTTCTTTTATACGGGTATGAAAGTTTTTACTGTTTTCCATAATCACCGAGATCGTCAAAAAAAAACTTGACGAAGTCAGACGAAAGTTAGAAGACCTGTTCGACTCTCTCAGAGAAGATAATGTTCGACCTGAAGTGCTCCAGTCTCTGAACGAGTACTGCACTGGTAGTGCTTACTTTCTTATAACGGACGTCATTATTTTTTACACGCGCCCTTCACAGCACTTAGCGAACGCAACTATTTACTATGCCACAAGGCCTACACGTTTATGGCAACTACTCCAAACTCTTCCAGTATATCGCACTGGTTAACTTCCCTCCGAGCGTTGACCCAGTTGCTTGTAAGCAACCGTCTTTAAGATGCTAAATAGGCAGTGTCACTTCAATAAAGCTCTTTTGCCTATATTTTATTGCATTTTCTGTAAACATTGGAGTTAGCCTTTCATCTTAATTCTTTTACAGACCAATTTTTGTAAGCATGGCCTCCCTGATTCATTGCATTTTTTGACACGGAGTTAAGCTCAAAACGCAAATTTTTTTTATAAAACGTAGTAAACATATATAACTTATTGAAATGTGACTCGTACAGGATAGTGTTTGCTACTTATCTATTAGCATGAGTACTGGATTCAACAGAATATATGTCGCTTTTCTTGCAAAATAATTTTCCCCCAGGGTTTTATATCGCTATTACCAAAAACTGGGAGCTGCATAAAAAGTAGAGTAATTTTCATAGTCTTCAATGTTATAATATTATGAGCCACAGGCTATGACTGACTGTCTTGCCAAAGACCTGAAAAGAAGTAGTATGTACCTTATTGAATTTGTGGTTTTTACACAACTAAAAAGGTGTAAGTAAAAACACTATTAGCCTAACGTGACAAGCGAATATTTCACAAAGCAGCCAATGGGCCAAAGAAGAGCGCACCGTTGTGGAAAGAGAGAAATTTAGTTTACAATCTTATTATGTAAGCATGTAGTTTAAGACTGTCAAGATAAGAAAAAGAGCATAATTCGTCAAAAATGTTCCACAATCCAGTGTGAGGGGAATAAGCCTGCAGAAAGATTTGCCAAAAACCAAAGCGAAAATGAATAAGAGACGATATTATTTTAAAAAAGAGTCTGTTAAAAAAGAAGCATTAAGTAAAAATGAGTTACTAAAGGTTAACAATGGATACAGGAAACCTAACAAATAATTAATATAGGGACGTTAAGTGCAGGTTACAATTGGTTAATATAACCAAGCCAGAACTAGTATTCTAAAACCTTTAAGAACGTAAATTAATAGTGACAAAAAAAAACTTCACCGTTAACAAAGAATGAGAAGAAGCAGTTTAAAAAACCGCCTTGCATTTATGGCAAGGAAGAAACTGCCGAAATCCCACGTTTTCTAATAATAATAGCACTGATTTTCAAGTAGTAATTTTATTAGATGTTATAGAGAATATAAGAAAAAAAGTAGATTACAAATATGCTCTAATCTAACCTCTGCACACCAAAAAACAGAAAGGATAGCATAAAACCTTTATAGACACACAAATATGATCACAGAAGCTCTATAAGATTTTTGGGATGTAAGGATATATATGACCTAACACTGCAAACAGTCGCGTACTGAATGTAATAAGAAAGGGCGCAGAGCAACATCGTGGAGACGTTGCGGATGCCATGGCATTAACTGTTACGATAGCGCATATACCTCGAACATCTAATTTTCTTGTACCCTGGGGTCAACTCTTCTCTTAGATAAAAGGCTTCGGCCCGGTAATAATTCTTGTTATATTCTTTATAGTGAGCAAGTCTTGCTTCTCTTTTATGAGGTTGGTTCTAAGATTAACCTTCTTGTTTTCTAAGTTTCTTTTTAAGTTTAATTAGCTAATTCTTTTTCTTTTTCATATATTATAATTTCGTTTATAATAAAATGTACTTAATAACCTTTTTCACTTTTATTCTTTTATTTTTTCATTTGTATTTGGCGCGCTTTATTATATTCACAGGTTAATTTTGCTTATTTTGCCTAATAGTGAGATATAGAAATAGCATGTAAAAGTAAGCACCGAGCTACTAAAGTTTACAACCTAATACAGTGACCAAGAAACCCCCATCACCAAAGAAATGGAATACTCTAATCGGAGAAACATTGCCCTCTCACCAAAAAGGTCGAGAAACATACGCTTATCCTTACAGTATTAACCCCAAATCACGCATGTAAATGATCTACCCACTAACTTTAACTGGGTTTTGAATAGCCCCACGGAATAATGTACATATTTTTCAAAAAAAAAAGTGATCTTTAAGCGATCTTTAATTCGTTTTGTGGGAACAACATACCCATTAGATGTTTTAGAAAAAATAGTATCCGTGCTCATTGCATACATGTGCTGAACACTTAACACAAGCAGCCTTTGGTTTTTCAATCTAAAGATGGTTTAAATAAAGCACAGCAAGTTTGTCTCCGGAGTTTATGGGATCGGGTATTCACTGGGGTGAATTATTTTGTCTTTCTCTTTGCTCGCCACTTAGACTTTTCTGAATTGCAGATTTCACCTCCTTCATTAGTGGCTTAATCAATATTCTTTTTATATAAGGTTTGGCTTATTGAAATACAAGTTCAAAGAGATAATTCCTTCTGACACATATCTTGGTTCTTTATCGGCAAAAAATCAATTAATTGATTCCTGCTTTATATGACATGCTATGATAATATCTTAAAGGCCATAGTCGAGTGTGGCGGTAAACAGAATATGTAAATCCCATCTGTTTAAAAGTATCAACACCTTAGAAATTTATTATCTTAGGTTTCTTATTAGCTTCGTTAATGCTTTTTTGGGAATGCTTAGTATAAAAGGAACTATATTTTGGTTGTGATCAAGTCATATTGGGATGGAATAACCGGCTTACTTTTATCAGAAAGAAAGCTTTGAGGGATCTACCTTCTATATTTTCTTAGAGTCCCAAACAATCGTAAACTTGTCGTTATCGAGCTAAGTTCCGCGAATGGGATAAAAGTAAACCTAATATTCATAATTATTCCAATTAGTACCATGAAAAGATTGAAACAACGTTTAAGTAATATACAGGAAGTTGACCTTGAGTAGGACGAGCTTCTTTTCTAATGTAAGGTACAGCACTTACTATTTATAAGGAACGGGAACACAAATGATAATTACTTTTATACCGCATTTGCCCGGCTTTGTTGCGGTATAAATACGAAAGGACATTTTATCACGAAAACCCAGTAGTTGTTCACTTGAAGTACAATATTCATTAAGTCATCGTACGTTAAAAAAAAAGGAAGCAAATTTATCTCGAGGGCCCCCACTTGTCCTGTTGGCGAAGATAAAACATGTTTTTTGGGCAAAATGTGCTAGTCATAAAGTATTATTATGTTCTCGGGTTCAAAAGCTGCCCACAATTCACAGTACTAAGGGTGTCAATCCTTCCAGCAGCTGGCAAAGTAGGCGAAACCAATAAGAGCAATAATTTCTAAGTTATTTGTTGTGGTTAACTTATGTCAACAAATAGCAATCTCCAACTGTTTATTTCCGTCATAACATTTCGCGCGGTTCCTCTTGTGTCAGGAATACAACAGATGTTTATTTTTCATTTTATAGAGTAAAGTACCAAAAGAAATAGAAGGCGAATTATCAACAGTTTTTTTTCAGAATGGTTTTTTTGTTGTTAGGTTTTGAATACTCAGGTACATTTTTTTTCGTAAACAGATGCAAATATACCGTTTTCAAGGTCAGAACGAACAGAAACATGATCTTTTGTAGTCATAATGACCTTCGTCAGAATCATATTACTTTTTTTCTTTTAACCAATCTCGTTAAAACTAGATTGTATAGGATAACGTCGAGAGTAAAAGACGGCCATAAAATCACAAACCTCCGAAGTTTGGATCTCTAGCCTCCTTGACTTTCTTATACGTTTGAGATCATGGCTTACCAACTATAAATTATCTATCTACTTTAACACCAAAAACATAAATAGCATACAGTAATACTAATTAATGTTCTTTTAATACAGCAAAACTTATTCTACGACCACATTTAATAGGGTTACCCGTCAACTTAAAAGCAAATAATGGTTAATTAAAATTAGCATTAGATAACTGACAGATTGTTATTGTAGAACATAACCTTCTGTAAGGTTTCGAAAGCGCACAGAGGAAATGACAACTTAGAAAGTGTCAGGATTACGCGTAACCCCGGTTAGTATTCTAGGGTTGATAACGGCTAGCCACGTGGGTTTTTTTCGTTGGCTGTTGTTTAAGATTTCTTATCTCCTTTGAAATAGTTGGTAAAGGGCTTTAGAATTATTAAGTTACTTTTGAAAGAGATATAAATTGGACGTTAAGAGGGAATACAAATTGATGAAGTTTCCTTTGTCCTTAAAAGAAGAGTATTTAAGAAGTTGTCACCCAATCTTTTTTTTTAACATTTCGAAACTAACCTTAAGATAGGACCAGTGTCACGTACTCTCCCAAGATAACGTAGGACAACACGACGTTCTGACGAAAGCTAGTGTACTACTATGGTATTTGAGGAAACACATATACTTTTCCAACTATAATACATCAGTGCTGCTGGAATATGAGATAGGTGTTTAAGTGAATTTAATTTTTCTTTTCGGTCATACACCTTTTTTTTCCAATGTTTTGTATTTATTTACAGTCCTCTTGACTTTAAATACAATGAGTTTTGGCAACCGCTCAGAAAGTACGAGATACTGAATATCCCCTCGCTCCTTATTATTTTTGTCTTTGTTAACTGGCACAAAAAACGCTTTAGCTTTTTAAAAACCATAAATAACAACTTTCCAACCTAAAATGAATTAAATTTAAAGTTGCGTCAACATTTTTAGGTTAGATAAGACGCACCAAACCAACGATGATATCCGCTAACAATATATGTCCGTTTATGTGGAGCCAACATTACTGCGTTTATTTTCTATTAAAAGTTTTACAGTTCACAACGATGCCAGAAGGTGTGTTTGCCGTTTGAATATCGCATATGAGTTCCAAGTTTGCGCTGCTGGATTATTTTCTTAATTCTTGTTTAAAAACACGAAACGGAGAGAGTGTCTTATACACAAGGATAACATTTACTGGATTATTCATTACCCTCAGTAGATTGCAGGTTTTAAAATTTTTCTATTAGATAAAGACTAATGTGTACTTTAATGTGTATTAATTCTTGTGTCCTCTCCCCCCCGAATTTATGGTAACTTGATTCCGTAGAAGCAGTTTATTTTCGGTGACTAAAATAACTTTTTAAAAGAGGTTCATAAGTGTGTGGGGCGTTTTTTTTTAGTAATGAATTGTGCACACTGCTTAATCTCGCAAATAAATTAATATTAGATTAGGCCTTAATCAGTTTCATCAGTCATATCACAACAAACTTTCTACGTATGTGTTAAAGGTATAACAAGACTGTAATTGTGCACTTAAAGCGCATCGCGGGGCCTTCGAAAGCGTGAGTCTTTCCAGGGTTCGTTTATAAGTACTTGAATTCACTGGTGGTTTGGATGCCTACCAACAACTTCAAAAGAAATTGAAGTTGCATGTCGGAAAAGAGTTCAAGTTGTTACAAATCCAGGTCGTCATGTAACGTATCGTTTTCGCACTAAATAAGGTGCGCAGGTCTTTAGTCGCAGGAGCTGGTTTTGATGAGTTTGGAGGGAACCAACCGTCGACGGTTTACAATATGTCCAAGCAGTAGATGTGTAGAGCATAATAGTGCGCATGCATACTTTATTAAGGCGCAGTTTATTGTGCAGACAAATTATGCTTTTAGCACACAGTAGCGGGGAGAGTGCGTGAATTGCTGCTTAGGCCTTAGTCGTGACGAACTCTACGTGTTGCCTCCAAGTTAGAGGAGGGGGTAGCGTGATGCATCTTTTTGAGAGGAAGCTCGTTTTGCACTGTGTTCCATTAATGTCTATTCCCGTGGCCTACATCAATTGGCAATGGGTTTCCAAATAACCCTGTAGGTTCTTTGAGGTCGCGTAAACTGCACTGTCATTGGCATAGAGTGCAACGCGGGTGTGAGGATTCGCAGGGGGAGGAATATCTCCGATGTATAGCGAGAAGAGTAGGACGTGAGCAGAGAGCCTTGCGGAACACCAGCTGTCAGTCGACGGTATCTCGACAGTTCAGCCCTAACTCTCACTCGAAAGGCGTGTCTGCGTAGAAACGACGCAAGTATGCTGTGGAGGGCTAACGGGCCGCCAAATAAGCGTAGTTTGCGTAGGAGACCCTCGGTACCACAAGTGTTCGAAAGCTTTTTTTTTTACAGTACTGGGAAATTAGAGGCCCTTGGGTTCCTTAAAGCTGGAGTTTCGAGTTGTCCACTCCACAAAGCGCAAAAGTTATTGTGTCATGAGTGACCTCTTCAGAGTCCTAATTGGGATTTTGGAAGCACTTTGTGTATTTTTACAAACTCTTCCAACCTGTTTAGTTGAGCCGCCTCCACGGTTGTGCCCACCGCTGAAAGAAGGCTAATATGGTACCGTCGGTTCCGGGTGCTTTTCGTCGTGAATGTGCAAAAACTACTATATCAGTGATTTCTTCAGGTGAGGTCGGTTTAATAAGTCCATCAACAATAACCGGGGGGGCATGCGGTGTCTTGCCTTCCTCAAGGTTGCTTACGTGGGGAATTTTAGCTGAGCAGCTAGATAGTCGGCTAAGAGCGTCGCCTTGTCTTCGTCCCCTTCTGCCACTATCGCTTCATTATTAAGCGGCGGTGGTGTGTGAAAACAGTTTTTAATACGCCTGACGAAGCTCCAAAAAGATGGCCGTCCTTCTTCTGCCGCTACAGACACGTCTTGCAGTTTCGCTTCCCATCGATTATTTTGAAAGACGGCTAGCTCCTTTCTAATATGTCGGTGAAGACGTTTTAAAATCAGCTTGTCGGCAGGGTTTTATGTAGCAGCCGTAAGGAGTATTAATAGGCGGCGTTGACGAATAAGACTCATTAAATAATTCGGTAGACGGCCAGGGCGATACCCGACTTTGCGGTTGATTGTCGCGGCAGTATGGGCAGCAGTCAGTGCCCTCAATACTATCAACTGCATCTTTCAAATAGAAAGAGAGGCCGAGGGGGAGACGGCGCTATTTTTGTGTGCAAAATGACATATATATATGGAAGGCTTGCGCACACCTTTTTTTGGCTTTTATAATTTGTGGTCTGTGCTGTCAAGTGTTGTGCATTCTAGTCGTTTAAATTTATCAGAAGTTATTCTCGTATTTTTTAAATCTATAATAATTCTATATAATATATCTTAGAGTCTATAATAACGTTTATACTACATTATATTAACTTATACGGTATACTAATTTTTACTTTTCGGGGCTTAAGACCAGTGAAATCAACCTACGTAATTAGAGGCCCACGCGCGTGGGTTTATAAAATAAGTAGCGTCCCCCACAACATAAGGTAGTGTAAGGGGTAACGAATTTATTATATCTTAAACTTGTAGCCTGTTTAAAAAAAAAAAAATTAAGTTGTATAAATATTATGTAAACAATAATAAATGAACAAGAAAAAATTAATGCATCACTTAGTAACAAATTATTTGCTTAGCACTATCCTCTAATCTCTTGAGTTACTAACTCTGGTTCCAACGTCTTGTAGACGTTGAGCTTTTATATCGTAACATTTCTCTAGACTAAAACTGTCACTGAAACGATATTTTTGGTTCTCTAGATCAATGTCAAGCTACGACAATAGATAAGTGGAGCTTCTGGCGAGTATTAAGAAAGAAAGAAAACACGGACAAAACAATGGACTAGCCACAATTTTTTTTTCTTTTAGAAAATAACCTTTTACGGCTGATTTTTATTCTGTGTTTATTAGACAAAAAAAAATTAATAAAAATAAAAACGGGCCTGAAGTTTATATATATATATATCATATGACTTTTTCTGATGCTTGATCGAGTCAAAATCTTCGAATACTCGAGCTGTCATTGAAAAGCAATGGCAGCCGAAGTACATTCCAGTCATAAATCCCAAATTACTTCAAATTTTAACAAATGTTAATCTTACAGACTTGATAACTTCAAGAGCTAATATATTATAAACAAGTTGAGAGTAATATGTTGAATTATATTCATAAAGAAATATAATATAGAGTTAGTTAAAATTAAGAAGAGCTGTATAATTTATTTGATTGCTCTCGAGCGCCTGAGTACCAACCTTACAGATACTGATTACCAGAACAACAACGAAAAAAAAAGAAAGAGCGCGGCGCTTACGACACCCTTTAAATGTTTAATTAAGGTTGTGCCCTCAGACGATCAACCCTTAATTACATATAACACTAACAGAAAGATATCGGCGCTTAAAGCACGTCCCATGCGTTGATAAGCTCGCTCACCAGCAGACTGTTAGCGTGCCTGGCTAGCCTATAATTAAGGGTAATGGTTTTTCGTCGAAAGACGACGTTCAAGTGGGTCTAATCGGAGGTTTCTGTAAAGAGCTTCAATGAGTATAGAGCGCAGAAACTTGTTTTGACGCACGTAACATGCGGACGCTAGTTCCATGAAGCAGAAGCCTATGCTATTATTGGCTAAATGCAAGGCATATACAATAGTCGTTTGTTGGGCAGTGTAAGCTTGCTCTTGCTGCAGAGTAAGGGGGTAGAGGGCCATAGTTGCTGCCTTGACCTTCGCCACTACATAAATCACGTGCGTCCGCCACGAAAATTTGTTGGCAAAGATGATCACCAGAACTTTCGATTGAGAGCACCACAGTAATCATGCCATGAAAAGTTAAGGGCGCCTATCGAGGAGACTCGTTTCTTCGTTATTAGAAGGACTTTGCCCTTCGTCGCATTTATAGTGACTTTTCATTAACGACACCAGCCGGTGATCGTGTCAAGAGAGCGGTGCAAATGCTGGCACAGCGTGACGAGTGACTTCAACAACGAGTAAATGGTTGTATCGTCGACATATAAGGCGAAACACGTATGAAGATTGGATGGCAAAGGCACGACGCGCATATAGATTGTTCAAAGGCCTATGTCAAGTTAAAAGAACGAATAGTCCATCCGGCCAAGCGGGGGAGCTACTAGGACTTTAAGTGTCGTCGCGAACTTCAAAATGGAACTCTAGCAACGGCGTCCCCGAGACAGCGCAGTAAAGCGGTTTCGCCCACTTTGCCAACCGCTGCCAAGAGGCTGATAAGTCGGTAGTTGCTGGTCGCAGATTCCGGTTTCGGCAGCATCACAACAATAGCTGTCTTCCATCTTGTTGAAAAGATGCCAATGGCCATCGCTAAATTTTAGGAGTTACAGATAATGCATATCTCTTAAAGGCATTTTTGTCAACTAGCAATGCCATCGGGGCCAGACGCCTTTCGTTTAGCTAGAGCTTCGATATTTTATTGGAACTCCTACATAAACTAACTCAAGTAGTTCATTGGTCTCAGCCAGAGCAAAATTTATCTGAGATAGCGCGTCATTGGCAGTTTGAAGTTTATTTATTTATATATGAAGTGACGGGCCACAATGGAACTCAAAGGTTCTAAGACAGCTTGATCCGCGTTTTGCCCGCATTGGTGTTTGGAGTGTAAGTGCGCCCCGGAATGGGTGATATAATAAAGGTCCTTGTAGATGCTATAAAATTTACTGTACGCTTACTATTTTGTAATAAATTATTACTGTAACTATTACTGTAAATGTTATTATATTATTATAATTATTGTTACAAGCGTAAATTTTTGGTGTTTTAAGTAACATTGTTATTATTAGTATAAAAGGTTTAAGTGAGAATACTTTTGAGACGCTTGTGTAAGTAGTGGTTAGGATCGTCAGTTACAGCTTTTTAAAAAAGTTTATTAGAATGCGCGCTGAACTCGGAGAACCGTCTGTTTGCTGCTTCTATGGAAGTCCCGAAAAACTTAATCCCACAGTCTCGGTGTAAGTTGCTGTTGCGAACGAACCATGATGCTCCTGTTAGCATACGAAAAGAGTTGTTTTGTAGGATAAGTAGTTGATTAAGAATGAAATCCGAATAGGCCCACGCAAATGACGCGTAAGTATCGGTTTAACCAAGATCGAAGTTTATTGTGTGTTGCGTCCCTATTTATATATAAATAATTAAAATTGTTAGGGAACATCCTTAAAAAATTCACATGGTTTTTAAGATATATATATATATTCTGTTAGTAATTTCCTCTTTAAAAGGGATTGGATATGGAGCCCCCCGAGACTGAGCTAGGAACAGGGGCCATGGCGGCAGAAGAGACCTTTCTTCTTTTTTTCCTAATATTTCGTAGTTTTCATGTTTCGGTTTTTCTTCAAGCGGCTCATCTTGGGCTTCCAAAAATATCTATCTTCAACATTAACTTGGTCCTTAAAAAAATTTAGTTATAATGGTTGTTCCCAGAAACTATATAAAACCGGAAAATATCGGACAAGGGCTTTCGCCCTTCGGGTCTACAAAACCGTTACCGATAGGGGCTGCTGTAGATTCGAGACCCGAGAACGCTTGGAGAACAGCCAGGCCTCCCTAATTACGAGCTCTACCCAAATATACAATTTTTTATTATAGTTAATAATTGTGCAGATGCTCGAAAAATTGAGTGCAGACTGCTGATTTTTGCTAATAACTTAAATTATTCTGGGGGGTTCATATTCACTTTCCGCAAGCCACATCATTTTTTATATACATTTTACGTATACTTGTGAAGAGGTTTACAAACATTAAGTGAGCGTTCAAAATGTATCGTTTATCTATTCTTTACAAAACAAAACTAATGAACCATCGGGCACACATGTTATATAAAAAAAAGGTACATATTTATACTTTGCGTACTTGGGGCTATTGATTCTTTAACTACCTAATCAACATTAATTAACAATAGTATAATCTCCTTTTCGTTAAAACATCATATTGGAAACAATAATAATCAAGTACATAATAACAAATAACAAAATAAAGATAAGTACTTATAGTAAAAATCATTAATATTTATTGAATAATATTAATTATAGTGATAAATAAATTATAATAAGTTACATATTATGAGTATAAGTTCGGTTGTGGCACATGTTGTACCAGCTAATCATGTAGACATGGTTTATTTACATTAATGGTCAACACAGAATGCATGAATGGGGAAGGGCCAATTGCTTTAAGGTTATTATAGTAAAACGTGCTATTTTTTTGTAACGTCTAAATTTTATATTCAGCGTATCATATGCTTTCCAATTACTGGTTTGTTTTGCAAAAGAACCAAATAAAGCAATGAAGGTTTTATTGATAGGCTTTCGGCTTAGGGCTGCCATCTGTCGCGTGAAATTAGATAAGCACTACTATGTATTTCGAGAGTATGTTGTAACTCTGGTTGTTTACTAATCTGTAGTGCTTTTATGCTCGTGGAAGTAATCTTTTTTTAGCAACATGTTCAAAGGTATAATAATAAGTACTTAACCATTCAGTCTCTTTGTAACTTCGTTAAAAGACTTTTTTAACTATCTTTCTCTGTTGTAACCAAGGACTTGAAAAACAAACTGTGCGTGAACTTTATGTTCGGAATTTTAATAGTCTTTGCGACCGAGCCTACCTTATTAATGATTCGTTTGCCCAATGTGTTCTTTTTGCAATACCACAGGGAAAATATTATGAAAATTTTGAAAATAATGAAGAGTCAAATTATATAGTGAACAATAATATCCTTTCAACCACCAAAGAATATGTTATTTTTAAATTACCAGGAAATACCCCTTTTACCGTTAGATCTATAGTAGATGAACTTACTTCAATTGGTTGTACCTTATTTACCTCAGAGTTTTTAAGGTCTATGAAGTGCTTCTATCCTTTCCATATGTTTTTTACTTATTTATTTTGTATGAAAGCTACTATAATTCTAAGATTTGTATATAGTAGACAGGTTTCAGAAGCTAGCAGCACCAGCGTTTTGTGCGAGCCTCTTGAACATTATAGTTACTTTTTATTAATGAACATAACTTTAAAGTTTCAACCCAACTTAGACATTCTATATATGTTATATCTGTTTTTTATTTTCAGACTACTTTAATGAAAAGTTTTTTTTATTAATTTCAAAAGAGATAAAAAAACTAATTTTAGTAATAGGTAATCCTGAAAAAATAGTTAGTAATAAGCAAGAGTCTAAGATAGATCAAAATCAGTTGACTTTCAGATTTTTGTTTCCGGAAGACTGGGAAGTTTACTTAAAAATTATAGAAGTTAAACATAATGCCTACTCTAAGTACAATATATAGGAAAATATTTTAACAGATTTTAACTCTTAATCAGCATTTTGCAGGAAAGACTACGCGAAGAAATAGTTGAACTCATAGAGATTTGTGCTTATATATGTTTTCTCTACTAAAATTATAAATTTAAATCTGATTTAATAGATACAGTTAGGTACCGAGAAATGCAGTTTTCTCTCTACCAAAGAATTTATCACCTTAATATGTTTATTACCTCGTTTGAAGATTTTATGCCCTGTTTCCCCTTTATTGCCGGTAGCCAAAAAAATTAATAGCTATGAAAGATTAATCAAGTTCTTTTTAAGCTTATACAATTTTTACGAAGTAATTTATAAAAATATTTTATTATAATATATGGATGTCCCCTCCCCCTTCTTTTTTTCTAAATTCGACCATCAGCAGTTTTTCAAATTGGTTACCGATTGTATCTAGATCTTGTGACAAAAAAGCATATATATAAGCCGGTAGCCTGAGAGTCTTCGTGCATTTTGATTTTGTTCAGTTTACATAATATTTTTTTTTGCATGCGGGTTGAAAGGGTTGGAGAGATGCCTAAGGAGCCAACTGAAAGGCAAGGTGACTTCTCAGTGAGTGATGATAAAATCTTAGATTTGTGCTTCGGTTAATTATTTATTAACTTTTCGTCTAACAAAGGTTCAAGTGAAGTGGACTTTGCCGGACATCGAACTGACCCAATGTGGCCACAATTTTTTGGAGAGCTGGTATCAAAATATGCCTTGTTGTGTCCAGTTTGTGCAATAACTGCGATCCTTCAAAAGCATCAAGCTCCTCTTTCTGCTGGACTTCAGCCCAACTTCCAAGGACGAGGCGACCCCCGACCACCATAGAGTGTGGCACAGCCGAGGGGTCCTAACTAGCACGGAAGTCAGCTCGCTGGTAAGCTTCTCGCAGCTCTTGGCGGTTTCCTTAGTGACTTTGCGTGATAGCTGAGTTTATTCCCGAAAAACCTCGCATTTTGCAAGGAACCCTGTGGCACACTCAGCTTTGACGATCTTTCTAAAACTCACAGGTAACTCGTGCGGCTGTGTTATTTCTCTTATAAGCTCTCTAAAGCATGACTGGGTAGCCCTCGGTGGTTTCCTACTGCTAGAGTGCCAGTCTCCGCGTCTCAGCCGGAAGTGCCTGTGACTAAGACCAGCACTGGCTTTTTTCAGCTGGTCAAGGAGTACTTTGCTAATACCTGCTGGGCCCTTGTAATGAGTCCTTGCGCGGTGCATAAGCCATGCATTCATATACTTTTAATAGAAACGATGAGAAATAAGAAGGGGAATTCGTGTTCGTAATAAAAAGGCTTTATTTCGAGTCTTACAAGTTTACTGTTGTCATATAAGTTCAACAATCTGCATCTAATCTAATAAGTGATCTTTGTACTAGCTTTGAAGCGTCGAGAGGTTTAAAGATTATGGAGTCTTTCTGCAGCTCAATATTTAATAATATTTCGGATTGTTTTTCCGAGCTCCGTTTCGCAGACTTTGGCCGCAAACTTGAGGGAATTGAGTGTTTCCCGTTCGTTTTCGGGCTCCGGAGCGACGTTGACAATCATTAAAGACTTCCCTAACGACCATTTGAGGTTTAGAAAGGTCAATCACACCCACGGTGTTAGCAGACTACCAGAACACGTAAAGCAGGGCTGCAGCAAGATGGTCAGCTTTGAATCTCTGTCGGCCCCTAAGAGTTAGCGCATGCGCCCTACGATGGCTGGTGGACAATCAAACCTGTAGCGTATGTGGTCAGCCTTCTCGTGCAACTGCCTAAGAACATCCGTTAAAGTGGAGAGAGACTTGTTAATATTTTGGGCCTCTTTGAGCCTATCACGCTAGTAAGCGGCCCCTCCTTTCATGAGAACAGACATAGCCCATAACCTGTCGCCAGTGGCCCCACTTTTCGCGATCCTTTCGGAGCCTGCTAAGTCGCAGAGGTACAGGCAACCATTTAGTTTTGTTTTTGTTTCTACATGGACACCCTGACGGCCCGGTAAGCTGCTCTGACTCAAAGGTTATGAAGGACAGCGGGAAATCGACCTGAAGCTTTAAGATAAAGACGCTGTGACTTCTTGAGGAGGTCTCGTTCATGTTGGTGGCGGCCACGGATCTTTGCTTTTCGGCGGATGAGACTATCAAATCCACCTATTGTGGGGAAGTGCGGTCAGTGCTTGCTTTGAGGGCCGGACATTACGCACCTCGTCGACGGAGGAAAAGGTCTTTTCGTGAAAATCTTTGGTTAAAACTTCTGAACCGATGATTCGCATGTTTACTTTCGGCGCACCAGAAGCCAGAAGATCTGGAGGTCAAGGGCAAAAGCCATTATATCGGTTACAAGATGGTTAACACGCGGCCACCACCTCTCACTTGCTCGTTGTAGATCTCGACGTAGTTGCACGTGAAAGAGTACTCCCAGCCTGTCGGTCCCACGTCGTCATGGGACAAAGCGAACGAGAGATTATAAAACTGACCCGTTGCTTTCATAACTTGCGCCGTCTCCACAATTTTCTGGGCGGCCCTTCGGACAATGCCAGCTTCCTTGCCCCTCCCACCGTGCATGGTGAAGCTGTGTAGGCGCCAGACGTGTTACCATTAACAGGGCAATGGAGGTGCAAAGTAAGACAGAAAAACACGTGCGTTTTTCCGGCTCCTGTTTGGCCATAAGCGATCACACAGGTGTTGTAGCCGTGCAAGGCCGACTGCACGAACAACGCAACCTTGAAGCAATAATAATATGAAGGGTAGTCATAATTTGGAGCGAGCAAGTACCTCTTCAAATACGGTCTCTTGCGAGTCCACTGGCCCAAAAACACGGTCAAACTTGAAAACGTGCTGAGTACCTGAGGCAGCGGAGGGGTGGGGATCTATAAGGGTGCAGTGGGACATAGAAAGACCACAACCTCTGCACTCCATGTGGAGGTCAGTGTCGCTCTTGACGGCAGTGCGCTGGGCATCTACATAGGAATGTTCTTCGATAAGAGACGCAGTAACAAGTAAAGTTTAGAAGCCACCAGCCCATGAAGGCCGGATCCGTACAAATACGCGCACTTTCCCCTTTAAGTCCTGAATGGTATTGTGAAGAATCCTGTTTCTCTCCTCAGCTTCATAAAGTTTTTGCTTCAATTCCGCAATCTCACCCTGGGCTTCTGAGAACTCTTTGTCTTTGCACTTGTGAGACAATAAGAAGAGAGTTCAAGTATTCAAGTATGGTTTTTGGAATGCAGAACCTCTAAAATGGAGATTTTGGCTTTCAGCTCCTCATTTTCCATAGAGAGTTTACAAATGCGCTCTATTTGCACGTTTTCGATAGGGATCTGAGTGAAGCAAAGTAGCACGAGTTTCAAGATTAGCAAAGCTATTGTGGCGTACGCCAGAGTTGTCGTGCAGTTGTTTCAGTCTGGAAGTCAACTCTCGTGCAAGTTCGCTCTGGAGAGTCACGTTCGACTGCAACATACGATTGTTCTCCTTGAGTTCGCCAATTTCCGTTTCGCACTTGCTGAAGGCCTCCTGCGAGCGGTTCAAGTCCCGCTTCAGCTGCCTGCAGCGAAATTTCCCATTACAGCACGGAAACACTATTTCAGGAGGCCCATACCAAATTTCGTTGGCCTGCTTCTGAAGGAGCTCGTCCTTTTTTATGAGGGCTTCTTTTAGCTCTTTTTCGAACAGTTGAAATTCAGAGCAGAGACTCGTCTGCTTTCTCAACTCCTCTTTTATAGTCAAAAGCTCGTATTCAGCTCCATTCAATTTTGATACGCTGAATAAAATGTTAACTATCACTGATAATAATAAGTTCTTTGGGAAGCTTAAAGAATCCAACCATTCTTTAAGTACTTTGTTTTCTTCATTCAGATCGTTGATGGTCGCTTGGTGGGCCTAAAAGGGTGTTGGGAATCGGCCTGAAGAGCGAGGCAATAAGAACCTCCTGCGTGCGAGAAAAAGTAGCCATCGTGGAGCTGAATTCGCTATTTTTTTCCTCCAGCCTGTTTTTTAGTGCTTCGAGCTCTAACGTCAATGTCTTTTGAGAATAATAAAAATAATTAATACGCAAAATTTATCTATATTTTTAACCTTATTAGTTTTACTTAAATCTTCATAGTTTCTCTCTATTGTATTCAGCTGTTGTAAGGTTTGTTGATGCTGCTCTCGTTCTGATTCCAGCTCCCTCTTAACGCGCTCACATAGAGAGTTTTGGTCGCTAAGGGACTTTTCATTATAAATTTTCTATCGTGTAAAAATTTAAAATTATTTGGTTCAAATAAAGGTTAAGAAAAATTTGAATAACTGCAGTACAAATAAATACGTAACAATGTTCTATTAATAAAAAAAAATAGTACAAGTTCCTCAAGTTTTGTGTTCAAATCATCCACTTTGCTTTCTAAGAGTAACTTTTCTGTGTCCAACTCGGAAGTCTGCAAAAATTAAAGGAATTGTTCAACAAGAATAAGTATTTTTAAGTAAGATTACTTACTTTACTTTTATACAGCTTTATACTTTCCTCGGCTTTATGTAGTGTTTCGCTCAAGTTAGCATTCAAAAGTTCCAATGAAGTTGACTTTACGGTGTCAGACTCAAGCTTACAATTAAGTTGACTCCAAAAATTTTTTAAATCATTCTCGAGAAAAGCTATAAAAGTTTATTTTCAGGTAGAAAAAAAAACAGGATAAGCATAATAAATACCTTTTGTCTCTAACCAACGGTCTAATAAACCTTTAAGTTCAGCGATAGCATCTACAAATTTATCCACAGTAGCTAAATTATTTAGTATAATTTTCAAAGAAATAAATATTTTAATAAAGGTAAGCATGCCTCGATTGACAAATTTATCCCTTTTTATTTTTTTATCTTTGATTTGAAGAGTTAATTTATGAAGTGTAGAAAATCTTTTATCGATTATGCTGTCTAGTTGCTCGTTCCCAATAGAAGTCTTTACTTCTTCTGACTTTTCATAACTTCCTGCGTTGGTTAGAGTGGTATCGATATTTCGAGATGGCCCAAGAACTGCAGAGTCTTCCTTTAAACTTTTTATCGGCGTTGCAGGTGGTTTCCAAGTAAAAGTTCCACGAATAGAAGCTGGTAACTTACCGGTAGTGCTACTAAAATCTTTATATAATCTTGAGTGCCGTGGAATGTTTTTCAAAGGGGAGTTTAATTTAGGCTTTATAATTATTTAAAATAGGGTAAAACATAGAATGTATTAATAATAAAGGTACATTAACCTTGTTAACTGAAGATTTTAAGGTGTTCCTTGAGTTTAAAGGAATCTTATTTTCCTGTTTCAACCTTTTTTTTAAAGGTTCAGTATTTTCTTTAAAATCACTTAAGAGGGTTCTCTTGTTGGTTGCTCTCATTTTTACAACTCAAAAATTACTACAAATATATAAATTTATACATTGAGGAACAGCAAAGAAGAAAAGCTATCCCAATATTAAAATTTAGCAATGTACAAACCTCAGAGCTTGAAACCCTAATGAGGCCAATGAGTTTTGCATTAATTAAACATTAGATGGTATATAATAGTTGCTTTTATCACTAGTTCGATTTACGGGAATTAATTTTTAAATAAAGGGGGCTTTTTGTACAAAATTATTCTACTTTTCCTTTAGTATTTTTCAGAAAATATTACTTTTAAAAATTTATTGGGGGAAGGGGCGAGAAAGAAACTATTATTATAAATGATTATTCGTTTCATGATTAAAAAGTCTCCCCAGAGGCCCGCTATGTTCTCAATCACAAAGCGTAACTAGAGACTAAAATGTTATAAAACAATTAATCGTTATTTAAAAGCCATGCGAAAGAGATAATTACTGTCCAGTTTACTTAGCTTTAAATTACAGGTTATTTTTTACTTTACACTAACCCGTCTAATAGTTAAGAGGTGATTAGTTTGAAATAAAATCTTCTTAAACTACAGGAAAGCGGGAAAGAAAGAAAAAAAATATATTCATAATTTTTTTTGTAATAGACAATTTTTATTTATATTATCTTGTTTTAGTTATTTTTAGTGGTACACTAGCAAACACAGACCTTTAAGGAATATTTTTATTTTACGGATAAACTTATTTGTGGGGTACAAATGCAGGTGAACAGCCTTCTAACGAATCCTCATTGGAACTCTATACTAACTATACAAAATCATAGTAAAAACATAAAGTAGAACAGAGAAGATTAACAGTTAATAATTTAGTCAGACTACCAAAAATCCTTTTAAATTGAAAAATTAATAAATAAACTTAACATTTGCTAAAGCAAAACACGCTGGTGACGATTAGAACACATGAGTGAAGCAGGAAAGAGCTTCTTTCGATAATATGAAATTAAGGCTTCATAATTCATAAACTTAAATAAGTTTCTAATGGCAAAATTATTGTTACTAAAAGCTGAAAATTAAGTTTTAAAAATTATTTATTTCACAAAACTAGACTAACCACTAGGGGCTTCTGACAAATATAGATAGGGACTACCGAAAATTATACTTTCAGTACATGAACTCTTTTTGTTCACTAATTTTAGTAGTAGACGTTTAATGACGACTAAAACCACTACCGCTCTTCTACAGACTAAACTTGCACAACCAATATATGTACGTGTACTACAGAGGCTAGAGTAATAAAAGACCACCTTAATACTCTTCAGCATCAAATGGAAAGTGTACCTATATAAAATGTTACCCTAATGGCCTAAAATTTCTTCTACTCACCTCTTTCGTAAAGTTTTTACCCAAAAAAATTAAGAAAAATTCGATTACTTACAGAGAAAAAAATGAGGAAGGCATACCCTACTTAAATAATTTAGCAACAATTTTTGGGTTTTACGTCAATAAATACATTTTGTGGTTCAACTACAGAACATTCGTTGACAACTGGCGTGTAGAAAATAGAGACTCCGACCTGGAGGTTTCATAGCGTCACTCATAACACAAATTACATAAACTATTTAAATTGAACTTTATCTAGCTAACAAAGTAAGGTTACACTATACAATATACAACACAGTAATTTTTTAACTTGTTCCCATTAAAGCGCACCATAACTTGGAGTTATAACAAAACAATCTTAATCTTATTTAACCACGAACATTTTACGAAATTCAAGGCATAGCACGAACTTCTGTTACTTAAGAAAAACTGGCAAGCTACTTTACAATATAAAATTGGAATTTATTTATACTCCATACTTTTTGGATGTAGGAAGAGCAGTTATGGTTTATTAATATCTGTGAAGAGTTATTTTCCCAGGCCTAATTTTTATGAATCCACTGTGAGGTTATCTCAAAACCCATTTTCCTTTAGTTTTAGTTACTACGAGATGGGACTATGCGCTGTTAGTTTTAGAATTAACAAGGAAAGAGATGCTATATATCGAAACTCCAATAGTTTATCTATACGACTTCCCTTCCAAGGTCATTAAGTACATGAATGTTAACTGTATTTTCAATTACTTTTCTCATTCGTGATAAGGCCTAGTTTACTTGAGTCAGTCATCTATATGAAAACTTTATGCAAAAGGCAAGAATAACTAATTTTTTGAAAATTTTTGAAATTTGGAAAGCTTAAAATTAGATATTAGAAGTTGCGGACATTTTTGTGCCACCCGTCGGCCCTGCGAGGGTTACTTTGAAGGAGGTTCAGAAGTTTAACCCCTCCTAAGAAATCAAAAATTTCGTAGTTCACGTACCGGTACATAAGCTAATCTTTTGCTTCGTAATAGACAAATATAAGAGTATATATATCACTATATGATTATTAAGATTAGAAATGTATTAAATAATAATGTGATTAATTTTTAAAAAAAAGAGATTACGAAGTGGGGTTTCAGTAATTATAACTCTAATAGCATTACATTGTTTACAATCACTATGATATGTAAAATATACGTTTACAAATTTTTTTTTTATAAAATTATTTCAAACCATTAAGATAAAAGATCTGTCTAAATGGGAGTGATTTTACTAATTTATTAATTCAGGACTTTTTATATAGGCCTCTTACTGAATAGGTTTTAGATACTATAATAAATATGAGGAAAGCGGTAAGGATTTTTGGCTAAATTTATTATTTACGAGAAATCAGGTGCTTTAATAATAGTAGCGGAGGTCTACTATGGTTAGTATATTAACGAACATCCTTATGTGATTTTTAAATAAGGAATCAAATTTTGTGAATTGATCTCACAGACTCGATAACTTTAAGAAAGAACTTAAATATTATAAAAAATTGTTTGAGAGTAATATTATATTATACTACATGAAAATATTATATAAAGCCAAAAATAAAGAGGGGCTAGCATAATTTATTTAATTGCTCTCGAACCGCCTGACAAACACTGAAAACAATTACAACAACAAAAAAAAAGGAAAGAGCGCGACGCGCACAATACCCGTTAAATGTTTAATTAGGATTGTGCCCTTTATGGCCAACCAACTAATTTCGTTAGACCGTAGCAGCGGTGGTTTGTTACCTCTATCGAGATTATCCTAGAGGTATATTAAAAAATTGTATTAGTAATTGGTACGCTAAAGGATATATTTGTCTCCACGATAAACAAAGATCGAACCTTTCAAGCTACATTAACTCATATAATACAAAAAAGAAGTTTTGTTGTCTAGTAATTATCGCAAGTAGAGTCTGGATTTTGGTTGCCTTCAGGTTCGTTGGCAATATTGTCGTTAACGTAGTAAGTAGTTAACGGTGATGTTATGAGAAGCGGAGCGAAATTTCCAGTTGGGGTACCAGAATTTAGTTTGTAAGGAATTGTACATGTAACCACCAGACCAAAAAAAATGCGAGTTGGCACCGACGGGGATCGAACCGCATCTTGAGTTTGCGCACCATGCTCTTATCACAAAGCTACGGGTTACAACTCACATCTTCAGTTGATACTTAAAGTAATCAACTTTTGTTATGGGGGATCGCTGTTTAATCAGGTGTTTTAGGCTTTCGCTTGTAAGCTTTGCACCCGAGGTATTTTGTGTGCCCGCTACACTTCGCACATTAAGCAGGTCGATCCGGTATATATTTTTTTTATAGAATGTGCCGTTAGGTAGAGAAGGGATTAAAATATTTTTGCAGTAGAGACGCTGCTCAAAACGTTACTCTTTCGCAATTAATCATTGGATTGACAAGCGAGGAAAGGCCGTCAGATTTGGGGCCTATGTTCAAGCAATAACAATATTGAGCACTTACAGCGCTTTCCATTTTAAATGCCTTGCGTGTGAATACCTAAACCACAGGGTGGGATGTGTGACTTTAAGCAAACAAGCTGGCTTAGAGTTAAAACTATATGTTACAATAGCTGCCTAGTAAAACAAAGTGTAATCTAATACTGGGTAAATTTGGGTGCTACAATGCTTGTTATGCATAAGTGTCGTCACATTCTGATGAAAATTTCGAGCCCTTAACGCGTATTTCTAATTTTAAAGGCTGCACGCCATTTGTTAGCATTAATTTTACCACAATGGTTATTTTTTATAGAACATGAATGGGGTTGTTTACTCAAGAAGTGGTAACGAGACTGCTGCAGTGAGAAGTAGTTTGACGGGTAGCGCGGTCTATGTGGTCTTTTTTCCTGTGTTTAATTGCATATCCTCAATCCCTAGAGGGGCCGGACCAATGTGATTTTCGATGTGGTTTTTAAAAAGATTAGTGTAATTGCTAATCATAATTAACAATCGTTGAGTAATTCTAACCGTAAGTTTTATTGTACTATCGTAGTAAGATAATTTTTTGTTAACTATTTTCCTTTGTGATTTCGTTGCACTTTATTTTAATAAGTACAGGTAGCTTAGGTAGTTCGTCATATTTTAAATCAAGGCCTCTGTACGAGTTCTTTTTTGGATTTTTGCGCATGCTCGGTAAGCCAAGCGCATGACTTTTTCGAAGAACTGAAGGGTATCAATAGCATATTGAGCCCGGACTTTCGGACATTCCGTAGGGTGGTGAAAAACTCCTGAAAATCACCGCAAGAGTGGCCCCGAGTACCAGCCCCACAAGTCCGGCTACTTTATAGGTAGGATGTAGTTCCTGTGTTCTTTCCGTCTTTTGGATTATGTTGAAACCGCTTAAAGCATCATTGCGAGAGTTGGTCACGGAAAGAAGAGCCAAGGTTTCTTAGAGGTATGTATAATTAATGCATATAAAAGTTGAGGGCTCCTCTTCTGAGAAAGCTTGTGGCCGGGAAGGTCTGGCCAGCATTTTTGCTGGCCGATTTCTAAGGGCTGAGGTTTAGTACCTGTGGCCCGCCTTTCAAATTAGTGCTTATTTGGCGGTTTTCCACCATGGCGAGGGTCAGGCTTGATATATCTTCCATAGCTCTCAGTATTTCGGGGCAAACATAATACCCCCTTAAGAGAATAGTCGCTGTTTGGGCATTCGCCTCCGGGCCCCTCTCGCCGTTAAAAGGGGGTACAAACGCCCCAAAAACGGTTAGGATACGTCTGTTACCACCCACAGGCACAGGTGGCTGTGCCTCCATAAATTAAAAGTGGAAAGCGACTTTAAGACTTGCTTTATACAAAGTATTATATCCTGGAAAAGAAACTGATAAACAATTAGATTGCTGATACTTTATAGCAATTGCTGGCAATTTTTAAAAACTAAGGCTTGAATTTCTTCACCATGCATTCAGGAATATAACAAATAAACCTTGGGGCCTCCATACTTATGTTAAAGAGTTTGTTTTAAAAGGCTTGCAATCTAGTAATATGAAAGTCAAAGTAGAACCTACAATGAGCAGTTTTTTTTTTTCAAGTTAACGTTTTCTGTGTCTGCATAACAACGGGTTTACCGCTTTCTAGGTAGCATTTACCTTATTCATATAACCCGATATGAGTATTTCAAGTTAACTTTTATCACAGTTATTTAACTTGGGAGCCACGAAATAGTATTTTACATTTTAACTGACTTATGGCATCTAATTTTAGATTTTTTTTCTTTTAGTAAGCAATGAATAACACTTATGATTGTGACCTGTTATCTTTTAATCAAACCAGTGTAAGCGGTTTGTCTTTGAAGTTGTGGTCTGAAAGCTAGTAAATAGGTATACCAACCGCAAATCGGGCAAGTTAAACAACGATCGTTTAGGATATGACTGCCAAATAGATTGCTAATAAAAGCGAAAAGTCTTCTAATATTTAAGTCTTCTACCTTTAAAGTAACCATTATATTGCCGGCTGTTACTTTTTTGATAAAAGTTTCTCCTTGTTTATATTAGAGACCTAAAAACTCAATAAATCATGTATAAGTTCTTAAGCAAAAACCTTTAAGCCTTGAAATATTAATAACGTTCTTGTAAAGGTATGTACTGTTAAAGCACCCACACAAAAAAGAAGATATTATAAACGGTTTATAATATCAAAAATTCTATAATAAAGAGGCGTTCCCTACTCTCTTATAAGCTAAGCGTGTTTTACTTTCCAAACAGCTCGTAAAACAAACTTCAAAGCGAAATAGAAAAATAAGGCCTTCGCAAATTTATTCTTCAGAGCCAAGTTAAGTGGCTACTTTATAATAAATATCTTATAAGCAACTTTTTTAAAAAATTAAGTTTACTTCTGCAATCTGAATTAAAAAGACCTTTTCAAAGTATGCAGATATTCATGACATAATTATCCAAGGTCTTTAATTATATATATAAAATTTTACAATTTTAAAAAAATATTCATATATACTGTGTTAAAGGTATAGTAGTAAAAAATAACCGGTAGTGCGACAAATAAAAGTAGATGGAAGGTAAATAGTAACTTAGTTAGTGTGTAACAAACAAAAAATAATATTTAAACCTTTTCCTTTTCTAAAATTCCCTTTTCCTTTGTCAATAATCGATTTCACTTTCCCTTTTTCAGCTATGTTCCTCGCCCTAAAGTGTGCCTCCTCTTGGATAGCCTTATCCAGAACCTTTCTCAAATCGCTTAGTTAACAAAAATGTTGTGCGTAATAGAAAAGAGTATAAAATAACCTCATCAGGCATTCTTAAATATTTTATAACATTCCCCCTTATATAACAATCAGGGACGTTCCAAAATCGGTCACCATCCTATGAAATAGATTTTAAAATAAAAATCATATAAATTTAAATTTTTAAACGAACTAGAGATTTCATATACTTATATTGTATAAGTAAGGTTCTAGTATGAAACCTTTGAGGTAATAATAACTTGTCGAAGGCTAATGTTCATATAGTTATCACAACCCATTAAATGCCCATTATATGTTTCACCGTTTTTAAGTTCTACACTCTAATAATGCACAAAAAAATTTATTAAATTTATTAAAAAATAAAATATAAATATACCATGGGGTGGTTTGTAGCCGAACGCAAAAGTGTTAGAGGGAGCTAAAAGAAGGAAGAGTTATAAAAACTTATGGAACGCATTTGCAAAGAGTATATAGCTAAAATAACTTAGTAAAAAAACAAGTAAGCTAAAATAATTTCTTTTACTAATGTCTCAACGTGAAGGGTGAGTAATTAATAACCATATTTTTAACTTCAAATCCCACAGTAAACCTGTCGATACACAAGATATAATTGTAGGTATTGGCATGGCTTAGCTGGTGGCTTTGACGACGGATAAATCATATCTTCGGCGTAAATGGCAATTCGCGGGGCGAGGGTGAATTAGCAGAGGGATGCCTCTCATAACTCTCCGTAAAACGCGCTACCAGCCAAAGGCTACGATGTCAACCTTGCTCATCTTTTAAAAAAAATGAAGAGTGACTTTAGAAGCAGAAGTATTAATACTTTTTATAATAGCGTGAGTATTTAAGCATAAAGGATAGCTAAAATATATTTATGCTATTAAGTAATATATAAAGTTTATTCGAGTGCACGTTTTGTTTTAAAGTTTGGTGGGAGGACGTTTACTTTTTTTTATATTATAGTATTGCAGTATTATAATTTCACTGCTTTTTTATTATGTGTATTCACTAATTATTATTATTGTAATTATTAACTAGTATTGTTTACCATTAGTTATTATTTATTATCATTTTATTGGTTATATACATATATTAAATAATATATCTAGTATTATTATATAATATATATTACATAATGTAATTATTATAAATATTTTATTAGTATTGTCTGTTATTATTTATTATTTAATATTTTTTATAAACAATACATTAGGGGTAGGTTAAGGGTAAATGTAACGATAATCTTTGCAAAAATATCACAAAAATATCACAAAGCGTCTTAAAGATACTCAGACTATTTCTTTCATCAATAAACGTTCATATGCGGTATAGAATGGTTTATTAATAAAGTTTTCGCTAAATTTCCAGGGGTATCCTTGAATCAAGCTTGACTGTTTGTTCAAAAAAGTATTTTGAATAAGGATCCTTTCTGCTGCTTGGGCTTCTTCAGTGGAATTTTGACGGCATTCCGCTAGCGAAATCGCGAAAAAATACATAAGGGGTCTTTTCTCATATATCTTTTCATGTTTATACTCGGAAAGTGGTTTCTAAAATAATTAAAAATGTTCGGGAACATTTCATATAAAAAAGCATATGACTTTAATATTGGGTTTAGGAACATTATAAAAAAGGGTTATGGTTAGGGTTATGGTTAGGGTTAGGAGGGTTAGGGTTAGGGTTAGGGTTAGGGTTAGGGTTAGGTTAGGGTTAGGTTAGGGTTTAGGTTAGGGTTAGGGTTAGGGTTAGGGTTAGGGTTAAGGTTAGGGTTAGGGTTAGGGTTAAGGTTAGGTTTAGGTTAGGGTTAAGGTTAGGGTTAAGGTTAGGGTTAGGGTTAGGGTTAGGGTTAGGTTTAGGTTAGGGTTAGGGTTAGGGTTAAGGGTTAGGGTTAGGGTTAGGGTTAGGGTTAGGGTTAGGGTTAGGGTTAAGGTTAGGGTTAGGGTTAGGGGTTAGGTTAGGGTTAGGGTTAGGGTTAGGGTTAGGTTAAGGGTTAGGGTTAAGGTTAGGGTTAAGGGTTAGGTTAGGGTTAAGGTTAGGGTTAGGGTTAGGGTTAGGTTAGGGTTAGGGTTAGGGTTAGGGTTAGGGTTAAGGTTAGGGTTAGGGTTAAGGGTTAGGGTTAGGGTTAAGGTTAAGGGTTAGGGTTAGGGTTAAGGTTAGGTTAGGTTAGGGTTTAGGTTAGGGTTAAGGTTAAGGGTTAGGTTAGGGTTAGGTTAAGGTTAAGGGTTAAGGGTTAGGGTTAGGGTTAGGGTTAGGGTTAGGGTTAAGGGTTAGGTTAAGGTTAGGGTTAGGGTTAGGGTTAGGGTTA